>NC_133005.1:15610530-15913560 GCF_048564905.1 Vicugna pacos
CTTCATGCCTCCCTGTGGTCAGGACAATGACCTGGACAATGTTCAGAAGCACTAATAACCCATAAATCTCAGCCTTTCATCTGTGAGGTGGGACAGGAGTCCCCACTTCGAGGGCTACTGTCAGGATTCATAAGGGAAACAGGATGACTCAGGAACCCACACAGTTGATGATCAAAAAAAAAAATCAGTTGACTTATATCATGATTTCTTATATTTCAGTCAGCTCATCAAGAAATGGAATGGCCTGACGTTGGGTGTTGAAGGTGAGTAGATTGCACTGCCTTTGGCTGATGGCTAGACAATGACCAATTGGACATCTACTGTGCACAGAAGACAGCTTGGCTGGGGGTATAAGGAACGTGCCCTTTCTGCACCATATTCACTATACCTGCAAGTTCTTACCAAAATAATAATGACTCCTAAATTTATATCTCTATTCTTACTTTCACTCCTGAGCTCCAGACCCAAATTTCAAATTTCTTTCTGGACACAGCCACACAGATAACACATGAGCATCTCAACTCTTCCACCTACCATTAATCCAAGCCAAACCTCCTTCTTGACTACTGGCGTCATTGTCCACTGGTTTTTCAGGAGCACATCTATCCTCACCTTTCACCACATCTTATAACCTTTAATCACGCCACCATGGCAAAATCTGGGATACTCCATTTATAATACCTCAAACATCCTTTATAGTCCTGCTGCTGCCCCAGTTCCATCCCACATTATTTTTTCCCTAACTCATCATATTAACCTTCTCAATGGTCAGCATGCCTTGGATCCCTCTTGAATCTCAATTATAGTATATTAATGATTTGTAATGAATAAATCATCCTAAAATATGCATGTTGTATTTGAACACAATTTTTCACTCTTCTTATACCCACACCCTTTGAAGTGTGACTTTGCAGCTTCTCCATCAAGAAGGAAAGGCTTGCAAAAATAACAAGTGGGATGACATCAAACTAAAAAGCTCGCACAGCAAAAGAAACAAACAGAATGAAAAGGCAACTTGCAGAATGGGAGAAAGTATTTGCAAACCATATATCTGATGAGAGGTTAATATTCAAAATGCATAAGGAACTCACACAACTCAATAGCAAAAAAAAATTTTTTTGATTAAAAAATGGGCAAAAGACCTAAATAGACATTTTTCCAAAGACATACAAATGGCCAAAAGTTATATGAAAAGGTGCTCTACGTCACCAATCGTTAGGGAAATGCAAAACAAAACCACAGTAAGATATCACCTCCCACCTATGAGGATGGCTTTTATCAAAAAGAAAAAAATAGCAGATATTAATAAGGACATGGAGAAAACTTCTACACTTTTGTTCTACACTTTTGTTGGGAATGTAAACTGGCACAGACAGTTCGGAAAACAATATGGAGTTTCCTCAAAAAATTAAAACTCCAACCACTGAGTGATCCAGCTGTCCTAAGGAAATGAACTGCATGCCTATGTTCATTGAAGCATTGTTCACAATAGCCAAGATGTGGAAACAACCTAAGTGTTTGTTAGGATGAATGAATAAAGATGATGTAATATATATCAAGTGGAGTATTATTCAGCCATGAAAAAGAAGGAATTCCTGCCACCTTCAACAACATGGATGAACCTGGAGAATGTTATGCTTAGTGAAAAAAGCTAGCCAGAAATAGATAAATGCTGTATGATATCACTTATATGTGGAATCTGAAAAAGAATAGTTGAACTCATAGAAACAGAGAGTAGATTGGTGGTTACCAGAGGCTGAGGGGTAGGGGAAATGGAAAGACACTGATTAAAGAGTATAGCTTTCAGTTATAAGACGAGTAAGTTCTGGGGATCTAATGGACAGCATGGTGACTATAATTACTAATATTGTATTGTATATTTACTAAGAGAGTAACTCTTAAGTGTTCTCACCATACACACACACACACAAAGGTAACTGTGTGAGCTAATGGATGTGTTAATTAACCTGACTGCGGTAGTCATTTCACAATGTATATGTGTATCAAATCATCACATTGTACACTTTAAATATTTACAATTTAATTTGTCAGTCATATCCCAGTGGAGCTGGGAGAAAAAACAAAGAATGGCTGTTTTGCCATCCTTTGAATATTTACTGGCTTTGTGACTTGTTCTCGCAAAAAAAAAAAATACACACACACGCACACACATATATGAAAAAAGCATAAGTGTGTGAATTCTAAACCTGGACACCTTACTTACTTCCACTCTCTTTTGAAATCCTTTACTCTCCAAGTGAGAAAGCCCACACTGCTCTGCAGGAAGACAGGAGACCAGGAGAACAGAGGTAAGTTTCCCCAGTGGATGCCACCCTAGACCACGCTGCCCCCAGCCAGCCCGGCTGCTGCTCACAGATAGACCAACAAGCTCAGCCAGGGCCAGAATAACCAGTCTGCAGAGGCCAGCCCAGACTACTGACCCTCAGACTCAGCGGCTAAATAATAATTGGTGGTTGTTTTAAGACACTAGTTTTTTTTGTGGGGGAGGGTATAGCCCAGGGATAGTGTGCGTACTTAGCATGCACAAGGTCCTGGGTTCAATCCCCAATACCTCCATTAAAATAAATAAATAAGCCTAATTACCTACCCCCCACTGAATAAATCAAAAACAAAGAAGACACTAACTTTTTTGGATTATTTATTAATCAGCAAAAACTGATGCATTTATCCCTTTTGAGCTTCTGGGTACCTCTATTGTGGAAGAAACAGATAAAATCAGTCTGATATAAAAGTACCACACCCCTAGTATGTCCCAATTTATCTTTCAAGGTTGATCGTCTATTTTTTTTCCGTTCTTTCTCCCACACCATCACTACTAGACCAGTTGCTATACTTGTCATTTTTTGCATCACTTTCCCAATTTTTGCATATTTGTTCATCCTTATTAATAATTTAGTATTTATCGTTAAATTGCTGTATACCTAACATTGTTCTTTCTTAAGCTTCTTTCTAACACTATCCAAGCAACTATAACTTTAATAGACTAGTCACATTTTTAGAGCATATTTTAAAATAATTCATAACTATTAAAATGGATAAAGACACATTAAAACAAAAAAGATGTTCCTCCAATTCTGTGCAGTTTATTCAGTAGAATATGACAAGCTTTCTGCTTTTTCTCAGACTTATTTTTTTCATATGTCTGAATTCTCATGTAGATGGTGACACAGTGTATGATGGAGACCATTTTTTATCTGGTGTCAGATTGGTTATTAAATGGTTCTGAACTTCAGGTGCAGCCAGAGTTTTAAGAACCTTGAAATAAAAACCAAGGAATTTGGTTCCTGTGGGAACTCTTGTATCTTGCGTAGAATAGACTAAACATTAGGGGAGACTGGAAACAAAGGGACCAGTTAGGAAACAATTTCATTAGTCTAAGAGAGAGACTCAGATGAGAGGTAAATGGGCTAAGAGGTAAAAATGACCTGAATTGAGCTGAATTGGGCAGCGGGAGGAAAACTGAGTTTTGAAAAAATTTTTAAAGGGTCAGGAGAGGGAATCACGTGTGAAAGATGGCGAAGTTGAGGGAGTTGTAAGAAAAAAAAAAAAACATGAGGGAACTGAAGACAATTCTGAAATTTTGGCCGTGATGTAAATAAACTAACAAAGTTAAGAGGAACCACAGACTTGGTAGGCATCACGGTGTTAAAGAGATAAACAACGGTGAAGATGCTGAGTTTTATTTTAGATGTGATTTTTGTGCCAGGATGCAAACCTAGTATTTGACAAACAAGAGGATAAAGAAAACAGTCTTTGAGAAGGATTTGACAGGGCAACTGCAGAGAAATAAACATAGCTAGGACGGCACACCAAGTAGCTTGCTCTGATTTGCTTTATCTTGTGGTATGATATTGCATTTCTTCTTCAGCATCATCAGCTTTTGCATGAAAGACCAATTTTGGTTTTTTATTTAATTTTTGTTTATATCTCCAATCCACCCCAGATCTTTGAGGAAGAGATATGTTTGTCAGTATAAGCCACTGAGAATCTGGAGTTGTTATGTGGCTTTAGTGCAGCAAAATCTGACAAATACACCGCTTCTCTGAAGGAATTAATAGTTGATTGAGTATGATTATAAGAAAAAAAAGGGAATAGAAGTTTACCCTGAAATTTAGAAACCAGGTGACTGAGGATGGAAGTGTCATTTCCATAATGACCTCACATACTAAGTAAACATTTATGTCTTCCTTTTCATTTATTCTCTATTTAAAGTATTTTTAAAATTTTATGCATTTGTAATGGTAAATAACATTATACTCTTAGAAGAGTTCTGAGCATTTTGAGGGTTACATACTCTGCTAAGAATGTTATGAAAACTATGGATGGTTTCTTGGGTTAAAAAAAAAACAGCAAGCAACATTTCACAAATCATCTTCTCACAAACCCTAATCTTAGAAGAGCATTAATAAAAAGATAAAAAGAAGGCTCTTGTTGATATTCTCCCTACTGGATGTTGGAACTTTCTTTACCTCTCTTTATGTCATCAGACTGTAGCATTTAGTTTGTGATCAGAGACCATTGGGTCTCCTGATTCAGAACAGAGCTATAGAAGTGTCTTCACTACAGTCTGAAAAGGACTGGCCAAGATCATTGTTTGGGAGAGTGAGTTAAAATATATAAAAAGCATTACATCTAAAATTAGTACTTTGTAGATAATGGCCTTCATTAATTTTCAGTCTAGTCACTGAAAAGTACATTGGAGGATAAAGGAAACTTGAGAGTAAAAAACTGCTTAAAGTTGCTTTCCTCGAAAAGTAGAATACAGAGAAATATTTAGTGGACAATTTTTATTTGATATAAACTTACAGAAGCATATCTATTCCAAATTAGCAATTTTTCTCTCCAAGATTATCTCTAAAAGGAGACAGCTGTAGTCAGTATGTAAGTACGAAGACTTGTCTTTTTAAACTAGTATGAAGGCGGTAGAGCCTCTCCCAGAACTCCTTGCAGTCTTCTCCTTCACTTCCTTCCAGAATAAGATGTTTAATATTAGACACACCTGAAAGGGACAGAAAGCTGGAACCAAACCAAGAGAAGGTGGTTATCTATTCCAAAGTCTTCTCCATTCACTCTGGGTTGACCCCATCTAACAAGTTTTCATTTGTTCCTTTGACCCTGGGAATCGACATGTAATAATTTTTACTTGAAAGGTGGGAGTTGCATTCTAAACAATACAAGAAATTTCTCAAAGCAGCAAAAATAAAATTGTTCTTTGCCTTGGCCTGCCACAATTACTTCATTGCTATGACATATGACATCATAGTGAGTCCTCAGACTCGGGGGTGTTTCTAATGAGCTGGAGTTGGAAGGGTCCCAGTGGAATGCAGTGAACCAAAAGAACCACTGTTCTTTCAAATTCCAACATGATACGAGGAGGGAAAACAAAGGGCTCTTCAAGAGCTAGAGGTCAACCTGGTAAGTAAGTGGTGTATGAAAAGGTGGCAGTAATGAAGGGGAATGGCAAGCGTCAGAGCACAGCCACAGGTCATTGTCCCTGCCTCTATTGTTGCTTCTGCTTCATCAGTAATGCTCCTGAGTATGATTTCTCCAAAATATTCTGATATTTTGGCAGGTTATCACCTGAGATCATTGTCACAGGACTGCATCAAAGGAAAAATCATTAGTTTTCAGTGCATATATGTTAGTATAAATAAATGTTTTTTCCAATATTTTTTAAACTATGCATAAAAAGTAAATAAAAGAAAGACACAAATATGTACCCAGCACATGAGTTAGGTCCCTTTTTACTCCTGGGGACAAAGGACCCCCAAATGGGCAACCACCTTCCCTAGGACCCACATGAGCCATAAACTGCCTATTCCATCTGGGAATGTAAGTGATTATTTAGCCAATTATCACCAAGACAGCCCAGTAGCTACTCCCAACATCAACATACCTGAAGTCACAGGAACTAACAGATAGATCCTCTTCCATGAGCCAAAAGTCATAGACATGGAATGGGTATCTCATCCCCAATCCTACCGCAAACCCCTTATACTCAGAGAACTTGGACAAACTTCTTGTCTTAAGAATTTCCAAACAAAAATGACTAAGAGGATGCAGTTCCCAGATACATCCACAAATTTCAGGACAAACCTGTTCAATACATACCCTTCTATGAGAGGGTTAGGACAAAGGGTATGGGGGAAGCTGTATGCTATTTACCTCGAGGTTTTCTCACACATGCTCCAGAAACAGTTCTGCCCATGATGAGACCACAGTCATTGTGAAAGAGTTTGGTGGAACTATACATTAAAAAATTGTTAGAACAAATTGGGACACAACCAGGAATATATTAAATTTGAATAAAACAACAGCTTTAGCACAATGGACCTAAATAAAGACCTTTATGTCCCAAAACATAGACTCTACATTATTTCAATTTTCATTATGAAGAATTTCAAAATATACATAAAAATATAGAGAGTGATGTAGTAAACATCAATGTGTCCATCAAGCAGCTTTGACAAGTTATTAATATTGTATGAGCCGAATTTTCTCTACTTCTCACCATAACTTCTCCTAGCCCCTTCATTTCCTCTTCCTGTTTTACTTTATGGAGTCTAGAATACACACTTTTTAAACTCCTCTGGTAGAATTATTGCAAAATACATCCCAATTCCTCACACACTCTTCTGTACCCCTGCCCTTTCCCATGTTACTGTTCAGTGCCCTCCCAACATGGGCAGCACAGACAGACAGTTATCTTAGCAAAAGTAGTGGGGGACTGAAACCATGTTTCTGCCTCCTCTCTTTGCTTCCGCCATCCGCTTGAGAAAATGCCTGAGCTAACTGACTGGAGGTTCGAAATCCCAGTCATCCTAGCTGAGGCTAGCCTAAATTAGCCAACAGCCAGCCAACTTCCAGACCATCGAATAAGCCAAGCCAAAATCAGCAGAACATTTTAGCCAACCATCCCTGGATTCTGAGCAATAAGTGCTATTATTATATGCAACTAAGGATTTGTAGTTGTTTCATAGCATTATTTTGCAGTAGATACCTGACACACTACTGATGGGTTATTTATAAATATTATGTATTACTGGGCAAGATGAAAAAAGCAAACGAACACACAGAGGACAACACTGCCCTCATACCCACATGTAAAGATAGATAAAGAGATAGATAGATAGATAGATAGATAGATAGATAGATAGATAGATAGACAGACAGACAGATAATGTTTTTAATCAATCCAAACAAATACCAGCCAACAAATTATACATTAACATCAAAAGAGAAAGTAAGTGATAACAGACAGAACAGAGTAAAGGCTGAGAGTGCTAGTTTTTGAGCTCTGGGCTAGACAGAGGTACTAGTGGCCTGAACTCAGCTCCTTCAGGGCATTGTGGCCTGTGTACACAGAGACCAAGCTAGGGTCACTGTGTGAGTCAGGGGACCGTGTAGGTCTCCTGGAGAGTGAACACTAGCTCAGAAAATCAGCCATCACCAATATACTTACTGGGTCAATTGATTCCAAAGACAGTGCTAAGACAATTCAATGGGTGAAAAGAATATTCTTTAAAAAAATGATGCTGAGTCAGCTAAATATCCAAAGGTACAAGAACAAAATTAGACTCCTATCTCACACCATATGTAAAAACTTACTCAAAATAAATCAAAGATCTAAAACTATAGAAGTCTTAGTAGAAAACGTTGGTGTAAATTTTCATGACCTTGTATTAGACAATGGCTTCTTAGATGTGACACAAAAAGCATACACAAGTAAAAAAAAAAATAGACACATTGAACTTCATGAAAATTAAAAACTTTTGTACTTCAAAGGACATCCAAGAAAGTGAAAAAACAACTCACAGAATGGCAGAAAATATTTGCAAATTATATATCTGACAAGGGTCTGGTATCCAGAGCAAAGAATAAAGAACTCATAACTCAACAATAAAAGAGAACCCAATTTAAAAATGAGCTGAAGACTTGAATAGAGATTTCTCCAAAGAAGATATATAAATGATCATAGATACATAAAAAGATATTCAACATCATAGTCATTAGGGAAATGCAGATCCAACCCACAATGTGATACATCTTCATACCCACTAGGATGGCTATAATCAAAGAGACAAATCATAACAAGAATCATCTAGGATAAGGAGAAACTGGAACCCTGGTGGAAATGTAAACTAGTGCAGCCACTTTGGAAAACAGTTTGGCAGTTTCTCAAAAAGTTAAACATAAAGTTACCATATGACCCAGAAATTCTATCCTTAGGCATATACCCCAGAGAATTGAAAACATATATTCACATAAAAACTTGTACACAAATGTTCACAGTGGTATTATTCATAATAGCCAAAAAGTAGAGACAACTCAAATGTCCATAAACTGATGAATGGATAAACAAAATATGGTATTATCCATATAGTATTATTCAGTCATGAAAAGTAATAAAGTATGCTACAATATAGATGAACCTTGAAAACACTGTACTAAGTAAAAGAAGCCAGACCAAAAGGCCACGTATTGTATGATTCTATTGATTAAATCCTTAGAGACAGAAAGTAAATTAGTAGCTTCAAGGGGTAGAGGGAGTGAGGAATGGGGAGTGACTGCTAATGAGCAATGGCTCCTTTGAGGGTTGATGGAAATGTTCTGGAATTAGTAGTGATGTTTGCACAACCTTGGAAATATAGTAAAAACCACTGAATGTTAGAGTTCAATAGGGTGTGTTTTATGATATGTGAATTATATTTCAATAACAATAATAGTAAGGGTACATAGGTGATAGATTAAATAGATTTGCCAATATCTAATAGGAGCTCCAGGAGGAGAATGTAGAGAAAAAACCATTGCATCAATAATCAACCAGATGAGAACTTTCCAGATCAAAGATTTTGTGTGTCTTCAAATTAATGTAGCATGCTGAGTGTGGAGCATGATTAAATCTATGTATGAACATATCTTGGTGAGATTGAAAAATGATAATAATAGTAATGATAATAATAATAAAATAATTGTTAAAGCTGCCGGAGAAACTATAAGTTACCTAAAAAGGAATGACAAAGACACTAATAACAGCCTCTCAACAGATCCAATAGTTGCTTAGAAAATAGCGAAGCATTATCATTTGATTACTCAGGGAAAATTGTTTCCTTTTTTAAAAAAATAATTTGAATTAGAACTTTATATTCAGCTAAACTATGACTCAAAAATGAAGTTTCAAAAAATAGCATTTTCATATATCAAAGAAAAATCGGTGCATCCCCAAAGTTAAAATGTATACAGAACATGGTATTTGGCCACATGGCTGTAAATGACATATTCATAGTAAACATAAGCTTTTCAAGGACACTAATGTAAAATTAATTTTAAATTTCGTCTTCAAATTAAAGGGGAAATCAGAATTCAAATTAAGCATTATTTAATATGAATGAAAAAAGAATGTAATAAATGACCCAAAATGGTAATTTTAATTGTTATTCCATCGAGTTTAAATGTCCTCACATAACTTGATTACATCTATTTGATTTCTATATTATTTCTTTTTTAGTCATTTCTATTTCTGTTTTTTGTTCTCTATTCTAGTCCTACTCCATTTTTTCCATTTTTCGTATCTTTATGTATCAACTTCTCATTCTACATTTCTATTTCTATTTTCTTGCCTTTTTCTCTCTTCTATTCCTATTTCTACTCTGTATTTCTATTCACGTTCTATGTCATTTACTTCTATTTTGTGTATTGGCTGTACACACCATATTCTGATGCTCAGATCTAAATAAGGAGAACTTGGTTTATTTCTAATACCTCGTGTCTCCTCCTGTTCTCCTGTTAGTATTTGGTACTCCTGTGGTGACCCAGCTCCCTTTGGAGTTCCCTAATCGCCACCCATCCCTTGTCCTACTGGGGTTCTCACTGCCTCTGATATCTCAGCCTATCCCCAGGCTTGTCACTTTCCCACTCTTGCCCCAGCTGAGGTTCCTGACAGTATCTCCTGCTCTGGGAACCAGTTTCCCCTGCTCCCTGAAGCCAGGTATCTGAGCACATTTGAATACTGGAAGTCCAGGCTGCTGTTTCTGCTCCAGGTGCCCAAAGCCCTACTTGGATTGCCCCTTGCCCTGGGCTGTTATCACCACTGCCCCGTGGAGCTACCCAGGCTCTCCTCCCACTACTATTTACTCTGAGTTCTCTTCCCCCAGAAGGGCTTTAAATGATTACGATTATTTTATTTTCCTCAACGCTCTCCTTTACAGCCACGTGTTCCTTGCCAGGGTGGCTACATCAGGGCTGATTATCATACTGTTTCTAAGACGGAGACTCCCCCACCTCTTTTCTTCCTAGGGCCTCATTAATGAGCCTAGCTAGTTTTGCCACAATTGGAGAGAAATTATCTCTACTGCAAGACTGAGGAAAAGAGTCCTGTAGCAGGTGGCATCTGATTCTTTTAAAAAAGTAAATGGATGTAAAATAGTTAATGTTATGACTGGGCACTCAATTTTTGGAAATTCATCAAGCTGTATACTTGTGATCTATGCACTTTTCTGTATATATCTACATATAAAATCATACTTTATTAAAATAATTGTTTTAATAAATAGTTTTAAAGTGTATTATGGTGTTTAAATTTTAAAAATAAGAAAAATATAGAATAATTGAATTAGAAGCTTTAAAAGAACCAAAGCAAAATTTAATATATACACAGAAAGAAAAATGTTAACAGGATTTCTGCTTGGGGCGCGGAATCCTAAGGCTCTATGTGATTATTTTTCTTCTTTCTAGCTTTCTGAATTTTCTAGATTTTCTGTAATTAGAAGCCATTGCTTTATGTTTATAAGTATGTGTGTATGTGTGTGTGTGTATGCACATGACCTAAATGAGCTCTAGTAACTTCTACCTCATCACTGAATAGCATTTTTGAGCAGAATACTTAGACATAATTATACGAGAAGAGAGATAAGAAGGATCCTAGACACCAAATCTTTACTTATGGTGCCTCATTATTTATGCCCTATATCTACTTTTGTCCCCATTATTATTTTTTTCTTCATCTTTATGTTCATCACTGTCTTCACCTCCCTTTATTTCACTATCCTAATGCAATCAACTCTTTAATGCTGATTTTAATGGGCAAAGACCTAAATTGACATTTCTCCAAAGAAGACATACAGATGGTCAACAGACACATGAAAAGATGCTCAACATCACTAATTATTAAAGAAATGCAAATCAAAATTACAATAAGGTATCACCTCACACTGGTCAGAATAGCCATCATCAAAAAGTCTACAAGTAATAAATATTGGAGAGGGTGTGGAAAAAAGGAAACCTTCCTACACTGTTGGTGGGAATGTAGTTTGGTGCAGCCATTATGGAAAACAGTATGAAGTTTCCTTAAAAAACTAAAAATAGAGTTACCATATGATCCAGCAATCCCATTCCTGGACATATATCTGGAAAAGAGGAAAACTCTAATTTGAAAAGATACATGTACCCCAATGTTCATAGCAGCACTGTTTACAATAGCAAACACATAAAAGCAACCTAAATATCCAATGACAGATGATTGGATAAAGATGATGTGATAGATAGATAGATAAATGGATAGATAGATAGATAGATGATAGATAGATATACATATAGTGGAATATTACTCAGCCATAAAAAAGAATAAAATAATGCCTTTGCAACAACTTTGGTGGACCTAGAGGTTATCATACTAAGTGAAGTAAGTCAGAGAAGGACAATATCATACAATATCATTTATATGTGGAATCTAAAAAAATGATACAAATGAACTTGTTTACAAAACAGAAATAGACTCACAGACATAGAAAACAAACTTATGGGTACCAAAGGAAAAAGGGAGGGATAAATTTGGAGTTTGGGATTATCAGATATATGGTACTGTGTATAAAATAGATACAAAATCAGAACGTATTGTATAGTACAGGGAACTATATTCAATATTTTGTAATAACTTATAATGGAAAACAATCTGAAAAATATATATGTGTATATGTATAACCAAATCACTTTGCTATATACTTGAAACTAACACAGCATTGTAAATCAATTGTACTTCAATTCAAAAATGTTCCTGATTTTAGTCACTCAATAAATTTTGAAAATAAAAGACATCTGAAAAAATTTTGTTTTTAAAAGCTTTCATAACAGCTAAATGAAGCTATTAAATAAAAGATGTCTTCAGGTTCATCATGATAATGAATTGGGACCATTTGAACAAGAAGTCTCAAAACATCCTTCATTTTGATTCAACTTTAATATTTTGCTTTTATCAGATATCAACTTTGAGATAAACCTTTTAGAAGTTGGTCCTTTACTTACAACAGATCCAGAACAGTTTTAAACAATTCCCCCTTTATCTGATGGAGTGAAGATTGTCAGAGATGAGCCCCAGCTGGGGCCAAATTAGGTAGAGTAATTAAGAAGCAAAAAGCCAAAGTACTTTTCTATAATTTGTTTATTTTATTAGAAGATTAACCAGTATTGCTGGTGCAGAATTTGTCATAGTTACAGAAACAGAAAGAGGGGGCATTGTTTAAGTCCTATGTGTAACAGATACAAAAATGATAGCCTCAGAAAACAAGACTGGGTCACCCAATAGTAAGAGAGATACTTTTAAAAAAAAGGCATATAATTTTACTTATATGATAAAAATTTAGCCATTACCAAATAAGGAAATGATTCATTAAAATCATCACAAGACAATCCTCTATGGTCAAGAAAGAGACCTACTTACTATACCAACTTACCTGATTTTTTGAAAACTTCTTATAAACTCAAACTATATTTGGGGGGTAAAAAGAGAAACATACAAAACAACAAGAGCTAAAATATTTTGAGGACTTAATATAATTCTCTTTTTTGGAGACACCCTTCATGCTTGTAAAAGTCAACCAAAAATTTAAATTAAAAAAAAAATTCCACAACACTTAATACTGTTTATTTCAGTATCCCCTGACTCAAAATGCAGGCAATATGACACACACAAAAAAAACATTTAAGTACTAGAATTTAGCTGTTACATCTTTGGATTCATTGCAAAATCTTGTCACAAATGCAATGAATTGTCAATGTATTGAGGGCCCCTTAATGGTAGAAGTTTTCTCTGTTCCTTTCAGGATTTCTCATAGCTTCCACAGACCTTTATAAAGAGTAGAAACCTTGGGAAAAAAATCTGCCAATAACTTTTAAATAAACTCTCTTTCCAGCACAAATGGTGAGTGTAACTGATGATATTACATTTAGCAGATTGTTAACGCTGTGTTGCATGGGTTTAGTAAAACTAATTTGTCCTGGCAATGCAGATATTGACAATCATTAGGAAGAGAAATTGATTCCAAAATAGATACTAGCTGGGGAAACACTCACATTATTAATTTGCATGGGAATAGTATAAACGTTCTCTTAAGAAAATAAGATAGTAGGAGCTACACTCTAAAAATTACAAAGCTCCATAGTATCTATTAACTCACTTGATTATAACATCTCCGAGAGATAAGTGTTACTACTTTTTGTTAAGTTTTCTATCTTAGATCACACATCCTTGACAGCAAAGTAATGTTTATAATGGAAATCAATATGCCATTACAAAAATCATCCACTCCCCACTTTTTCACCCTTTCTATTACTCCCCAAAGGCAACATCATCCTTTCTAATTCTGGTTCTTCTAAAAACTCCTCACATCACTGTCTAAAAAAATATGCTTATGCCACTATTTCTTTATGTCATCCATTAAGTATCCCTGGCATAAAGAATGAGGACTTGGCTCATTTACAATGTCTCCTGTCTTCCCCTCTCCTCCTAACATCTGATGTAAGTGAGGTTAATACCTCTGCTGATACTATGTTGCTTTTATTTAGTTCCACTTTTGGAGGATACTCTAGAGTGATAGGGGAGAAGAAGGATTTGGTGTAGGTCGACAAAGGAAGAATGGACAGTAGTCAGGAAGATGGAGAAATTCTTGTCCTACAGTTTCCATATTACCTTTCAATTAGGAGAGAAAGTCAAGAAGTGTGAGTGTGGTCAGAAGCTTGAAGAGAGTGCAACAAACATGTATTAATCTCCTACTCAGGGTATTGTGATAGATATTCCTAGCCTTGACTGAGGACTGGGGAAGACCTCATGGAGGAAATGTCAAGTCGGTGTTTGAAAAAGAGGGGTGACTTAGGCAAGTGGAGGGAGGGAAAGGGAAATAGAGTATGTCAAGCAAAAGAAGAGCTTAAACATAGATTTGAAATACAGGCAAGTTTTGGGTGAGAAGGCTTCAGGTGGCCGATGGTTGATGCAGCTGGAGAGGTGGTCAGGGGTCTGGCTAGGGGAGTTCTTTCATGGTGTGCTGTGCATCTATAATTTTATACATTTATGAAGTGATGCCACCGAAGAATGACAAGCAAGGGAAAGACATGCCTACTTTGACCCAGTTCACTCTGGCAAGAATGAATGTAGTAGAATGGGGAAATGGAGTCATAGAGATCAATTTGATGGCTTTGGTTAAACTACCAGTAGGAAATGGTGTGGGAATGATAGGAGGAATGGGCAGAGGGACAGGCTCAGGTGGTTTTGAAGATAAGATGATCATAACTAGGGGATTATTGACTTGATGGAATGAGATGGAATTGATTTGATGGGAAAGAACGATGCATGAGTAGCTTCTTGGTTTCTGGTTCAATTTTGCCAGACAAACAGTGATACCATTAACTGAAAGAGGGATTACAGAAGGAAAAGCAGGTTTAGTTGGGGGGAGGGGGTTGAAAGATCTTTTGAACATTCAGAATGTAATGTCATATTATCAGCATATATAAATCTAAAGCTCCGAAGAGGAATCTGCTATAATTGTGAGGTGGTGGTGAACCCATGGGAATGAGTTCCATTAGGAAAAGAGGGTTAAGACCAGAATTTTGAGGGGCACTAAATGTGAAGGGCTGGGTGACAGATGATAAATTCATTTTAAAAAATAGACAACAACAAACAAACAGAAAACAAGAGAAGAATCAATGGGTACAAATGCCAGAGAACTGGGGGAGTTACAAATGATGGAATGGTTAGGGATGTAAAATGTCACAGAGGGATAAAAAGGACCACACAGAAATGGTAACTGTTATCATGGCAGGTTCAGTAGCACTGGGGAGACAAAGCCACATCAGACCTTAGTGTGGGAGGAGGGTGAGAAGAGCCCACAAGATGGGAAAGAAGTAATTGACACTCTTTGGCAAGTAGCTTGGCTGGAAAGGAAAATTAAATGATGCTCAGCATGGCCAGACCAATGCAGGGCTTTGTCTGTTCAGGAAAGAATAAATATAGGCATGTACTTCGGCTGAGAGTCAGGTAGATGCCTAATATTTCTCTATTTTGATGAGAATATGAGATGAGATCACCTCCTGGGAGTAAGAAGGGTTGAGATGGGTAGGAGATTTGAAGGGAGTAGCAAAAATTGGAATGTACTCACAGGAAATTAAGAAAGAATCTAACACAATCCAGAGTAGTCTAGAGGCCTCTGTTGAGGTTGGAGGGAAAAAAATAGACATTTAGCCTGTTTCTCTTCTGTATTTCCCCTTCCCACATCAGCCTTTCCAATTCTAACTTTCCACTCACCCACTTCCCAACTAAGTGAATGAAAACAGTGATGGTAATGTCACTGCCAAAATGACCAAGAAGACATTTCATGCCTTCTGTATCACTAGACACACAGGTAGGAGCAACCCAGGATTTAAATGATCCAGATGCAACGTGTAAATCTGGTCAATTACTTAAAAACACTGTACCTGTTCCTTCCCATTGGAAAAACAGAAATCATATTACTTTTCTCATAAGGTTGTGTGAATTAATGGAAATGTTATATAGATAAGCCTAGAACAATGGTTGGTCTATAGGAGGCCATTCATAAATTTAACTTCCTTCCATAAATAGAGAAAAATAATAATCAATGTATTAAAAGGGGTGGAAGAGGATGGAATCATGTTAGATGATAAAATAACAGGAAATAGGACAAAGGAATGAAAAAGGAGCTTGCTAAGTAGATTCTCATTGCAAAGAAAAACACATGAGAAACTAAGACATGGATGGAGATACATGTTTCTAAAGAAAGACACTTCTAGTACGAAAGTGTGGAGGAGGGCAAGGGAAATACTGAAGTGCCATTAATCACAATCTTTGATGTCAATCCCTCTGGGTTTCAGGAGGAAAGAAACAGTCAGAAAAAGCATGTGTAGTCATGTAGATCATTCAAAAAAGCAGCTGCTCCTCAAATTTGGAAAGTCAAGGCTCTTTTTAAAAAAAAAATGCTGGAGCCAAACAAGATCCCAGAAATAGCATACTTGTAGAAAACCACTCATTGCTTCTGGGAAAATAGATTTAGGGTTGAAATGAGGATAACATTGCACAATGCAGACTTGAAAAAAAAGGAAACAGAGTTTGACATGGTTGATCTGAAGGTTCCTGTCATGGATTCATTCAGCAAATAATTACTGAATACCTAGTGTGTGCCACACACTTTGTCCACATTAGGAAAATGATTTCTCCTTTAAGCATATGAAGGATCATCAAAGTACTTGTTCGTTTTATGGATGTGGAAAACCACACACTTTTTAGAGCAAAGAAACTCAGTCTAATGTCAAAGAATATTGAACTGGAAATCCTGGAAGTGTGTCAAAATCATTTCATCTCTGCTACCAATTAGTTGTACCATCATAATTAAGCCACCACGCCTTTGAACCATAGTCTTCTCCCTGCGTCATAAATGCAGATGTGTGTCTATTAACATCTTTGACATCTATCATAGATATACAAACAGGCTTCTCTTTGGCCAAAATAATTAATAATCTATAAGGGATTTTCTAAATTAGATACATTATGAGCATAGTAAAGTAACCCTTACAGTAGGGGAGAAATTTGGTCCTTGATGAAATATCCTTCCTAAGGACACTAATTATGGCTCTTGCATCACCTAAAATAATACTGTTTGCATAATAAATGCTCATTAATTATCTGGTGAATAAAAAAAAAGCATGATCATCATTTAAAAGAGAAAGTAAGTTCTTATGAGACCAAAATGTGGCCAACCTTACACATTATTTAGCATCAGTCTCCCCCACTAAAATTGATTATCAGGTTACACAAAATGACAATCACATTCTCAACATTGGTTGAGCATCTAGGTTCTCATCATGTTTTTAAAAGAACATGGAACCAGGTAAGTAAAGTTTGCTGATGGCTCTGATTTATCCTTCTGGACAGTAAATAAAAAGAAGATGCAAAGGAAGCCTAGACTTCCTTTAGGCACATAAGAGGATAAAAAGTGTGCTGACCCATGAAATTCGACTTGCTAGGACATTATGTCCATTAGGGATTTAAATAGTTAGGGGATGGTTACAACCAGGAAGATGACCCACTTAGCTGTTTTAGGTTATTAGTAGCAGAAGGAATGAATGAGAACAGTAGACAGAAGAGAAGGAAGACAGACCAAGAGAGAGACTTATCAACATAAAACCAAAAGAGAGAGAGAAACTGGAAATTTAATCTTTAATTCATTGGAGAGACTATTTTGGCTAATAAAATCCTTGCTGTCATCTCTTGAGGGATTAAGAGCAGCCTGAGGGTAGGGAATGTGGCCCTGGACTCCTAGTAGGAGCTATGCATGCCAAACACTGGAACTAGACTTTTGCTAAGACAGGGATTCAAGTACAAGGGGCTTGAGCAAGAAATCTAGAATGGAAAATAGAACAGTTAGACTGGGTCTCAAAATCAAGAGAGAAGCCCACTTCCTAGCAATGGGCAATATGGTGCATTAATTCTTCATCTTCCAGGATACTGAACCCCTCAGAACAAGACTGCTTCTGGCTCTTGGGTGAAACTTAACATGAAGATGGGGTGCAAGAGATTCTATCCAGAGAGAAAAAAGAAATCAAGCCAGAGAATCAAGTAGATGATTACATTCACCACATCAGTGGGAAATAACTGGACAAATTTGACCCTGACTCTATTGTAACCAAATAAAACTAAGAAGTTAATGAAATCAGATGGAACCAGAATTAGAATGTGGGCTTCCCACCACAGAGCTCAGTTCTCCAGATCAGGACACCTTGCTAAGCTTTGTATGCCTCTGTTTAACGGGGACAGTTTAAGGATGCTTTAAGCAAGGCTTGTCGTTGGCATATGTGTTAAACAAGCAGGAGGAAGATCTGAGACCCAACCAATAATCATGACCAAATCCATTTCTCAGTTGACTAGATGTCATTCATCCAACCAAGTGTTATTAAAGTTTAAAGTTATTTAAAAATAACTGAGTTTTTTGTATTACTTTCTGTTAGAATGCCAGTGACAGCTATTACATCTCAAATAAGCACAAATGTGCTAAAGGGACCCCCATCACCTTAAATGCAGCATAAAGTAATATCCAGCTATTTAAATACTATGAGATGATGATGCCTCAAAAAGGAATAAAATTAAGAACCCAAATGCCCTTTTGAGACAGGAATGCATCAGCAGGTAAAAAGGACTTCAAGATTGTATTTATTAGAAAGGGGGCGGGGAAAGGTCAGCAGTACACAGAATGAAAAGT
The DNA here is from genome assembly GCF_048564905.1 of Vicugna pacos. Taxonomy (NCBI): domain Eukaryota; kingdom Metazoa; phylum Chordata; class Mammalia; order Artiodactyla; family Camelidae; genus Vicugna; species Vicugna pacos. Next base: position 15,629,088 of record NC_133005.1, read on the forward strand.
GGCCTTTCCATGGAGACTCCTGGACCTCATTTATCTTGCTTCACTGAGACAGGAAATGCACTACAATGTTCAGGATAGGGGAAAATGACAATTTAATGATTATGGAACATCTTTCACTTTCCATGGTAATTGAACAATCTCCACATCAAAGGCAGAGCTAGTAGCCTTTTGGAAAACGGAATGTCATTTTGCTTTCTTTTCACTTTTTACTACATCAGTGAACTTTAGCATCTTCTCTGGCTTTATTTTTCCATTTTCATTTAGCACTGATACAAAACAGACCTGACTTTAAGTGTACTATGCAAAGTCATAATTTATGTTGGAAACTTCAAATGGATGGACCAGAACTGCTTTTGTATCTGTTACATTTTAATGACTTTAAATATACCCAGCTGAACAAAGTTCAGACCTTTACTATTACAGGTGAGGGTAGCTTGACATGATAAACTTCCTATTCCTCCAACCACCTCATAAAGGGGAACATACAAACTCTAAGACAGCTCTAAGACACACTATTCTCCTGACTGTCATAGTCTTCTATCTATAATGCTATCAGCACTGTCGAATTTTAGAACTACTTTTGTATCAGCTGTTCTGTATATGTTTTCCCCAAGTGTTGTTTGCTAATTTTAGGGGGGGGGGGCTCATACTGAACTCAGGGGAGGAACTGAATTAAGACAGCTTTGAATTTTCATTAACTTTGATTTCAATATTGAACAAGAAGAACAAAAAAAAAAACTCATTTAAAGGAAAATTCTTATACAATGGGATTTTAGGGTTAATAAGCATTTCTCTAGATTAAAAGTGTGGCTATAATTTGCTGCCAATGGTCCTGATAAGAAAAGTGCATATAGCACACTGGTATTAATTAAGTGAAGACAATTAGGTGAAATCTAGGGGTGGGGATATGGTTGTTTTGGGTTTTGTTTTTTTTTTAACAAAAGTAACCTCAAACCCACACAGGTTTGACAAATACTTGCATTGTACACAACGAACTTTTGCCCAAGAATGAACCAAGGTGCAGTCAATATGGTGGAACTCATGAGGACTCAAATCCTGGACTTGAACATCTGTAAAATAGATGTTTACAGATGTTCAAGTCCAGGATTTGAGCCCTCACCTCCTCCCACCCCCAAATCCATCTCCTTTTGTTAGGTCCCTGAAATCAGCAACTATCTAAAAAATTAGGAGGAAAGATGAATGTTTCCCAACTCCAGGAGAAAGATGGCAGACTTTATCCCCTCTTCCTTTGACTCTAGATATTGTGAATTTGGGGTTCGCTTTTAAGTGAGACAAGAGACTGTTCATTTTGCTCATTTTCTTTTTTGGAATTATGAGTCATTTGATACTGAGAACCATTTAACATATCACAATTTGGCATTCTTTCTTGGTACTGGAGTGCCTTTAGGAAGCTCTTTTGACTCATTTCCTAAGGGCAGCAAGAAAGGGGAAATGGGGAGCTGGCTGCTAAACCAGTGCTCTAGGATTTTAGAGAGAGGAAAGCAATCAATATTCTAAAGTTTTCTTTCTACACTGTCCAAGACAGCTTTCCAGGGTAAAAAAAAAGTAGACAGAGCTCTAAGTATGGTGTATCAATCAGCTTTTGCTTTGACAATGCTACCTAACAACTCAGAAATCTCAGTGGCTTACAACACTTAATTCATGCTCACAGACCTTCAGGCAAGCTGTGGTCCAGAAGGAGTTAGCCGGGCTTCTCTGGGCCAGGCTGGATGCTGAGCTTTGAGTCAGGTTCAGGTTAGCTCCACAGGTCTTTCTGCCAGGACTCGGGGAAGAAGAAGCCATGAGTAACTGAGGCAGGATATCTTCATGGCGGAGACCGGCTCCATAAGGGATGATGGAAGCTTATCAAGCCTCTTAAAGCCCCAGTTTGGAACAACACACTATCACTTCTACTCACATCCTGCTGGTCGAGTCATGTGGTAAAATCCAAATTCGGGAGAGGGTAGGGGAAGAAAGTCTGCCTGCAGGGAATCCTTGAGAAGGGCTGGGAGGAAGGAAGAATTATGGACAATAGTACAGTCTAATGCACCTGGGCTTGGGCTCCATTCCTCTTCATAATGGTGTTTTACTCCTGATACTCATAGATGGGTTCCAGAGGGTCAGAGGAACCCACAGGAATTTCAGACAGTCTGTATAGTCATGTATTTCTGATTCTCCCAGGCATCTTTTACCCCTCTTCCTCAAAAGAAGTAAGGAACTTCTGCTTATATGCAACTAGCTTTCAGGCGGAAACGTCTGTGCTAAGCTGGAAAATCTACCCCTCAAACCCCTCCCGAAATATCAGGTCCTAATCCTTGGAACATGTAAATATCACCTTATTTGGAAAAAGGATCTTTGCAGATGTCATTAAGTTGAGGATTTTGAGATGGTGTTACTGAGTCTAAGCATGGAACGCTTGCCATACAACAGGCCAGTAATCTGAGGGATGAGTTGTTGGGGCAATGGACAGTGACTTTATTCAGAAAGCCAGTAGATGGAGAAGATGGTGGAATAGTGTCCCAAAGAACCATCTTGCCTGAGTTAGCATTCAGGCTTCTTTTGTACTTAAAGAGGAGGGAGTAAAGTTAACATTTCCTGGTTCTACTCAGCCTCTGGAGGGACTGTGTTAATTTCTTCCTTCCTTCAGTCATTCACAGGTGGGCCTGGTCAGGATGTTTCCTGTGAGCTAAACAAAGGTGTTTTAGCTTAATGTTCATTATCCAGCATGCAGGGTTCTCAGAGATGAGCCATTATGTATAATCTAAGCGTATAGGCAACATCCCTTTAATGATTAACTTGTGGCAAAAACAATAGAATACAAAGGTTAAAGTAAAAGAAACAGATTCATATGGGGTCAGACTTGTTATTCCTTATTACAATGAGGGTAGGATCTTGGATTATCCAGTTGGGCTCTAACACAATCACAAGTTGTTTTTTTTTTTTATAAGAAAGACACACACTCACACACATAGAGGAGGTAGCAATGTGAAGACAGAAGTAGAGATTGAAGTGATGTGGCCACAAGCCAAGAAATGCCAGCAGCCACCAGAAGCTGGAAGAGGCAGGGAACAGATTCTCCCCTAAAGCCTCTGAAGGGAACACAGCCCTATAGACACCTTATTTTTGGTCCAAGGGAGCTGATTTTAGACTTCTGGTCTCCAGAACTGTGAGAGAATAAATTTCTATTGTTTGAAGCCACCCAGTTTATGGAAATATTTTTATGGCAGCCCTAGGAAACTAATAAAATGACTTCCTTCGATTTTTGCCTCTTTAAAGAAATTTTAATGTTGAAAGATAAAATATTCAGATAGATTACATTTCCAAGAAGGGGGGGGGGGAATAGAAACAATGCCTTAAAGTTTGTAGTTTGATCACAGGCCAATAGTTAATGAGCTGTGAAAATGAGTTAGTGACCTCTGTCCATTTCATTCCATGGAATTTTTTTATATCTCTATGTTATATTCTAAACTGACTGGTCCCTCCTTAGAATTACCAGCAAAGAAACCCAAAACAGGATCAGAGATTTTTTTTTAACTGACCACCCCACAATGAGATGCCCCTTCAACCTACTAGAATGCCTAAAATGAAAAGACTGTTGGTATCAGGTATTGACAAGTATGTGACAGAAACCCTCAGAATTTTCTGTGAACAACCACCAGGAAAAATAACGTGGCTATTGCTTACAAAGTTAAACATGACCCAGAAATGCCGCCTCCTAGGTACCTACTCAAGAGAAATCAAAACATGTGTCCACAGGGAGACTTGTACATAAATGTTTATAGACTCTTAATCAATAATATTCAAAAGCTGGAAACAACTCCAATATCCATTCACAGGAGACTGGACATATTCATAGAACAGAATACTACACTGTGATGCAAAAGGGCAAAATGCTCTGTGCAACAAAACAGGTGAATTGGCTTCTTTTCCTGGAGGTTTCTCAAAGCCTCCAAGGTTTCCTCTTTCAAAGAAAATGTCAGGCTGGAGTGTAAGTTTGGACGTTTACATTATGCTGAGTGAAAGAAGCCAGACGTGGAAGAATATATACTGTAGGAGTCCATTTGCGTGAAGTTCTGGGACAGGCAAAGTTAATCCACGGTGATAGAAATCAGATCAGTGGTTGCCTGGGGCAGGGGCGGGGCACGACTGCTGCGAGACAACAGGGATCTTTCTGGACAGACGAAAATGCTGTTATTTCTGAACTGGTAGGATAATTGTATACGTTAACCTAACTCACCCAATTCTACACGTCTGACATTTTATTGTATGTAAATTACACTTCGATAAGGGATTTTTTTTCAAGTACCTATCTGCAAGCCCTCACACTAATATAGTCAAATGAGTTTGAAAGCAGAGCACTCTGATGCTATCAGTTGGATTTGACTCAAGAATCCGATCCTTCAGCCTAATGAAAAGCTCCATCTGACTGGCAGGGGGAGAAGAAACAAACAAATGAGGCGGAGGCACCTCAGGGCTCTAGGGCAACCTGGGGCAAACCGGCTCCCAGACTGGCCCCTGTCAAGGCGGCTGGATGCGCTGGCGTGAGGCACGGAGAGGCCGCAGCATGGCAGGGGGCGGGCAGGGACCCGAGACCCCAGCGCCAGACCTCCCCCCCAGCCTTCGGTGGCAGGGCTGTCACTATGCCACTTTCCCGAGCGTCGGACTGCCTTTGAAGGCAGCAGAGGCGAGCGGAGTTTTCAAGTTCCAAAGAGGAAAACAGGTTTAATACAGAATTGTACTTGCTCACCGATATGTACCTGCATCGCCTTTTCCTGAAGGATTTGCAAGTTCTCCCGCGGTCTCCTCTTTCAAAGGAAATGCCCATCTGAGGCATACGTTTAGATGTTGACGTTTGTTACTACGTGGTAGTTGAATGATTTCAGATATAATTTACCACCTTCTTCTTCATACTGAAATGCTTAAGAAATTGTTTTATGACAATTAGAGGTCGCTATGCTAGTTCATTATCCGTTTGAAATAGCTCATGAGGAAGGTAGAGCACATGCTTAGCATGCACGAGGTCCTGGGTTCAATTCCCAGTACCTCCATTTAAAAAAGAAAAAAAAAAACTAAACTAATAACAAATAAATAAATAGACCTAATGACCCCCCCAAAAAATAAAAAAATAAATTAAACTTTTTTTAATAGCACATTCAATTCATAACATTTCAATTCATTTGATTATATTTGGAGATACTTTCCTAATGTCTAGTTCTCCAGTGGGCTCATCTATTCTTTTCATCTAATGCTTTTTTTTTTTTTTTGGTGGAGTGAGGAGAGGCATTAAATTTCCACTCTATGCTTGCTTTAAGGAGTAAAGAAGTTCTAAAAGTTACCATTCAATGATCTAACTTACTTGAGAAGTAGATGGTGCATTTCAAAAACCCTTGCACATACTTCAGGTAAAGGCAGAGTATTGTCCCTTAACTAGAACCCTGATAGACGCATGGAATTGATCATCCAAATCTTCCCGTCAGTTTGACATGGAAACTGACACATCATGATTTGCTGCTCCGTGATCTCTCCCCTCGATCACACCGAGTCACCCACTGGTGTCATGTGTTAAGAAGTGAGCCCTCCAGCCCTCAGCTTATCTCCCAGCAGACAAGCTGCGGAGTGACTGCTGTGACTTGTTGACATAGCCATGGTGAGACAGCCTTCTTCTGAATTCTATCCCTTCCACTTGCAACTCAGAGCTTTCTGTTGGTATACATACTCAAGAGAAGCCCATAATCAAGGATGCCCTAAGAGAAATTTCCAGAAAGAAAGAGAAGAAAAAAATAGAAAGCTAAAACACTGTTTTGAAGCCACCGTGCAAAAGAAAACACCAAAAAAAAAAAAAAAAGACAATTAGAAACTTATTCAAAAAGTCAAGAGGGAGAGCCTGGTCTAGAGGCATTCAGGTTACAAGCCTAAGATGAGAGACGTAATCACATTTTTTCATATATACAAGGTAAAGGGGTAGATGTTTAACATACACCCAGTAGCTCTCCTATGATCCTTCCCCTGGAGAAGAGAGCCCAAGCTTAAGGAAATTGTACCTAATATTTTATGTGTGTTTATTTTATATCTGTCATCTTATGGTAAAAAATGACCACTACTGAAAACCAAAAGCTAATGACAAAAAAAAAGTAAAAAACAAAAATGTGACTCTTCTCCCAAAGCTTATGACTTAATATTTAAGCCTGGCAAAAGGAATCTTTTATGAGAGAAATTGATCTCAAACTTTAGCTGTTTCAGTCTTACCTGTTTAAACACAGATTGCTGGGTCCAGACCCAGAATTTCTGACTCAGTAGGTTTGTTTATCTAAGAAATTTTCAAGCGATGCTAATGCTGCAGGTCCAGGGACCACACTTTGAGAAGCACTGATGTAGAGCCTACCTCTTTCCCTAATGCCAACTCTTCCATTCCCACCTCTGCCTTTATTCTTTTCCCATCAGAGATGGCAAGAGGTCCTTCTTTGTAACAGTGATGAAAACAACCAGAATTCTGAGACAGAGAATGACACTGGAAAATAGAGATGGGGCCTGTCATTGTTGGGTCCCTCCAGGGGACCTACAGGAAATAGCCTTGACCTCTGGAGACAGGTTGTCGATCTGTGAAGAGGAAATCTGCCAACCTCCACCAATTTATACACCCTCAAATGATGTATAGCATGTGCAAAAAAAAAAGAACAAATAAGAAAAAAACCTGGAATGTCCCACTACAGTGGAATTCTGAACATCGCTGAGAAAACTGTGTGAGAAGATGGAGATTATCTGGGGAACTCGCAGATAAAATTCTGGGTGGCTCCATGCCAGAAAAAATAACACTTGACAATTAAAAACAAGTTAAATTAAACTGTCTGGACTTAATTGAGCCCACTCTGAAAGTTTCTTTTCAACAAACATGGTGCTTTCAGCAGGTGAGAATGAAATTGTCCAGTCTCTTGAAATTACGTTAAACCCCCACCTCTGCTGTCCTTCCAGCAAGAGGGTGCAAGTCTTTCTCTGAGTGGAACTGAGACAGAGGAGGTTGCCAAGTGAGGAGGCCAATTCCAAGAGAGTCGAAATGTCACCCAGCTCATACACAAGGAAGTGCCTACTTGTAGCCAACAGTATCACACATTCTTTTGCAATTATGAGGGCTGGTTGCGTGAAGATGCTGCAGGATCAGCAGCACATAGGTGATGGCAAAACTCAGTGGTGACATCCTCCTCACCCATATGTGCACACCACTTTTGAGTCACATCTAAGAAAGCCAACTTGGGCCAATGGGGAAATGATTTCCAAGAAAATCTAAGGAGGCCTGCAACATTTATGCAGATAATCAGTACCTCCCACCCAAAGACACCCACTGTCCTTCCTCTCATCTCATTTCTCTTCAGTGCTTTCAAGTCCTCCATTATTTTAATCCAATGACATCTATGCAGAACAGGAGGGGAGAGTAAAGATGGGCAGGTAGAAGTCAGTGCCCTCAAGTCTTCCATTATTTTGATCCACTGATGTCTGTGCAGAAGAGGGAGGAGAGCCAGGGAGAGTAAAAGATGGGCAGGAGGAAGGCAGCGATCAGGGACCACGGGCATCGGCCCTGAGACCACATCTCCCTTGAGGCTTTTATTCATGCCACACTCGCTGGACTCCGAGCATATGCATAAACAGGCAGACTCATGTTAGGGGCCAACCAGAAGCTAATGCAGCTTTTTAGGGGGAAATGGAGGGGACTAAGAGAAAGCTAAGTGTCTTCAAAATCAGAGAAACAAATAAACATGACTGTACTGCCAATGCTGGACTTCCCCACTGGCTGTCAGAAGTTGTACCTCAGGCCTGTACTTGTCTGGACATGGGTGGCTCTCGGTGGCTCAGCTCATATCCAGAGGATTTGTCTATTAGTCACCCACCCGGTCTCCCTGGGTGTCTGAGAAAGAACCATGATTCATCTTGACAACTGTCGGTGTGTGACCTCAAATGGGCACAGGGAGCGGTGAGCAACCTGGGGCCGGAAAGGGACACAAAGGAGCCAACGCCACTTCCCGTAACACCCGCAAGGTCTGGGCTAGATGAGTTTCCGTGGCAAGAACTCCAGGCCAGGAGCAGCCCCGCAGAAAGCGGCCATGTCAGCACACTTTCAACATCCTGCCAGTGAGAGAGGACAGACAACGTCAGCTTGGAAGACCATGAATAAAAATGGTATGTCCCTCCACGTTATTCTTTCTTCCCCAAACAGCACTTACTTCAGGTTTCAAACAAGCCATTGTTTGGCTTCATAATGGAATCAATTCTGCAAACCCAACTCTAATATTCTAATTAGAAAAAAATGTATACCTCGGACCCACCAATTCCCCACTTTGGTATATTCCCAAAAGAAGTACGTATGTATGTTCCCTGGAAGATGTGCATTAGAATGTTCAGAGCAGCCTTATTCCTAATAGCCCCAGAGTGGAAATTGTCCAAGTGTGCCTCAACAGTGAGATGGATAAATGAGTCGTGTATATTCATACAAGGGGCTAAAATGGTGATGAGAAGGATATGTAAGCATCCCACGAACATAATGTTGAGTGAAAGAAGCCAGACCTCAAAGAGTAATATTGTATTAATTTTATATAAAGGCAAAAATAAGCAAAACGAAACTATGCTGTTAACACAGATGGACCTACAGATTATCCTACTAAGTGAAGTAAGTCAGAAAGACAAATATCATATGATGTCACTTAAATGTGGAACCTAAAAATAAGATGATACAATATACTTATCTACAAATCAGAAATAGACTCACAGGTACAGAAAATAAACTATGGTTACCAGAGGGGAAGATGGGGGATAAATTAGAAGTTTGAGATTAACAGATTCACAATACTATGTATAAAATAGATAAAAAACAAAGATAGCACTGGGAACTATATTCAGTATCTTGTGATAACCTATAATGGAAAAGAATCTGAAAAAGAATAGATTTATAAATATATAACTGAATCATTTTCCTGTACACCTGAACTAACACAACATTGTAAATCAACTAGACTTCAAAAAAATTTTTTATTAAAAAATTTATACTGTTAGAAGTCAGGAAGGAGGGGGTACACTGGGTCAAGGAGAGCAGGAGGGAGAGTCCAAGGGAACTGGAAAAGGGCTGTTTCTTGATCTGGGTGTAGGTTACATGTCTATTCAGCTTGCAAAATGTATCAAGCTGCCTGCTTATGACATGTTCACTTTTCAGCATGTGATCACACTTCAATAAAAAGCTAATACACACTCACACACCTCAAAAATACCTACTAGGCTGTCACTGTCAAGATCTGTAAACTTTACAATGTGACTGTAGTGAACAGAGCAAGCAAGAAATACTGTTAAAAATCTGCCTCCTAAACCAGCCTGTCCCAACTGTCCTATCAGTATAATAGAGCAAGATGTCATGTAGCAATAAAGGGTTATTATCATTGTAAGTGTCTTACATCAGTGAAGGTGCATCTGATCACGCAAACTTCGGGATGCCACACATCTGTTTACCATCCATGAAACGGGGGAGGAGCTACATGGTGAAGGATGCCTTTCTCCCAAGCTTTCCCAGGGAAAAGAAGATACATTTCTCATCATCCCTCTTTCTTCCATCCTTAGATCCCATTCCAAAGACAAACTCCAAAATCACAGGAGACGTCTTATCAATAGGAAACTCATTTTGCCCAGACTTTTAACAAATGGGTCAAGTGAAACCCATAAATCTGAAAACTGAAACTTAAGCCTTAGCTAAAATTGATCCAAAAACCGATTCCAAAAAGAAAAGCTTTCTTTTCTAAAAAGGGTAATGTTCTCTGGGTAACAATGAGGCTCCTTAACTAACCTTTGCATTGGAATAGGTTTCTGTAGAGATAACTCAATGGAGTTGCTAAAAGATTTATCACTCCTCTGGTAAGGAGTTCCAGAACCAGTGACTCACGTGTGTGATTCCAAGTTCACATGAGTAAAAACTCCTCTAACGTTGAAACATACCCTTTTAAGCATCAAAAGTTTCCGTTTAAACATGTTCAATAGAAATATCTCTAAATTATTTCATAATTAATATTCAATTGCAAATACTACCTAGATGTGGGCACTAAGGCTATTAGAGTCAGGTGGGGAGGGATGATGAGGGGAACACCTTTAAGTTATTTAGTCTAATATTTTAGCGCTTGAACAAAACAAATGAAAATCATACATACTATACAGCGGCCATGTCAGCAAGTACTGTCTTCCGACTCTGCCCAGTTACTGTCATAAGAAATAGCTATAAAGGAAATTTAGGGATTGTCAACTTCAATTTCTTGTTTTCTAAATAAAATGAGAACTAGCTGGTAGCTGGATGACTCATCAAAGATCACTCAGTAAAGAGCGGCAGGGAGAGAATGACAGCCAAGTCTCCCAACCTCCAAATCAGTCTCCAATCAACCGTAGGATACTGTCTTGCCCATGAGCCTATGAACTATTTCCATGGACCCCGGTCCCATGGCAGATGGCCCCTCAGACTCCCCTCGAAGGAAAACAGAGACTGATGCTGGCAGAAGTGGACAGAGCAAGAATCTCTATACCCACTGGCAGACAAACCAATGCACTTCTTAGTGGCACAGACCTCTTAACGTACTGAAGATAGGCATTTCAGGAACTTAACAAATCACTGGGCTTTAAAATCAAAACAGAGTTTAATGGGTTTTTTTATTTCCAGTTTCTCAGCCTTGTGATTCTGCTCTTGTATGTATACTCAAGCATCTTCAAAGATAGAAAGCATATATAGAGATCACAGACCATCTAACCATGGGACAGGACCCCCTCATGTGTCTCACGCTCTGTCTCCCCCTGACACATGTCCAACTAGTGACCCAGCTTTCCTTCCTCATGGGGAAAGGCTCATTAGCAAATGACACTCAGATGTGGAGGCCTGAAAGAAGATCCCATACTCTGGTAGATGTGCCAGAGGCATTTCAAGACAAAAATCAAGTGGCTTTCTCCCTCGGAGTTTATCGAGACTGATAAAAAGTGAATGCAGTGTGACACACGCACACACACACATGCGCACACCCACTGAAGAGTGAGGAAAACAGAGTGACTTGTGCATGCACCCTGTTTCCTTTTTAATTAAGTTATTTGTGTCCTCGGATTGGAAGGCAGGATTCTGTGATTATTCTTTAATAGAACAAACATCCATCTTGGAACATCTTAGTCCAAAATCACTCCTGCCAAAAAATAACATGTCACGCAATTACAAACTCACCATGTTCCTTTAATGCTGCATCTCTACCAAAGCAGACAAACCAGTGCTACTTAGAAACCTGTCTTTGGTTTGCAGCAAATTAATTTGATAGTCATATTATAGGAAAACAGCAGAGGCTGATGGCTGCGATAGAGAAAGTATCGTTAGCACTCCTAACTTGTATTTTTAGTTAACATTGTTCTCCCAAGGATCATTGTTTAGAAGGCATCTCCTGACTCATTGTACAAAAATGTATTATGGGAAACTATTTTAATAAAGTTTCCTAAAGCTTATTTGATCAGTTAGCTATCAGGCTTACAAACCACACCAAAACATAATAGCTTGAAAGTGTAACCGTTTGCTTAGCTTGTGACGCGGCAGGTCAACAACTTAGGCCCTGAGTTCAGCTGGATGCTTCTTCCTGTCTTGGTGGGGCCCCATCATGTACTTGTGATCCCTGCAGGTCACTTACGTGGCTCTGAGTCTGAAAGGCTGTTGGCTGAGGCAGTGGGGAGGTTTGAGCCATGAGTGTCTCTCATTCTCCACTGGGCTAGCCTAGCAAGAGAAGAAGATCACGTGAGACCTCTGGAGACCCAGACTTGGGGCGTATCACCCATTCCTCTGCTTTCTATTGGTGGAAGCAAATCATAAGGCCAGCTGAGAGACAGACTCCACCTCTTGATGGGAGGAGCCGAGAAGTCTCATTGCCCTGAGTGCAGATACAAGGGAGCTATTTATGACTTGAGGCCGACAATACTATCAATTTTTTACATTTTAGCCTCAGATGATATACTTTTACAATTAAGTATATCCAGTTACTTAAATAGCCTTGGAAATAAGATGTTGAGCAGAACCACAGTCCATGTTTTTTCTTCTAATTCTTTTCAACCTGAGTCGGTACAGAGCCATAATCATGTTACAATTTTATATTAAAATAAATAAAATAAAAACTGCTTTTCCTAGAAGCAGTACATCAGAAGACCCTGAGATTACTGGGGGTGGAAAAGCTTTGCAAATTCAGCTTTATCTTCAGAGCTTCTAGTAGAGGGCATGTATACATGCTTAATGAAAATTTTTATGTAAAATAAGCAGCAGACTCCACCTGAACTCCTCTTTCTCTTCATATTCTATTTTCCACTGTGTCTTCCTAACATGTCTTGTTTCCTAAATATATGTATTAATAAGTAGCTTGTAATTAGAAGCTAATCTGTCCTATTCATTAATGTATTAAATATATTATTTGAGTGCATTATTCATAAACAAATCTTTCACTTTCTCAATTTTTTTTCTCTATCAAATCCTCTTTGTTTTGACACTAACTTCATGCTCCCCACTCTTCCATTCCATCTAAATGCTTTCTGTGCTGCCTTTAATGTAGTGGCTCTAAACCTGGGCTGCATGTTGGAATCTCCTAGGGAGATTTAAAAATACCCATGCCTGGGCCCCACCTCTGACTTTCTGATTTGATGGGTCTGGGATGCAGCCTGAGAAGTGACATTTTTAAGGCTCTCCAGGTGACTGCAATGAGCAGCCAAAGTCGAGAACCCTTGGTTTCACAGGCCCTCGCACATCACTTACTAAGGAAAGACTTTGTGACACTCCCACCATCTCCCACCCCTTGTCATAAGTCTATTATCACAAGATCCCACAAGATCCATTGGGATTTTGTATTTATTTATGTCTTTAATTGACTGTTTACTCCCCGGGGAACACTTCTCTTTTTGCTCTGTGTGGTAACACCAGCAAGTACAATGATGACTAGCACAGAGTCAAAAATCACTTCTTGAATCTATTACTGTAATGCACTCTAAGCACCCAGCTTGTGAATCATAACTTAACTGTAATGACCTAAGATGGGGGCTCTCAAACTTTAGTCCAAATTAGACTAAATCACCTACAGGGCTTATCAACACACAGTTTGCTGGGCCTCAGCCCCAGAGTTTCTGATTCAGTGGTTCTGGGGATGTACATGAGAATGTGCATTTCTAATAAGTTCCCAGTTGATGCTGATGCTATTGGTCACAGGATGGTGGCCCATAGATTTTCGTAGACAGGCAGCAAAATACAGTGACAAAATATATGACCTATAGTGTAGGACTGGGTAGTTCAAGTCCCAGCTCTGCTACTCACTAGCTATGTGGTGTTGGAAAAGTCACTCAGTCTTCTAGGGGCTAACTGACTATGTGACAATGGGAAAAATGTTTAGCTTCATGAGTATCTCAGTTTCTCCAACTGTAAAATGGAGGGAGTCCCAGAACTTACCTCCTCAATTTGTTATAAGGATTAAATGATTTAATATTTTTAAAATTCTTGGAAGAGAGTTTGACAGGTAGGCGGCCCTACATAACTTAAATATATTCATGCATTATGTTTTTAATGGAAGCATACTGATAGCACTCCTGCAAACTGACTTTAAAATTTTAGTTCTACATTTGAAAATTAAAACTAAACCACACACATATATAAAGAATCACTATGGCATTCAAATCTCAAAGTGTGATACATCAGATTAATAATAGTCATCACAATGCATGCTTTAGTTGATCACATCTAGTCTGTGCTGATGCTTTAAAAGTGTATATTATTTTTCCAAATATGAAGTATGTGTTCTTTCTCAGTTAACGTATGAGAAAACTGAAGCTCAGAAAGGTAGCATTTGAGCCAGAAAACTTTAGAATTGAGATATTAAGAATCTCTCTAGAAATAATCAATAAGAAAGAAAGGGAGATGATGTATAATTCAGGACTCTTTCAATCACAACTAACAGAAAAGACTTAATCAAATTGGCTTAAGGACAGAGGAGAATTACTGACTTATGTGTCTAAAAATTCCAAGATATCCTCCTTCAACTACAACTGGATCCAGGGGCTCAAATGATGTATTTATTCTGGATTCCATGCTCTCTCTCATTCACTCTCTTCCTCCCCTTCTTCTTCCACTTACCTCCTTCTTGACCTCTCCTCTGTTTGTGTTAACCTCATTCTCAACTAAGCCCTCCTCAAGATGACCCCCAATAGATCAAAGCTAAAGCCATCTCCATGGCTAACAATCCCACAGAGCAGAGACTTCTCCACAGTTCAAGCAAAAGTTCTGGAACTGAGTCTCACTGAGCTAAGCTGAATCACACACCGATCATGAGAGGCACAGAACATGCTAATTCATCCTGCTGCCTAGGGTCACCTGTCCACCCTCAGAGGTGGGGAGATATCCTTCCCAACTGGACCAGAGGGATAGATAGTTGAAATATAAGTCGCCAAAGAAAAATCAAAAAACTGCCTTAACCAAAGAAAGGAAAATGATGCTGTTTTCTAACTCAGCTCTTCCTCATCAAATCTGCTGTGCTCCTGGAAAGCCACTGGTCTGGAAGTCAGACCATCTGGGTCTCCTCTGTGTTAGCAAGCTGTGTTGACTTTGACAAGCTTATCAATCTTTCTTGGCTTTATTTTCCTCATCTGTTAAACGAAGAAATGGGCTTGAAATTCTAGGCTTCCTTTTATCAACAAAGTTCAAAGATTTCTATGTGTACATGTCTTGTCAACACAACTTGAATGTGATTACCAAATGCAATCATTTTTTAAAATTCTAACTGGAAGAAAGAAAGTAAGAGGGATCTGGGAGTCATGCAGCCAAGAAAGCAGGAAGATACAGAAATGAATTAGTAAGAGATGAATAATCATAGCAACAGTAGCAATTAGTTCAGATTTGTGGGTGAGTAAAAACTAGGTGCACTGTGCTAGCAGTTTAAAAAAGGGAAGAGGAGACAAGGGGAGAGATGGGCCTGTTGAGAAAAAGCTTTTGGCAGAAGGTGATATTTGAGCTGAGTCTCAAATGAAGGGTTGGGGATTGTTGTGTGAATGGAGATGCAGGGATATTTCTGCCAAAGAGAATGCATGAACCATGAAGCATGAAGGTGAGTAGCATGGCCAGGATTAGATGCCTGTGAGGTCGAGAGGTTGGAGAGAGATTCATTAGAAAGGTGGGCTAATGGAAGACTGTAGAAGGTCTAGCAGGCCACTTAAGATGTTTGGACTATAGTCTATAATGGAGGATGAGAAACAGCAAGCAGGGTGGTCATGTCAACTACTGGGTGTAGAACATCCAGTGTAATCCTCACCACAGTCCTGTTGAAATGCATACTATCCCCATTTTACAGATGAGAAAACTGAGGCTTGGTTAGGGTGGAATAATACACTTACTCATCATTGCACTTGAAGTGAACTGATGAAGTTGGAGCTCTTACCCAGATCATCCAACCTCTGACATCCCAGAGGTGTCCTGTAAGGACAGAATTTCTCTCCCCACAGTAGGAACTTAGATGTGATCGGCTAAAACATCAGCTCTCCTCTTAGTGTCACCCACCACGTTCTCAATGTTTTTAGGAATTGACTGCAGCATTCTTCTCCAGTTTGCCCAATAGGAATTATTTTTAACGCATGATAATGTAATGTTTGTGAAACTTGATTAGTAACTAAGAGAGAAACCCTTGGCAATTTCACAAAGTGTCTAACTGGTTACTGCTGCACACAAGTCACTGAATGGGGTTTCTGGAAAGAAGACAGGCTGTCTCAGGGAACAAGTATAAATCCAAATATAGAAATATATTTAAATCAAGTAACTTTTGTAATTGGACCAATGGACATAGGCCACCATGTAAGCTTGCCACAAAACATCATTAGGAGAAAAAAAAGTCCCACTCTTTGTCAGGCTCACAGTTGCTCAGATTGCCTAAGAATTAGGAGATTTAAATTCTGAGATTTAAATTATGGATGAAAATTTTGTCATAGCCATAGGTATGATACTCATCAACTCTCAGTTTTGAAAATTAGCCTAACAGACTCCTCTCTTCTTTTCCTTTTATTAGAAATTAAAATTCAGAGGGAAAAAACGGTCATTCAATTTTCCTTGTACAAAGTCATCTTGTCATTTTTATTTGCACTGCCAGGCTGTGGAAATACAGGGGTCCAGGTAAGATTATAAGTTTCTATCTTTCCCATTTCAAAAGATGCAGTGAACAGAAGCCTGTCTGACTCTACTCTTTGAAAAGAAAGGGTGTTGATTCTGTATTTCTCATAACAATTGCAATTATCACCACAGTAACACTTGAGGTTCTAGCTCCAAGGATGTCAGTTAGAAATCACTCTTCAACTGGAGACGTTTTATGAAACCACTGCAAAGTTTGCAATATAGTCAAAGTATCAGAACCGATCACGGATTATGTAATCACTATGTCTTGTATACGAAGTGTTGGTTTTGGATTGCTAACAAATGTTCAAACTTTCTTAGGGAAAAAAAAAAGAAAAAGGAAAACAAATTGTGGGGCCAAGAGGATGAGTGGATTGAGTGTCAGCGTTTATGTTCAAGCAGTGTGGATTGGCTCCAGCCTGAGGTTAACTTAGAATTAAAATGGAACTGGTGGTCTTGCCTTGGCAGACAAGAGGTTATAACAAATCTATGACCACATACATACAGACACCACGGTCGCCAGCTTAACCACACACATGTGGCACGGAGAGCTTCAGTGAGGCACTTCCCAACAAAACTGAGATCCTTTTTCTTCCATTTCGAGAAGACAGAGTAAACTGTATCCCTTCACACAGCAGTTAATGGAAACTACATCATAATTAACAGATTAGATTGTCTTCTACCCAGAATTGAAATTAACGTTATTAATAGCTGGAGAAAGTTTGTCCTCAAAAGAAAGCAAACCAGCTCCCATTAGCCAATCATGTATTTACTTACTAAAGCAATGGCTTCAAAATAAAATAGACTATCTTCCTGGATATTTACAATAAAGATTTTTAAAGAATCTAATCAATGAGCGTGTTTTACACCGTCTGGGTATCCATTTTGGAAAGTCAGAGTCAGTGACCACCTTGAAGCGATGAAGATCCAGTAATTAAAGCTTCAAAGAAGCAAACTGCATATAGACCTTGGTGGATTGTTGAGCATCCCCTGAAAGGCAGGAGAAGGAGAAGGAGCCCCACTGTGAGTGAGAGGCTGAGGTGAGGGGTAGAGATGAGATCTATCATGGTAGGATGCCAATATGTTCGTGTGGTGGCTCCCTGGTTATGGTGGGTCTGGAGAATTGAATGAACTTCTGTTACTTGGAGAAGAAAGTGGGCTCTAAGTTCCTGGCAAAGCTGAATGGGAAAACATACCCTACAGAGACAAGGATGGGGGAATTATGAAATGTTTAGAGGGTGGTCTCACTTGTGTTGTTCTGTCAAAATTCTGTAGGGTTGAAATGACTTCTCCTGGAGCATACAATGTATCTGTTATCTGTTGCTACATAACAAACTACCCCAAATTTAGTGCCCTAAAACAGCAACCTAAGATACTAGATATAAGGCTGTAGGTCATCAATATAGTCTTGCTGATCTGGGCCAAGGTCAGTTGATTTTGGCTGGGTTCATTCATGAACTCTGGCAAGTGGAGGCTGGCTGGTCTGAACAGCATCAATCTATTTCTGTTGAAGGGTTGTAGGTGGGACAACAGAGGTGATTAGGCTATATGTTCCCCCATCCTCCAGCAAGTTAGTCTTGACTAGGTCTCGTGGTGTTAGCAGTGTTCCAAGAGCGTGAGCAGAGGCACACAAAGATTCTTGAGGCTCAGGCTTTACTTTTGCCATGTTTGCTTGGTCTAAGCAAGTCTTAGGCCAGGGGCAGAGAAATAGAAGCCACCTCTTGATGGGAATTGCTGCAGAGTTTCACTGCAAAGAATGAGTTACAGAAAAGGGAAGACTTGGGGCCATTTCTGGTAGTCAATCTACTACATCCATCTAATCAGTGGCAATATTAAGAGCAAATATTTGTAGTTCAAATTTCCAGACTCTTTCCATTACCTCAAACTAAGTTATACAAATTCTAACCTAATCTGCATCTAATGTGCATCAAGAAATGTTGAGCATGGTGGCTTTTGAGTTATACTCTCTGACTTATTATAAGCTTACAGCATTTCATTGCACTATGACTTTGTGCATATTTCTTAACCAACCTGTGATGTCTGTTTCCTCATTTATAAAGTGGAGTTAATACCAGAGCCCAGCTCACATGGCTATTGTGAGTACCAAGTAATATACGTGATGCTTTGAAAAAGAGAATGACACTTCAAGGGCTTAAAATATCATCATCATCATCATCATCAACACCATCTACATCATCAACATCAGCATCATCAATATTGACAAAGTGAACTTCTGATCCACTCTTTTTTCCTATTCACATCCTTACCTGTATTACAAGGTCCTGGAACACAGGTCTTTCTCACCTAACATTCCCTGGATTCTTTTCTCTTACCCTGAACCCCTCTCACATAAGCAGAAGACAGGTCAGCCTTCTATTGTGACAAGTTTCCGGACAGAGACATTTATGCGCTTAAATTCCCAAGTCAATCTTCAGGACTAGGGGCTGCCTGCCAGGAGCTTCCTGCCACTTCCCGTAGCCTGAACTCTAAGAGTCTGGGGTTTGCCTTGTTAAAATGTGGTGAAGGCTGGGATTCCTCAGGCCTGGGATTTAAGCTGGGGCCAAGACAGTTGCGGCCTACACTGGCTCAGGAATCTGTCCTGATTTGCTGCCACTAAGAAACTGTGTGTGTCTGTATACAAATACTTATGGGTGGGTGGGTCTTGCGCAAGCCCAAACTCACAAAAGGTCATGATTTGGGGAAAGGCTATTCCACACATTCTGCTATGGGAGCAATGATGATCAGGAAGTCATTCTCTATGTAGATTTTCCCAGAATAGCCTTATCTTAAAATCATAAACACAACATCTGATAGAGAGGATACAAAGTTTTATTTGTCTTTTGCTACTAAAGCAATGGCTTCAAAATAAAATAGACTAGATTGATATAAAAATTGCTATGAAAAACTACCTCACAAATACCATTGTCCACATGAATGTGTATACTGTTACAAATTTATTTTTACCTTCTATCTCTTATTTTTCTCTTGAATTAGCATTCTTTTTTTTTTTCAAAAGGAGATTATTCTAGCCCCTTGCTACTCAAAGTGTGACCGCCTGACCAGGAGTATCAGCTTCGCCTGAGAGCATGTTAATTAGATCTACCTCAGACCTATGGAACCGAATCTGCATTTTAACAAATGATTCTGATGCACATTAAAGTCTGAAAAACACTAGTATAGGCCAAGACCTCTCAAACATTTGAATGTTACATAATCACCTAGAATACTTGTTAAAACATGGACTTCTTAATCCTACACCTAGAGCTTTCAATTCAACAGATCTGGGGCGGAGCCCAGATTGTGCATTTCTAACAAGCTCCCAGATGCTGGAGACGCTGGTGGTCCAGGAACTACACTTTGAGTAGCGAGGACCAATGCCTTCATTTCACAGTTTGGAAAAATGATGCCTGGGGAAAATGGGTGAGCATGGGTGCTAACTAAATTGCCCATCTTAACAATTATGTAGAAATCAAGACCAGATCCCCAGTCTGTAGGTTTCCTTCCCAGAGCACACTCTGCTGTGGGATGTTGCATTCAATTGGATTCCCAGTCTTTTTTTCTCCTTTTAGACAATTTCCACATTCTCCTCTTCACCTTATGACCTGCAGCATCCTTTTTCAATGTCTAACTGACAAGTGCATTTTCTTAACCCATTTCAAACCTAACTTTCACTTTACCCTCTGATATTTTTTGGTTCGTGGCATAGGGCTGAAACATGTTGCTCAAATAATATTTGTTGATTTGAACCCTCTTCCACAGTCCCTGTTTCTTCCATAAATTCTTCTATTTTAGCCTCCTTAGTATTTCTTCCTCCAGGCAGTCATTGCCTTCCCCAGAACTGGCTCTGCCGTCTCTGTGTCTAGCACCCATTCCCCCACTCCTTCCTACATTTTCCTCCTAATACATTTTCTCTCTTTTTTAATTTATATATACACTTTTATTGAAGTACAGTTGATTTATAATGTTATGTTAGTTTCTGGTATACAGCAAAGTGATTCAGTTATACATATAGATCTATTCTTTTTCATTATAGGTGATTAAAAATATTGAATATAATTCCCTTTTCTATTCAGTAGGTTTTTGTTGTTTATCTGTTTTATATACAGTAGTTTGTACCTGCTAATCCCAAATTCCTAATTTATCCCTCCCCCCACCTCTTTCCCATTGGGAGCCATAAATTTGTTTTCTGTGTCTATGAGACTCTTTCTAGTTTGTAAATAAGTTCATTTGTATCAATTTTTTTAGATTCTACATATAAGTGCTATTATGTGATATTTATCTGTCTGTTTTACTTCACTCAGTATTAGAATCTCTAGGTCCATCCATGTTGCTGCATGTTGCATGTTCTCTTTTTGCACCAGCCACAGTAACAACTGTTTTTTTTTTTTCTGTGCTTCACCTCCAAGCTACTCAGTCCTTCAGTAAACATGAAGTGATGAGTGGACGGGAGGAAAAAACAATAACCTGACTTTGAGAAAAGTAGTTAAGATGTCTGAGGAAAGTAAACAGAAGCAAGAGCTCAGGCATTAAATCACTTTCTTCTTGGACTTACACTAATACTAGCCCCTGAATACCAGAGGGCATGGTTCAGAATAAGAGAGGAAAAGTAAAAAATTGAATAGAGCCCCACCTAAAAGAATTATGTTATAGATCCATTAACTATTTGGGAATAGTTTAGTTGGAAGATACAGGGAATTTAAGTTTAGAAGAGGCAGGATTTTAAAAATCCTTTGACATGTGTTGACTGGGCCTCCAAAACTAGCCAAGAGGCTCTAATTGGTTGAAGGTGTCCCCTTTCTCCCTCAGCACTCTGTGTTGTCACCTCTAAAAACACCTGAGCCCTGAAAGGGGAAAAGAAACCACTTTTGAGTAGAGTTGCCAGACTTATCAAATGAAAATATAAGAGCAGCAGTGAAATTTAAATTTCCATTAAACAATGAATCAATTTAACTGTAAGGCTGTCCCTAGAAGTACTAGGGACACACTTATATTAGACAGTAATTTGTCATTCATTGCAAATTTGAACACAAGTAGCAGAATTGTATTTTTCTGGGTTTGTAATCTCAAAAAATTAAAAGCCACGTAAAATTTTACCACGGATGAAAACAGGCAAGTCACAGAGTAAGAGAAGAAATCTGAAGTGAATGTATCTGTCAAAGGAGTGATATCCAGAAAACATAAAGAATGCTTCCAAGTAATTAGAAAAAGACAACATAATTTTTTAATGGGAAAAAGATTGGAATGCACATTTCCCAAAAGAGGATATCTAACTGGCCAGGTCAAAACGTGCTCCATTTCACTGTTCATCAGGGAAACGAAAATTAAAACCGTAGCGAGAGAATATGTACATTACCTGAAGGAACAGACGATATCAAGTGTCGGGGAGACCCTGGAACTAGAAACCTTGTTTTCTGATAGTGAGAGTATAAATGTGTGCAAACATGTTGGCAGTAGAATTCAAACTGAACACATGCATATCCTGTGACTCAGCCACTCTACTCCCAGGTACATACCCAGCAGGTGTATGTACATTTGTTCATTAAAGACATGTTCACAAATATTCATAGAGCACTAACCATAATAGCCCAAACTGAAAATTGTATCTACCAAATCTCTGCAAGGAATAGAATATAAAAATTATGATACAGTTAAGCAGTAAGACATTATTTAGCAATGAGAATGAACAATTTATAATACCATGCTACAATATGGATCAATCTGGTAAGAAAAAATTCTTTTGAGCCCAAGAAGCCAGACACTGAAAAGCATTCTCTATGATTTATTTACATAAAATTTCAAACACAGGAAAAACTAGTCTCTGGTGCTAAAATCAGAACAGTGACTATCCTTGGGTAGATGACAGACTGACTGGATGGGGTTATGGGGACTTTATGGGTTGGCCATGTCCTGTTTTGTGATTTAAGTGCTGGTTTGTAATTGCTTTGGGAAAGTCATAGAGTTGCCCTCTTAAGATCTGTATCCTTTGTCAAATACATTAGCCTTCAATATGATTTACATTAAAACTTTTGAAAGGAATGACCAAGGGAAGACTGCTACCCTCTGACCACAAATCATGTTTGTGTGACAGAAGTCAATGTTATTATCATCACAGCCAACATCATCATATGCCCATGTGAGCATGTGCCACGGGCTAAGCTAGGTTCGACATAGTTTGTTTACACCATCTCATTTGGCCTTTGAATCCTTATAAGAACTCTATGAGGCAGCTATTATTCTTCCATTTTTACAGATAAAGAAACAGAAGCTGAAAGAGGGCTGGCCACTTGCCCAGGGAAACGCAGCTTTTAAGTCAAAGACGTAGATTTTGAAACCAGGATCTGATGCTAAAGCAGGTGCCCTTTTTCTCTGCAGGAGGCCATATTAAGTCTATAGGTAGAGACTGGAAATTCCAAAGGGGGAGACACTTAAATTTCTTCTTCCCACTGATTTTCTGAACCCTAAGATAGTACAAACCCTCAAATTTCAGTTCCATTTTATCTGAGAAACACCCATCTGAATTCCGGATTTAGTTCCATTACCTAGAATTAATAGGTAATTATACCTATTGGTAATTGGTAATTCCTACAATCAATTCCAAGTTGAGCAAAGGAGGGAAAGTGAATTCCCTTTTAGTTTCCCAGTTATCTCCATCCACCACCAAGCAACCAAGGGGGGAAAAAACCCAAACCTTAACACTCAAGCAACAAATCCTCCTATACAGTCCCAACAAACCCACATCAAGTCCACAAGGTTAGATTTATACGTTCATAATACAAAATCTTCTTGCCACTGCTTTTCAAACTTTAGGGTAAACAAGAACCAACTGGAGGGCCTGTTTGAACAGACCTCTGGACCCCACCCCTAGGTGATTCTGATTCAATAGGTTTGAAGTGAGATTTCACATCTCTAACAAGCCCCCAGGTGATACTGAGCTGTTGGTCCTCGGACCACACTTGGGGTGGTTTTGCTTTATGCCTCGATAGAGCACAGCGTGGAAGAGATGCCCACAGCTTCTGGGATTCGGAATTGATCCCTCTGTCTTTGTCATTAATATTTACAGCTACTACCTCGAGCTAGATCCATATGACTGTTTAAGAGACCAGGTGGCCTCCCTACCCCTATCCCCCGGCTCTGTCTTGATCATTAGGGCCCTCTGTCTTTATCATCATTGGTGTCACTGTTACCCATTCTGTATGTCACAATGAGATTATTAGCCTGAGATTCCCAAGAGCCTGGGCTCTGCCCATCCTTTGCTCTCCTGTGAATTACAAGACCTCCAGGGTCCAAATTTCTTCACATGGTGATGTGCACATTTGTTGCATTTTGATTTGCTTTGCTTTATGCTAGAGGTTAAAAGCAATCCAGATCTGTAGGCAGTAAAGCCACCCCTTAGAATTGTTTTGTGGTTTATTATTTTTCTTGACTTTTTTTTTCCTAGTCTAGGTATTTGGGGAAGTGAAAAAACTTACTCTACTAAGGGGCAGGTGAAGGACCCCATGGATTCCTGAAGCAACTTTCGACACCTGTCTTGTTTCCCACTCCTCTTCAGGAAAGCCTAAAGCAGTTTCCCTCCACAGACGCTCGGCGCCAACACAGTACAGGTCTCTCCCCAAGAGTTCTGGATTGTTCTCTGTAGGACACTTGCTCTGCTGAGGGATATATATCATCAGCTTCCTTAGGTCAAATGGTCAATCACATCATAACCTGGAAAGCGTGGGCTACAGGAAGCAAGACCCTGCCTCCACTTTAATATCCCACAGCCAGCTAAAAACTCAAGGTATTATATGGGGAACGGAAAGGAGGAATCACTAGACCTTTGATCTTGCTTCTTGCCAGCTGTAACTCTTGAGAAATCCACTTCACTTCCCTTCCCCTTCAGCTGTAAAATAGGGACTGTTTTAAGTGATTCCCAGGATCCTTCCTTCTCCAAGACTCTGCGAACCCGTGAACCTACAGACAAGAACCAAAGAAAACACCCTCCTTTCCAACTTACTCTTGGCACAAGTGGTGGTTTTACTCTAGGGAAATAGCCCCTTGTGATGTGTGGGCCACAGAGAGATGGGGAGCAAATAATAAGACTGGGGGAAAGAAGTCAAAGACGGAAAAGGCAGTTGTAGTGCACTGTGGAAGGAAAAAGCATTTGTGTTTCTTTTCCGCCCTTTGAAATCAACAGAGAAAAAAGCCACAAAATGCAAATTCCAAAAATATCAACCAGGAATCACTTTGTCTATTTACCAATTCTGTTGCTACAGGAGCAAAAGAAAGTAGCCAGCTTCTTCCCAGGGGCTCCTTGGTAGGGAGCATCCATCAAATCACGCAGACACACCCACTATTCAAACTCAATTTGGCTAAAATGACTTTTTTATGAGAACTCATGAGAAAATGGTTGACTTCCAGCCCTTATGTTATCAGAGTTGCTTGACATTGAATTACATGGGCCTGGACTATAAATCTTGACTTCAGGCTCACATGCAAGGCATTTGATGTGTCTGGGAACCTGCTGTAAGAAAGAAATTAGCTGTAAAACAAAGTGAAATGCCTGTTCCCATGGGAAGACTCGGCAGGACTGCTAATAGATCATGTGTTCGCTCGGAAGACACTTGTTCCTTTGGTCAAACAGCAACTAATATTTTAGCTTGCCACTGCCCTGCACAGGAAATATGGTGCTAAGGGCCGAAAGACAGGGTAAAGCATCATATTAATTACACGGTCAGTAAACATTTGCTCGCCCGTGTTTCCTGACGGTCTGAACGCTTCCTGGTTGGAGATCAGCGATGTCGCTGGCCTCTGCTGTTTTACTCTTAAATAAATGTCTGGGAAGATGGAGTGTGTTTTCAAGGAGCCCCACAGAGAGAGTAGGATGGGGACACAGGGGACCAGCATGGCTGAGAGCTACCCCTGCCTGCAACCCTGGCCACGGCTGCCACAGCCCATGACTCCACGGGGACAGGGCATCTGGGAACCTGGGGAGAGAGATTCGATAAGGTGATCCAGCAGCATTTGGAAATTTTCTTTTCACTTTGAGGAGGGTGGATACTAAACAGAGGTTCATGTTCGTTCTAAAGAAGAGAAAAAGCAGAGCATGCTGGGAAAGAGAGTGGTACTCACAAACCAACATCTGCCATCTACTCCCTTCTGCTTGAGAGTCTCTTCTCAGGGGTAACTGCAGAGGATGCACAAAGATGACGCCCACCCGGAATTGCTCTCTGAATCGGTGTTTGTCCAGCTGTGACCCTGGACCAGCAGCCTGGGCCTCCCCAGGGAACTTGTTAGAAATGCAGATTTCAGGCCCCAGCAGACACCCTTGGGGTGGGGCCAGCCATCGGAGTTGTAACAAATTATTCAGGTGATTCCAATTCCACGAACGTCTAAGGATCCCGCCATCACAGGATCCTCCCATGCCTGCCGCATGGATGCCACACAGGCACCAGATCCCCAGCTTTCTGCCCTCATCTACAAGACCCTCACCCTCTGCCCCTACCTGCAGGCTCCAGTCACACAGGCCATTTTACTCCTCCCTCTTGGAGGCCTGGTGCAGTCCCACTTTGAGGATTCTGCCTGGAAACTTCTCATGCCTGGCTCCTGCGCTCATTCATTTCCTGTTCGAGTGTCACACTTTTCATAAGTAGTCCACCCTACCCCCGACACTCCTTCAAGTATCTGCCAACAGACACTGTCCAGTATGGCCCGGGAAGCCACTTCCCAAAAGTGGAGATGATCTTGTCTATGAGTTTGTTTCTAAGTGGAAGATCCTTTCTCCCCACCTAGAGTGGAAAGCTCCCTTAGAACACGCACTGGACTTGTTACGCCCGGTATTCCAGAATGCGCCCCCCACCACGTCTAAAACGTCTAACACTCACGCCCTCTCCTCCCACCCACCCCCACCACTCAAAACCTATTCTCATTTGTCAGTTACACCTCAAGAAAGGTGGGGGAATAAAAGCTCTATTCACATTAAGTTGTAGATCAGTGCAAATGGAAAGGAGACAAAGCATTTACATGAATAAAAATTGAAAAAACAATTCAAATTTCAGGTCTCACTTAAGTACTGTGTAGTCTTTTAGACAGTGGGAAGGGTCACGTGGACCCCTAAAATGGCACCCCTTGGTCAGCTAAAGAAAATCCTGTCATGTTTTAGGTCAGATGTAGCTTCTTCCCTTTTATTTTTTTTTTTTGGAAGGGGGCAGGTAATTAGGTTTATTTATTTAGTTATTTTTTAATGGAGATACTTAGGATTGAGCCCAGGACTTCGTGCATGTTAAGCACTCATTCTACTACTTGAACTATAACCTCCCCACTTCAGCTGTAGCTTCTTATGGAAGAAATGTTTCCTTTACCAGAAGCAAAAGACTGCCTTTTCTCTAAGAAATTTTACCTGTTATGTGCTGATAGGAAAGTCATAATCAAGTCAGTGAGTGTCTAGTGCACCAGAAATTGACACAACCTTGTAAACTGACTATATTTCAATTAAAAAAACTCAGTACCTAAACTAACTTACTCCATATCTACTCGTGATGTGCCTATATTTTTCCCTCTCTCTTCCTATTGTATCTTCATGTATCTTCCTCAAAGCTCAACATAGAGGTAGAAACTTGAACTTGAAGGAGAGGTGTGCATCTAAACGACCCTGGAGACCAAGAAGCTGGTTCACAATGGAGCAGGTTATGTTTCTGTCTTTCAACAAAAGATGCCTGACTGTTGTCACCTTTGCCTCCATAATGGTATGACTGCTTCCAAGAGGCATTATCGTCCCCCTGTCCCCGCAGAGAGGGAGGAATAACACAGACGACAGTGCATTTAGAAAGAGGCAGACAATGCCCATGGTCGCTCCATTACTCTGTCATCAGAGATATGAGCACGAGGCTGGGCGCTGAGCGTTAGCCCATGGAGCCTGATATGAGTTCATGAGGCTGGAATTCAAAACACTAACCAGCTGTGGGAACCCAGAGAGCAGCCTGTCACACTGAATGGCGTCCAGATTAGAGCTGTGAGAATTTGGGAAAACCCTTCTTGCTCAGTAACTTTACTTCTTCATCTTCCCTCTCTCGTTTAAGTTTGCAACATTTTCTAGAATTCTGAGCCGACAGCCACACGCCTGAATAATGGGAAAATGCAACACTTAAAATATTTTTTCTTGTGGCCATCAGGGAAATGTTAATATCAACTGGATATTTGATGACCTTGTAATTAAAATTTTTAGGTGTGATAATAGCATTAGGTTTATGTAGCAAAATCTCCGTAACTCTTTAGAGATGTTTACTGAGGAATGTAGGGGTGGAATGAAATGACGTCTGGAGCTTGCTTTAAAATAATTCAGAGAAAAAAAGAAAAAGGGAAAGGAAAACATTAAACAAGGATCACAAAGTCTCAGAAATTGCTGAATCTGGGTTGGGTTGTTGGATCAATAGACTATTCTCTCTCCTTGTAAAAGTATGTTTGAAAATAAACATAATAAGCTTTTCTTATAAAAAAAGAGAAAAATAAAGCCAGAGCAAAGGCAAAGTTATTTTTTAAGTAATGTGAAAATGTTTTTTTAGCTAAGGATTTTCTCAAGACCAGCCACTATCAAATACATAGTCTGCAAAGTCAAAAAATGAGAAATGCGTGTTCTCAGGTGCTCAGGTCTTAAGAACATCCTTCTGTGGTTTATGCATGGATGGGAGCAGGAAAGAAGCTTAAGTAAATGGACCAGAAATTGAAAATAACCCAGTGCTTTCTTTGGTACATGACTGTTAACTTCTGTTCATAGCTGTGGCCATCATGGGAACAGAGCAAGATGAAGATTTGCAGGGGTCCCAGGTTCTGGGATGGGATTTTTTTCTTTGAGTCCCTGTGTAACTTTCAGCTAATATCTCTATATTTGAGTTCCCTCACTTATAAAATCACCAGGTTGCATGATGTGAGACCTACATTTTCTTTCAGGCCTAAAAGTACAAATTCCAGATTACATTAGCAAATCTGCTTCAGTAACATGCGAGATAAAAAAGGTCAAGTTCTAGATATGAATTGGCAAATCAGAAGACAGCAAATTTATTAAACCCCTATTGAATTCTCAACACAGGAAACCCAAGTGTCACAACCTTTGCTCTTAAGAAAATCTAATTGGCAAGTGAGGCACTATGGAAAATAAACAGGTTCCAAAAGCAGTCTTAGCTTCAGTGTAATTCTAGCAAGAAAAAGAAAAAAAAAAAGCCTGCCAACTCAACTATTTTTGTGCATTTGTTTTCCTACAGAAAAGAATGGATTTCAATCCCCCTTCCTTATGTGTTGAGGAAATTCCAAAATGATTGAAAGCTGAAAGTATGAAAACGTGTATTTCTAGTGAAATTACATTATTTGAAAGGGGAGGGTTGGGAGGACAGAACTGGATTTACAAGAACACCCAACCCATTCCTTTGCCTACATTCTACTCTGGAAAGCTCAGCAAGGGTCAGAGTTGCAAGTACATGACTGACTGCAGAAAGATGCCCTACTCGGAGGCAGCATTTGATGTACAAGCTAGAGCCCAGTTTATTCTGGGGTCTTGCTTTCTACAACTTGGTGTCTCCCAGATTTCTTCCACTTTGGGCTGCTTAACTTGAAATCTGGTTAGTGAACCACATGTCATCAAACTTGCAGGATTGCTGTTGTCTCCACTGGAACTATTCCTGATAGATCTCATTATGAAGACAATTTTTTAAAATAGTTGATTGTGTCACCCTAACATTTACATCATAAAAATGCTTAGGCACACACACACACACACACACACAGAGACAGGAATATTAATCAGCCATAAAAAAGAATGGAATACTGCCCTTTGCAACAACATGGATGGACCTAGAGATGGTCATACTAAGTGAAGTCAGTCAGATAAAGACAAGTATCATATGATACCACTTATTTGTGGACTCTAAAAAAGTGATACAAATGAACTTATTTACAAAACGGAAAGAGACTCACAGACATAGAAAACACACTTATGGTTACCAAAGGGGAAGTAAGGGGAGGGATCTATTAGAAATTTGGGATTAACAGATATATAAACCAGATAAACAAGGACATATTGTATAGCACAGGGAACTATATTTAATACCTTATGATAACCTATAATGAAAAATAATCTACAAAAGTGTGTGTGTGTATATGTGTGTGTGTGTGTGTGTGTGTGTATATATATATATATATAATTGAATCACGTTGCTGTACACCTGAAACATTGTAAATCAACTATACTTCAATAAAAAAAAAACTGCAACAACAAAACGTTAGGCATCCAAGGTCTTATATTTCAGTAAATGTGTTTCACTTAGATCCTTTCACCTCTACATTTAGAATCATATCCTTTTGTTTTTTCATACAGATCCTCCAATTGCTGTGCAAGAGCCATCCATGAAACATTAGGGACTATTGGCTGAGCAAGGGAAAAAAAATCATATTATTCCTCTGAGAAATCTTGAAAAAAGAAAAGAGAATTTTGCTCATTCTGGCACACTCTGTTAACTTAGCTATCATTTATTAAAGACATAAAAACACGAAGTGATGGCATCTATATATGTTGTCTATCAAGAGTTTTGCATTTTGCAAGGCTGTTGCCAGAAATGATCCTTTTTCTTAGAATGAATTTTAAAGAATTTTTCTGAATTCTATATTGCCCCTTTCTGCTCTTCCGAGGCCAGTTCTTTTCCACAGGCAGAAAATATTCTCCAATTTCAAAATGAACATTAGTGAAAAGAATAAGATTCTACATACACACATTTATTTTAAGGTCATTCTTTGAGAATGGGTACAGTTCCATGAAACTGGCCATAATTATATTTGGCCCCATCTAATTTCTGTGTTAGAGACATCCTGTAAGAGTTGTGAGCTTCAGAGAAATTGTTTGTGCCACCCGGTAGAAGGTATATCTTGTTTCTTAGTAATTTTACTACAAAATCTAAAATAAGGAAACAGTGCTGGTTTTGGGCGTTATCTAAAATCAGAAGTTCCCAATCCTGACACCACATCAGACTCACCTGGAGGAGCTGTTAAAACACGTCCCAACTCCAGAACATCTAATTCCAAAGTTCCGGATTGGAGTCCTAGAAATCGCATTCCTGACAAGCTCTTAGATGATGCGGATACTGATTTCTAGTCTGGGGACCACACTGACTAAGTATATGGGACATAGATGCTTGAATAACAGAAAACTGTAATAACTCCATTCTGCTCTATGGAGCCTCAGCCATCTAAACATTTTGACTGGTGGGTAGGTAAGGAAGGAGCCTCCACCTACCCATTTTGGAAACAAAAAACTGAATGTCAATAATCCTTGGTATGAACAAAATCACCCACATTTGAGCTCAGCCTTAGCTGAATGCAACTGACTTGAAAAATAGGTACAATATAGCTTAATATTCAGTCTAAGGAAGCTCATTTGCTCACCACATACATAATCCTGGCCATGCAGGTGCACAAAGCATCAAGAATTTACTTTTTGGTTGCAGGGGAAGTATTTTGCTATTTTGGTTTGCCCCCCCCCCCACCTAGACTGTCATGAGCAACACAACCAAGCCTCAAAAAAAGTCTGAAGTTTCGGGTGTGATCTAAAGTTCCACTGTTGTGACCTAAGGAAGTGCAGTTCACCACCTCGCTGTGGTCTTTGACCTCTGTGGATGATCAGTTCTGCCTGTATCACCTCCGGGTCCTCGGACATCCTCGCTGGCCCAGGCCTCTGCTTTCGTCACTGGACCCTGTGGTTGTCCCTCATGCTAAGGTGATGATGACAACAAGCATAAAGAAGTCTTTCAATGGTGATTTCCTGTATCTCGCTTATCCCAGCTCAGAAAAATCTTGCCGTTCAAATGAACTGGCGTCACAGATGCAATGGAAGAAGGGAAGGGTGCGGGAGGGGAGCAGCATGGGGGAAGGGACCCCTTTCAAAAGCCCTCCCTGTGAGAAGAGGTGGCAGGAGCAGGAAGAGGAGGAGCCCCAGGCTGACTATTTTTACACTGAAACGCAGAGCCCTCGGTCCCCTCTCCTCTTTCTCTCCAGCCCTCAGAACAACTTGCCAAAGGCATAAATCGCCCAGGCAGTTCATTCTGTCTGCATTTTCTCTGCACTCAAATTAGCAGGCAAGTATAGCCAAAGCCATGTGGGCAGA
Organism: Vicugna pacos; assembly: GCF_048564905.1. Lineage (NCBI taxonomy): Eukaryota > Metazoa > Chordata > Mammalia > Artiodactyla > Camelidae > Vicugna > Vicugna pacos. The sequence goes on from NC_133005.1 coordinate 15,660,371, forward strand.
AATGCGGGCTTTTCCCTCAGAATCAGCAACCTCCTTTCACAGAGCTGTCTTCCATTGGGATCAAAGTGTCACCTTCCGAGCGATGTTGCTCAGAGGGAGCCAGGAGGGAAGAGGAAGGAAGGCTCACAACGCTTTGGGGTAGAAGTTGAGTCTGGACACACCAGGGGCCAACACGGTTCCTGCCCCGGCAGAGGGAACAACTCGTGTCCCTGGGGGGAGGCGTGGCATCACCTCTGCAGATCCCACGCTGAAGTGGCCAGTTCACTGAGGAGGCAGATGGCATTTTTAGCACCAATCCTGGCTCTCAACCCTGGGGGTGGGGAAGGAAATCACGATAACCGTGGTGCCAAGCTAACTGAGGGAAAGAGAAAATTAGCCCAGTGTTGATACACACAAGTCTAGGGCAGGACAAAGGCAACTCTCAATTTACCCTCTGTCCTACTTACACTAAAAGGGGTGTTATCTGTACCAGGAAAGAGAAACGATGCCTGTGTTAACACTTGTTGCCTCTGTTTTATTTTTAGGCTCTTCCATCAGAGAAAGGAGAGCAGGGCCAGTTGGACTTCAGACCTCAGACCACACTTGGTTTTCTCAGGTTTCCCGGGACACAAAGGGAAATTTTCCATCGAGACTCTGCCAGGAGGTCTAGCCAGATCTCCGAGGGGCTGCTGAATGTGGCCATATGGGCTTGCTTATCTGTCCCCTGTGGGGTCTGTATCTTCATCCCACTTGAGTTTCCCACCCTGTTGGTGCCTTTTCCCTGCTGAGGCAATGCTTAAGTATGAGATCAAAAAAAAAAAAAAAGAAATATAATCAATATGGTATGGCCAAGAGAAGAAAAAGGGAGTAGTTCCAAGACCCAAGACATTGTCTCTGGTGAAAATGTTAGTACAATGGTAGGATATTAGCAGTGGGAAGCTGGCACAGGGGACTTCCTGGGACACACCTGTGTTTTCCTCATTTTTGTGGAGGAAAAGCACCTGTCGGCTGTAATACCTGGGAAGTCTGGCAGTGCCCTTGGCCATCAGGCTGACTGGCTTCACGAAGAGGGATGAAAAGAGCTCTAATCATGGGGGTCGCACAGAAGTCTACCAGCCAGCCCTGAATTCTTGAGAGGGTGACATGGCCACAGTCACCAAGGTTTCCAAACTCCCCAGCCAGTCCCAGATCCCCTACAGCAGTTTGCCATGGAGTGCTGCTTAATATTTTCTTCGCAACAATTTTTACTTAAATCAAGTCATTGGGAAAAAAAGAACAGTAAATTCTTGTGGAACGACATGGGACTAGAAAAATGGAGACCGTGATTCCATGGATATGAAAAGTATGTGAGAAGCTCCCATGGAACATAGCAGAAAATCAGCCGCCCTTACGCCGTGAACAGAAATCCTTTCTGTTCCAGACTCTGAGCCCGAAGCCTGCTTTTCTTCTTTTCAAAGGGAGACTCACACGGGTTAGAGAGCTGACGTGCCATGTTAGCATAAATGGAGACTGTCTACCTAATCAGAAGAAATGAAAGAGATTGAAAAGAAATCTTACCATGGGATCTGAAGTTATTTAGCTCTGTCAGTATCCCAGATAAATCATTTCATGAAATAACTAAGGCGGTGCTTTTCAAACTTTTTTCAGCTGTGACCCAGGGAAGAAATGGGTTCTCTGTTGCAAATTACATACACATACATACACACACACACCCCTATATATAAATATTTACCCTTATCAAGAGTGATGCACTTTGATACTTTTGTTCGATTTAATTCTAAGTGCTAGTTGTGACCTACAGGTGTGTTATGAGCACACTTTTTAAAAATACTGCTTTGAACTTTGGGAAATACTTACACTCATGCCCTGACCTCATTCAATGCAGAAATCTCCTCCACATCATCCACAGTCACCCAGTCACTGCTTGTTCAGCACACTTGATCAACTTTGTTAAAATACTCTTCAGCTTCCCTTTTTCCTCCCATTTAAATACATAATTTTTGTCCTGAGCCCAGCTGTCAGCAGTTTTTAGCTCAAAGAGACTATCAGACGTGCCTTATGCTTTATCGCAAAAGATGCATCATAAAAGCAGGAGGATTAAATTGAATCTTGACACAGCTGGATATCTCGGAATTTAATTTATTTTTTCTATTGATTTGGTCCTCACAAATGAAAAGGATGCTGTACTCAGAGGGTATCTGGTCATGAACGTTGGTGTTGGACCTAGAAGACGAAGTAGTGGTTTCTGCCTTCTTACTGAAGCACCTCAAAGTGCTTGCAAGTGAAAGCTTGTCTGGGGCAGGAAGTGGGGTGACTCACAAGTGATGCATGCAGCAGACGTGCTGGGTTGGAAGGGGCCATTCTTGCACAGCCACTGCTCTGACCACGTAGCCGCACGTGCACGGAGAAATAACCCCATGCACCTCTGCACCACTGGCCTCGCCAAAGGGCTAAAACAAGCATATCCTGGACAACAATGACTTTCTTCTGATATAAAATCCCGGGATCAGATCACAGCAGCTACAGCTCCACCACTTAGAGAACAAATCAGGGAGTTTCATCTGGGGATTCTGGTTTTCTGCTTTGCGGAACAGCGCATGTCGTGGAATCTTATTTTTAGATTCCTTTGATCACACACCATTGTTCTTAATTCAAAACTGGGCATAAAACTAGATTATACAAAGGGCAAGACAATGAAATTGATGACCATCCTGTGTTTCTTCCCCAAAATAACTTCAGTAACAATAACTTGCATTAGGAAATCTAACTGTGTGCCCTGGACTAAGCACTTTCTTGGCATTTAACTCTTTTCATCCTAGTATTAACCCTATGAAGCAGGTGCCATGGTCACCAAGTAGCAGAAGAAGAAACTGGGGCTCAGGGATATGAAGTGAGTTTCCCAGTGAGTCATGCAACTCAGTGTCAGACCCACAACTAGCTGTAAAACCAATGCTCTTAACCCCTGTTCTGTATTCTAATCCTCTCACAAGTAAACAAAGACCACAGCACTGGGACCAAGGAATACTAACACAGCTCTCACGGGGACTTGGCTAGATGGTACAGTGCTTTACTAAGCACAGGAGTGTAAATGATTAAGTGGATAAAACCACTTTGCAAAAACCTTCGCACTGTACAGCACAGGGTAATATATTCAATAACTTGTAATAATTTATGATGAAAAACAATACATATATAGGTAAAACTGAATCGCTCTGCCGTGTGCCAGAAACTAACACAACATTGTAAATCAACACTATTTCAATTAAAAAAATAACATAAAAAATAAAAACCTTCATACTCTGTTATCACAGGTCCCCTGCATCAGCTTCAGTCCCTGACTTTCCTTCTCCCACCAACAGACATAAACACAGGGGCCTTCAAATGTTGTAGGAAAGTGGTTCTCAAAGTGTGTCCCAAGGCAGCAGTATGAGTATCACCTGAAAACACGTTAAAAGTGCAAATTCTTGTACCCAACTTGTTTTAATGCAGATTTGATTACTATTTAGATAGGGTAAAGCCAATAGATCAGGAGATCATGGACATTTTAACAAGATACGTTGAAAGATTCACAGACCCTAAGAGGAAAGGCAGGCCACACCAGGGCAGTAGCGGGGTAGGTCGGGAGACAGAAGGGGAAGGGGGCCGAGAGTCTCCACTGCGGTTTCTGAGGGAGGGAACAGAAGAGGCAGAGTATACAGGTTTAGGAGTAGCTAGTTTGAATGATTTCAGCAGGCTCTGGGCACAGAACTGTGCCTAATTGACTGGTATCTGACCCTGGGATGATTAGGGCAGGCCAGTGGTGGCCCAGAGCCTGAGAGCTTGATAAATAAGATGACTGGGGTGTGGGCTCTGGCTTGAATGGTCTGCATCTGAAAGGTGTGCTCAAGGGGAAGTTGTTTACTCTCTTTGGGAACTGCCTAGCACCGAGAGGTCCCCCCAGGGCCAGCAGAACTCCAGAGGTCCAAGCGTCAGAAAACAGAAAATGCAGGTCCTGGCTACTACACCACCATAGGCCTCCTGGTTCACACACTCGGAGTGTGGGCCCAGGAGCCTCTCTTTCCACAAGTTCGCCAAGGGATCTGGTGCACATTTCAGCATAAGAGCCGTCACTCTCCTGTGTTCCCCACAGCACAAGGAGCAGTAAGTATGCAGTACAGACCTGACTTTTTCCTTTTCTCAAAATGTAACAACTTCAAGTATAGATATTAAATGTATATCCACAGACTATTTGAAGAAACTGTCTTCAAAGGCATTAAATACACAGGAAGACTTCATGTAATACCATAATACTTCATATATATGCACACATATAATATATATAATGCTTCATATGATACCATCTATTCTTTCTGTATGTCTAAGCACCTGTATGCCTAAATTAGAATAAAGACACCCAGGGTTTTCAGTAACAAATAGCACACTGAGACACCCTTTAAAACTTGGTGTTTATTTTTCAGAATGACTTGAAAGACAGCTTTGAGGCCAAGGGTACTAGACAGACTTGAGAGTTTCACTCTAGGAAGGTCCATATAATTTGTTCTTCTAGAATTTTCCATAAACTTCTGAAGGACCTGCTTCAACAGAAACTGTGAGTAGTTTTACGTTGGGAAGACTACAGAACCAGCGGGTCGCTCTCCAAACTTTTAAGTCCACGTTTTAAAAACAGATTGACATTGAAGAAAAGACAAGACAAAAAATTCATGACCCAGTCTTAGCTGTGCTTTAATTAGTCATCTGATCTTGGGCAAGTGAGCAAATCTCTCTGGGCTTGTGTTTTTCTTATCTATGATGCCAGGGCGCTGGATGGGAGGGTATTTCAAAGTAAATGTGATTCCATATATAGAGGGAGGCAGAGAGAAACTTCTTATGAAAAAAAAAAATCCCTTGAAGAAGATAATATATTTTACTATAGTAAAAAAGGGCTAAATTTTTCTACCCACCCTGAGCTCCAAAGTCTTATGTGCAGTTATTACTTGGGATACCCTGGTCTACATGACGGTTTATAATAGGATTTCTCAATCTTGGCTCCATGCCACAGTCGTCTGGGGGCGCTTTTAAAATGCCAGTGTCTGGAACCAGCTCCCAAAGGTTGTTCTTGGGTGTGTCTTAGGCAATGGAATTTTTAAAAGCTCCTCAGGTGACTTGAATGTGCAGCCAGTGTTGAGAAGCACCAGCCTGTAACAAGTCCTGGAACATTCTTTAAATCAGAGAAGAGCACAGGGATGGTTCGTTCTACAGGTATCTGAAGATACTGTGGTCGAGGGGTGGGGAGGGAGGATGCTGAGGACACCATGAGTTTGGCCTCGTCTCTGTGAAGACAGGGACAGTGGGTAGAAGCTGATTTCGTGAATGATCCTCCCAGACAAAGGGTTGAACACAGAGAGGGTAATAACAACATTCTCCCCTCCCCTGGGAGGAAACGGAAATGTTGTTTAGCTTCAGGAGTTTGGGGGAAAGCACATCTGCTGAGATACTGTGTTCTCACAAAGGGAGGTGGCAGGGGGACCTCGTCAGTTCCCATCTACACGGGGAGCAGAGTCTAGAGGGTGGGCCAGAGTAGGAGAAACTACCAGGCTTGTGAGCATTTGTAAGGTGCCAAACAGAACACTAGGTTCTTCCCGAGATGCCAGCCAGAGGAAGAGAGGGATGAGATTTACAAGGGCTGACTCCTTGGATTATGCAAGTGAAGGTGAGGATGGTGTCTATGACTCCCAATTCTTTACCCTTTCTTTAGCCACATCCTTTACCAGGTAATCATGTAATGCCCCCCACCCTGCTGTCTCCGAGCCTTGTGACTTAGTTGGGAAAATGGGATACATGTTGGTAGTTGTTAACAGTTAGCAGATGGGCTGCAAGCAGAGGGCTGAAGAAAATCACTTATGCATTTCCACTCCCACCCTCCCATCTCTGACTTTGCCAGGTGAACCTGCCACCCTGCTTCTGCTGACAGTCAACTGATCCCAAGGCATGTGAGCAAGGCCCGCTGTGGTAGATACACTCCAAGGTGACAACCAGGGAGTCCCACTTCCTGGAGTTCATAGCTTTATGAATTCCCTCCCCTTGACTATGACTTGCTTCTCACCAAACAAATATGGCAAAGATGATGGAATGGCATTCACGTGACTATGTTAGTCATATAAGACTCCATCTCAGTAGAGTCACTCTTGCCCTCCTGCTGGCTTTGAAGAAGGGAACAAAAATATGTGAAATCGGAGAGACCTATATAGTAAGCCAAAAAAGGTGGAGGGTAGTCTTTAGGAACTCAGGGCCTCACTCCTATAGCTGTAAGGAACCAAATTCTGCCAATGAGCTGAGTGAGTTTGAAGTATATGCCTCCCCAGTCTAACCTCCAGATGAAGGCACAACCTAGCCAGCATTATGACTGCATCTGGTGAGATCCTAAAGCAGAGAACCTGGCTAAGTCATACTCAGATTCAGAACCCACAAAAGCTGTGAGATAACACATGTGTATTGTTTTAAGCCATGAGGTTTGTGGCAGAAGAACCACCCAGCTAACCCACAGCTTTGTGAACTAAATCAGTGCTTTCTGTTGTATACCCCTGAGTCTGGGGGGGAGCCAAGTTGCTCTCAGTCATCTTAGCTAGATGAGCCAACCCTCATATATGTGCAAAACCCAGCCAAGATCACCAGAGTAACCAGGCTAAGCCAGATAGGATCACAGACACAGAAACAAGTCCAGCCATGATCTGCCAAGTCTGGTGCAGATCTTCTGAACCCCACAAACTTGGAAGCTAAATAAATGTTTATTGCTGTATGTGACTGGGTTTTGTGGTTGTTACACAGCATTATTGTGGCAAGACGTAACTGATACAATGGCAGTGAGATACAGTTATTTCCTTAGTTCCCACAGACAAATGAGGCTTCAGGAAATTGAAAATTAATTGTAAAGTAACAAGATAAAAATAAAATTAATTATAACTTGGGTAATACTATCCAGTATCTCCGTGGAGAATTCCTGAAATCTTTAGTCAGCCACATCTAAGACAAATCTCTCTGTCCTGGGACAGTTTGAATACTTTATCTTTGTCATCTTTTGATTTGTCTATTCCGTCTCTCCCATGTCTATCTCACTAGAATGATCAGATCTTTGTATTCAGTTTTTAATACTGATTGCAGAGAAGCATCTGTCTGCAATTCTCAAAATTCATGCATTATGTACACACACCCACACACATACATACAATCATTAACAGGATATCTAGGGTTCTTGCTATTGCTCTTTGTACATACAATCAATGCTATAATTTAAGGTTCTAATTCTTCCAATTATTTATTGTAAAATTCCAGCTATTAGCACTAAATATCAGGGAATGTTACCTCAGGCACTGCAGTCTTATGGACCTTCTTCTATGGCTTTTGGGAGTCTTGGGCTCTTTCTCTCTCTCTAAAATGCATGCACACATTCTTCATTCTGGGAGTTGAAGAGATATACATCCTCTGGTCTTAGTAGGTAAAGAATTTCCAGGTTAATGTGACCTAAGAAAGAATTTTATGATGTGTAGCAATGCCAAACCTAGAATATTTCCTGTCCTGAAACACTCTTCACCCAGATGCAGCTGGAACTGATATAAATTGACTCGAGTACTTGGCATAGAGGTTAAACTAGCCATCATGTAGAGATTACCCCAGTAAAGAGTAGTTTCCTCATTATACAATGAAACACTAGTATTGGGGAAGGGAGCATTCTGCACTGACTTTAATGTTGTTGTTGTTGTTTTATTTTGTTCTCTTTTGTTTGGTTGGCTTGTTTTTTGTATACACATCAAAGTGGCTTAAATAAAACCACAGTTAGAATTAAGTTTTGGCAAGGATCTGGAATTCTTATACACTGCTGGTTGGCACGCAAATGGTACAACCACTTTGGAAAACCATTTGGTAGTGCTTGCTAAAGATGAAACCGTGTTTGCCTGAAAACACAACCATTACACTTCAATAATTGTGTATATATTCACCACATGCATAGCAGCACTATTCATAATAACCAAAACTAAGAATAATCAAAATCTCCATGACTTTTGAATTAATAAATAAACTGTGGCTAATTTATACTATGGAATATTACAGGGCAATCAGAATGAATGAATTTCAAACCACACACATGACATGAGTGTACCTCATAAACATGTAAAGTGAGTGAAACCAGACACAAAAGACTGCATCCTATGTGATTCCTTTTACATCATGAAAAAACACAGGCACAATTAGTCTCTGGTGCTAGAAGTCAGGATGGTGCTTGTCTTTGTGGGGAAGGGTGTTAATAACGAGGGGAACATAAAGTCCTGGGACCCTGGTGATGTTGCTTCTTGATCTGAGTGTTGGTTGCATGAGAGGATTTATTTTTAAAAATTCATCAAGTTGTATGTTCATGCTGTGTATACTCCTCTGTATGTGAGTTATGCTTTAATACAAAGTTTATATTTTTAAAAAATTGCTCTCTGATACAAGAACCTGTCTAATTCAGTATAATCTACTACCTACTACAAGCCCCCTTTGATAACTTTAAGTCCATTTAATCTAAGACTGATGAGCAAACTACTGCTGAAGACCCTACAGAGCAGTAGAGAAAACCTGATTATAGTTCTTTCCTTTCCCCAAATCTGCTTCTCCACCCAAATCAAGAAATCACTCCTCTTGAGGTTGGGGATTTTGACAGCTCACCCACCATGCTTGTCAGCCAAACTCATGAAAGTGGCAGCTTTGATGCCATTTTAAGGGTTGTGGGGAAATTTTCCTTATAGTATGATGACTCCTTATCTTACAAAGATCCCCCGGGCAGGGCATTTTCCATTCAGTGTAGCACAGCAATCTGTCACCACCTCCAAAGCGTAGACCAGAAAGCAACATCCCTGGCCAGAGTGTCACAGCAGGAAAGGAAAGCAAACTGGGACCAAATGAGAAGCAGCCGATGTATCGATGAGCACTTTCCATGCGAGGCAGCCGCTGAATCTCCATGAGTCTGGAAATGGTCATCTTTCCCGTTTCACAACTGAGGATGCAGGAGCCTGGATTTGGCCAATCACACAGCTCAAGGTGATGTAAGTTGGTCCAAAGCCCACAGCCAATGACCTACCATCGAATCCTCTTTTTCTTGCCGGACCTTCTCATATGAGACAAAGTAGGAATAACATCGACACTGCTGGGGTCACTCTTGAACACCAGAGATGAACCGGTGCTCACGAGATTCCTGTGGCTGGAGTTAGTCCGCTTGTCCCTGCCACAGGGTCATGTTTCCATTTTAAACCTGAAGAGCTGGACACATAACTTCTCTGCTTACCTGAGCAAAGCCTTGCCCACGTGAATACAGAATCACTCATTTAGGTGGATCCCTGTATGTTTGGGATATAAATTTCCAGCATAAGAAGGCACAAAAGCCCATAGACTTAAGTTAACTTCTCAGATTCTAACACAATGTTTGACAATGAATCCATCCAACAGGAAGAAGAGAGACCACCAGACTCAGGGAAATAGAGGCCCAAGGGAGGAAATCTTCCACAGCTTCACGGAAGTGTTAGAGCAATGCTCCTTCCCACCAACTAACAGCATCACCATCTCCTGGGAAGCTGTCAAAACTGCTAGTTTTGACATAGCCCCACCTCCCAGCCCAGAAACAAAATCAGAAACTCTGGGGGCGGGGCTCAGTGATCTGTGGTTTAACAAGCCCTACAGGTGATTCTGATGCGGCTCAAGTTTGAAGATAACTGTGTTACAATCAAGCAAGCATGGGATAAATATTCAAAGCAAAGCACAGTACAACACGTCAACCTCAATGGAAAGGATAAAAGAAGGGTTCCCATTACCCTCAGAAGTCAAATGCAACCAAACAAAGGGAACAAAATGTGTGCAATCATTTATAAAGAAGAAGAAAGAAATCTTAAAACACGGAAGGCAAGTTTTTGTTTTCTCTTGAAAACAGATGTTTGCTCACGTTTCTATTGTCCCTGGTTGTAAATGCTTTACAAGGAGAAAGCAGGGACAGAGTCATTTGGCAGGGAGGTGCCTTAAGGGGTAGCTGCAAGCAGACATTAGCAGCTATGCATTGGTCCTCTTGCCTTTTCATTCCGGTCTTTTTCATTTCCTTGTCTTTTAATCATCCTTCCCTTACTTGCTGGTTCTTCTTCCTCCCCTTAGTGAGGACTTAGACCTGCCAATAGCATCCCGGGCACTGATGATTCTTCTCCAGAGGCCCTGAGGTTTCAGAAGCTGACTTTCCAAATCTGTTCCTCACATCCCATACTACTGACACTTAGCCTATCTTAACTATAGCTGTAGCAATTGATTTTATTGTAGCATTTAAATCATAGCTTCTAACTCAACAGAGCATCAAAAAGTAGACTGCTTTCACACACAGATTCTCTTTTTAGAGGCTGGGATGCCCTCAAAGACAAGAAGGCTATCTTTATGTTTCTAACATGAGACCTAATACATGGGAGGCACCCAATACATACATCCTTATTCTATTCATATAGGTGATCTTCTGACTACACAAAAGAGGGAGAACGGTAACTATTCTCATTTTGAAGATGGAAAGCAAGGTCAGAGGAGATGGACATCTTAGCTTGTGCACCGAAAAATACTTAACCCGAGCATCTACGTTCAGGCCTATGCTCATTACATGTGCATCAACACACCACCAGTTACAGCAATGGAACGAACCATTTAGCGCAACATTGAAGGGAAAGAGAGCAATTGGCTTCAAATGCCGGAAATGGCTTCCCAGGGCCAATGAGCAGCAGGCTCTGCAGTCCAGCTGGGGAGTCTATCTCCCTGACCTCTTGCACCAAGGAATTCCTCTGGTTTCTATTTCTAACTTTTTCAATAATGCAACCCTGTTCCTGGGATGGGAGATTTGTTAACATGCTTGAGAATTTGTTGCCCTTCTCTTGAGTTAAATCATCAATCTTTGGACAAGAGACATTTCTCATCAGCAATCTAAGTCCTAGGCAGAACGTTTGAGTGGATACTGAACAGGCCTGTAGACTACAACTTCCTAAGGACAGCATCGCCCATCACCCAGGAGGGAAAAGAAGCAGAGCTCATCCAGGGAGTGACTGTCCTAATTTTAAATTCAAAGACTTAATGTGAACCTCAGAAACAACATAGCGAGAAGGAAGAAAACCAAAGGGCGCACAATAAGGGAAATGCATTTTTAAAAGCTGGTGTAAGCCCCAGGAACTAACATGCTGAATTAGCAAGACAGCTGTTTCTAATGCACACTCCACACACTCCCTTTTGAGAAAAATTCAAGTACATAGTATTCTACATCTAAGCCCAGACCTAACAACCAAGCCGCAATCTCTGGCACACATGACAAACATAAAGAAGACCTTTGACAGATCAAGTTCCTCAGTGCCACCTTCTTGCTGGACCTTAGGAAAGTCATTTTCCTTCTTTCTGTCAGGACCATGACCATTATTTGATTGTTCTTAGATTATTCTTTGTCCCATCTCCCAGGCTGCTCTGGAGAAATTCTGGCAGCCTTTGCTTTTCAGGCTCCTGTAATCTGCTCGCTTCTAGCCAGGTTCACCCACTGGGAGGCCTGCAGGAGGTTAGAGGGCAGAAGGAAAGGAGATGTCGGGCTATTTCCCCCTCCTTCTCTTCTGTAGGCAGTGTGTCAGGCAACAACTGAGTCTTCTCCATGCCCCCTGCCCCCTGTGGCTTTGGATCTTGCCAGAGAGGCCTCCTGGGGTTCCAGCATTTGCTAGGAGGCCTCAGCTCCCAGTTTCAGGGACATCACCCCCTCCCTGTACTTCTAGCCCCAGGGATTTTAATGACTTCCTGCTTTTCCTAATCTCCCCATTTCTTTACCCACTTCTATTTGGCAGCTCAGGTCCTCCATCAACTGTGTGTCCAATTCTCTGTTTTAAATTCCTCCAGTTTTGAATTTGACCAGTTTCTGTTATAACTGACCTCAGACTGCTGCCTGGAGTAGCTTTACTCCATCCAGCTTAGTATCAGCCTTGGGCTCCCCATCGCAGCATCCTCACCTTGACATCCTGTACCCGCTGTTCACACTTGACTCTGGCTATCTGGTTGGCCAGGCGGGGTCCTCTCTTTCTTTTATCACCCCATTCTTATCTCTCCCAATGCTCTGATATCAGAGACAAAACACAGCACTGTCTCTGCTTTCTTCCACCAACTCATCCTGCTTCTTATGTCCCCAGAGTCTGATCTCTCAGCAAGGAATCAGCAGATAAATTAAAAGTGTGTAAAAGCTGTTATATTTTCATAGGAGCCTTCAACATTAAACATAGGATGAGTTTATAAGGGGAATTTCAGCAGAGGCCAAAAGATACATATTTTAGTACAAGGAAAACCTTTCTGAGGTACCTCAAATCATACGCTGTAAGGAATTGCCTATTCCAGTGAGCAGAAGACGTGAGCATCCTAGCCCAGGGCAGTGAGCGGGGCAGTCCTGCCAGCAGGAGGACAGAGAGAAGCTATCCAGCCACTACCAGCAGCTGACCTTGACTGAGTGCTGGATGCATACAAGACACTGCCCTCAATGCTTTATGTGTACTATCTCATTTAATTCTGACAACATTATCATGAAGATGGTATTATTAATACTTTTTTAAATATAGGAGAACAGAGAATAGAAAGTTTAAGTTATTTGCCCAAGATTATATAGTGGATGGACAGAGGAGCCAGGATTCAGGATAAGACTGTAGGATCTCCAGCCCCCATCACCCCCAAAAATGGATCAAACGAGGAGAAATATAAGAAGAAGTAATGAAAGCTATCATATTATAAATAGAACATAAAGCAGCACTTCTCATTTTTTTTTTCCTTTTTCCTGAAACTGGCCTGATTTTGCATTGAGAGCACACGCACTGTGTGTGTTTGTTCTAGGAAAAGCCAGTTACTCAGTGGTAGGGACTCTGCAGAGATGAGTGTCTTCAAGGGGCAGGGTTGGAGGGGAACAACATAATTAGCAACATGGGAAGAATGTGTTGTGTTATCACAGAACGGTGGTGATTTTTTCGGGCATGATGACTTTGCAAGGCTGGAGACATGCTTCCTCAGGAAGAGGGAGAGTGACAGAAACATTTCCTCTCTCTGGAGACGGGATTCAGCCAAAGCACGGTCATGAGGGAAAGACTCCATCGACACACAGTTTAACCCATAGCCTTACCAGTGGTCATCTAATGACCTAAAGCACAGCTGACAAGTTCTTCTCTTCTCAGAATGGGGACAATAATGCCTCTGAGAGATTTATGCAGCATTTACTTTGCAGGAAAACATCCCCCTCCCCAAATCAGTAGTGATAGCAGAGAGAAAACTGTACAGGAAACACTGCTATGGTTCTAGTCTGTGATCTTCTCTCAGTGGAAGATGTTGGAGTGTTTTTGATGGAGATGCATTCTTCCTAACCCTTCTGGCAACTGACAGCAGCCCTAACTCAACTGGCATAAAAGAAGCAAAAAATGGTATTGACTCAACAGCCAATGACTGGTTTCAGGAACTATTACATCTAGGAATACAAGTGATGTCCACAGAACATTCTGGAATCATAGCCCATCTTGGTGGACTCCTTTCAAAACAGACTCTGCTACCATAGCTCAAGATGGCAGAATGGTGCTTGACCATTCCAGAACATTTCCTCATCCTGTAAGCAATGCCAGCCGATCAGACGTTGTCTACCACCTTGCTCTTATGCCTCCCTTCACACCCCCTATGCCTGCAGCAAAAGTCCTGGGATGCAGTCAGATTGGATGGATGGAGGTCACATGTTCAATCCCATGGAACTGGGGTCATATGAGCACTCTGGGATACTGAGGCCAAGTCAGCTCTGTGCGCTGATTGTGAAGAAAAAAGGTCTTCAAGGGACACACAAATGCTGTTACCAGAAGAGAGAAGAGATACTGGACAGAAAAACAACAGTAAATGCCCACCAAATGGGCAAAAGGATAGATAAAATATTTTTAAAAGTAGATAAGAGAGGAGGCCAGAGTAGCAGACAATTAAAATAAAAAAGAAAGGCAGGAAAAGAGATTACAGTTACAATTAGATTTAACAACAGTAGCCGATAATGTTCTCTTTTCAAGAACTATCCCCAAAATTAAGGTGAATTATTTTTCTGCCAAGATCTGAAATCTCTAAATCTGTGGAATTTTTAAAATACTTTTTCACCAGAGTTACTGAACTATCTAAATCGTCTCAGTTTTTCCAACCATTATTCAGAACTGGAGATACACATGCCCAGGATGCCTTCCTTCACTGGGTCCAAGAGGGCGGATTCGATGGCATTAGAAATGAGACAAAGGGGAGATACACACCTTCCACTCTCAATGTGTTCTGCATTTTTCTTCTGCCCTGTATTATTGTGTCACCAAGCCTCAAGCAGCTCAGGGCAGGAGTGTGTCTGTTTGTTTTGGCATGGCCAGAGTTACTGTGTGAGGCACTCTTGTTTGCTGAGTTCAAGGGACAATAAATAATAATAATGATGGTGCAACTCAGCGGAAGCTGGGAAGGCATGTGACAGCTGACCCCCCAACTGTAAGACTCATGCTTCACTTCAATTACAGAACTGGATGCAGATTAGACCAAAAGGGAGGCCCTACTTTCTTCTTCTTAATAATACAATGACATTGTCTGCCTCAGAAGAGAAAAGCACAGTGTCTCAGTGTGTTTCTGTCCAGCCAGCAGGGGTGGCAGTGCAGCAAAGTTAGGGTGGCAGGGCCAACCTCACCATCACTTTCCATGGTCAAAAAACTTTGCAACCAAAAGCAATCCTAGGGAATTATGTTCATCTGAAAATGTTCTCCCTGTCATGTCACCTTAATGTGCTTCTAATTCACAAAAAGCTAATTCTCAGCATCTCCAATGATTATATTCAATGATCATATCCAATCATAATTCTAATCGTAACCAAGGATATAAGATTTGCAATGACTCTTTTCTGATAAAGATCATTCCACACTCAGCTAGATTTATTAATTTTGTTAAGCGGCTCTTAAGGCGCAATCCATAACCCCACTCCTTTACGATGAACCATCAAGAGTTATAAAAATAAATAGCCCACTCTCCCTTCAATCAGTGTATCTAATGAGTAGTGAGACTGTTCATTGCCCCAATGCTACAGGAATTGTCTTCTTTCCATATGTGATAGAGGTGACCAGTATTTCTTTACCAAGTCATCAGATGGTAGGATTCAAAGTGTTTTGACTTGGGCTTTTTTTTTTTTCTGGCAGAAATTGGGCAAGAGAGAGGCTTCCCCCACAAAAGACCCCCTCTCTACTCCTTCTACTGGCTCTACAGTTCCACCTTAGGGATACTTCTGACTCCTCCAGCTCTTCCAGATTGTTCTGTGTTGGCTCGGAGTTAAAGAGTAATCCATGATTCTTTTCTGAATATGTGGGTACGCTGCTTAGGTGGAGGGACAATTTGATTTAGTAATTTATTGGAGTGAAAATTTCTTAGAGATTGTGTATTCAAGTAGGGCAGAGCAATTGGCATAAACAAAAATTTTGCTGCAAAGACAACTGGAATTAAAAAGTCAGGAAGTCTTCTTCCTACCAGTTAGGCAGAAAGCCCCCATCACCTGATGCATTCATCATAACACATTCTAATCGATCACCTCTGGGCCAAGCTGTAGGCTCCATAGAGCCATGTGATAACCCTCAAGAATCAACCCCATGACAGAAACTGCTAGTTTCAACAAAACCATTTCCTCTACCTCCCAGGCGTACAGACAAACTACACTGCCCACCTCCCCTGCTGTATGAACAGCCATGTGACTGACTTCGAGTTGATGGAATACAAGCAGAGGTGCCATATACCATTTCTAGCCTGGCCTTGAGACCCACTCAAGGAATTCTCCAGATTTCCTCTTCTTTATTTGTGCCATCCAATGCAGAAAGTCTAGCCGAGAACTAAGAGGCCCTACGGGAGGGAAGGCTGAGTCCCTAAACCTTTATACGGGTCAGGAACATCTACATTGCACTTTCTATAAACAAAACATAAGCTTTTATTGGGTTAAGCTGCTGAGATTGGGGTGTTGGTGATGTCTGCCATAGCAAGTTAGTGTTCCTTACTCTGACCACCCCTCCCCCCAAAATAGAAAATTTAAAAAACAGAAAGAAACTGTCTACTGAAAGATATTTTCAAGTGCCAGTAGACCAAATCTAGCCTGTGCACATACCAAACAATTTATAGCAAAGTTTTCTAAGTACTGCTTTCAAAATTATAAGGTGCTAAACAAAATGTCAGTAATTGCTGCTATTCTGCCAAGTACCCAATTAAGGTGAAAACCACTTCCTAAATTACAAAGATATGATATAGCTCCATAGAATTATCTTAATAATTCTTCTGAAGTTATAGTTTTTCCCAAAGCAACCTTGGTTTCGATGAGCATCCAGAAATTAGAGTCTAGCGTTAGGAGTGTACAAAGTAGACAGTGGGTTCACAGCTGGCAATAGTAGTTTACCGGTTTTAGTTTACACTCCTGAGAAATTCATGTTCATCGTTAAGAAGCAAGATTGGGGATTAAGCATATCACCATTTGATAATCACCATATTAATAACTGTTTCAGTCAAGAATCATTAACAGATGCTAATACTAGTTTGTTGAGAAACAATACATGAGACAAAATCACTATCAGGCAAAGACCACAGTAATAAAGTTTGCAGGCAGCATGTACCAACAGATGCTAAAATCAATGGTGAAATTTCAAGGAGAAACAATATATTTGCACTGTCTCCAACTGTCTCCCTTAAGATATTGAGGAATTATAAGGGTGAAAGATAGTAACTTTCCAGTGGAGAGACCCAGCAGACACCACCTTAATTCAGTGATCAAGGTTAAACCCCCTTCAGTAGGATGCTCGACTGATGCTCCCCCTGATACCATGCACTGAGAAAGACGCAACATCAGTTCTGTGAGGTTCTTGCCACAAACGCAAAACTGAATCTAGTCAGGAGAATACAGCAGACAAACTATGAGAGAAGGTCTGAAAAACAAATAATCAGCACTTGTGAAAAGTGCCTCGGCCATGAAAGACAAGGAATTACTGAGGAATCATAGCTTGGAGAAGACTAAGAGGACACTAGAAATAAAGACAATGTGAGATCCTGGACTGGACTCTGGAACAGGAAGCGAGTAGCAGGGAAAAAACTCGTGAAATTCTAGTAAGCTCTGAGTTTAGTTGAGAGTTACCTTATTGTTAATTTTCTTTTTTTGTTTGTTTGTTTATACTTTATTTTTTATTGATGTATAGTTTTTTAACATTTTTTATTGACTTATAATCATTTTACAATGTTGTGTCAAATTCCAGTGTTCAGCACAATTTTTCAGTCATTCATGGACAAATACCCACTCATTGTCACATTTTTTTTCTGTGATTTATCATAACATTTTGTGTATATTTCCCTGTGCTATACAGTGTAATCTTGTTTATCTATTCTTCAATTTTGAAATCCCAGTCTGTTGTTAATTTTCTGATTTTGATAATTGCACTATACTTCTTCAAGTCGTCAGCATAGGAGGAAGCTGGGTACAGGGTCTACAGGAACTCTTTATGACTTTTGCAAATTTTCAAAGGAAAAAAAAAGATTTTTACAGAGTCTTCAAGTATCTCCCTATAAAATATTTAACGACAAAGGGAAAAACAGTAACTTTACTGTGGAGAATCCTAGCAGATACCAACCTAAGCAAGTGACCAAAGTTAATATCATGAACAGACAGATGGAAATCAAATGTCTTCGGATATGGTGCACTTAGAAGGACTTAGCATCACTTCTGTGATGTTCTTGCCAAAAAAAAAAATGCGTAAGTTGTATTTAATCATGAGGAAACCTCAGAAAAAGTCAAGTTTAGGGACATTCTATGAAATTACTGGCTAATAGTCTCTAAAAATGCCAAGGTGTAAAAGGCAAGAAAAACTGAAGCACTGCTTCAGATTAAAGGAGACATGAGCATCATGGCAACTAGGTGCGTCAAGTGACCCTGGTTTGGATCCTGGGCCAGATTTCTCTTTCTTTTGCTGTAAAGAAAATGGATAGGCTAATGGGTGACATTGGAATAAAGTTTTCAGGTTTGATAATAGATCTTTATCACTCTCAATATTCCAATTTTGATCGTTGCTCTGTGGTTATATAAGAGAAAGTCCTTGTTCTTAGGAACTACTCAGGGAAGTGTTTAAGAGCAAGAGACATCATGTGTGGAACTTTCAAACAGTTCAGAAAACATCATCTACACACAGTCATACATACACATACATATAAGGAGACATAACACACGCGTATGTACTCATGCATACATTTGGGTGAAGGGCTTATGGGAATTTTTTGTAATGTTTTTGCAGATTTCCTCTAAATGTCAAGTTATTTAAAAACAAAGTTTTAACAGGAAGAAAGAAACTAATTTTGCAATGCCTTCCCTCAAGAACCTAATATTTTAGTTGAGACGTTAAAAAAATCAGGATAGACTTATTAAGCATTCCGTGTCAGCAGAGGCTGATTTGTGTTACTTAGTGAGGATGCACTGATAAATACTGCCGTAGTCAAGTGAGGCGGAGGGGATGGAGTGGTAGCACACTGTCAAGGAAAGCTTCACGGAGAAAGAAAGGCCAGGCTGGACGTTGGGGAGTGAAGAACTATGACCAAGAAAAGACTCCTATGATGTGGAGTCTCTAGGCAGGAACAACACCTTGGGAAAAGAGAAGTGGTGAGAATGCCTATGGGGGTTCTCTGGACAAAGAAGGGAGCAGGTTTCCTGGGTCCATGATGAGTCTAGAGATGTCAGAAATAACATCGACCTTATCTCCTGGAAGATAGCATTGCCAAAGTCATTTAGATAAACTGACAAAGCGTCTTGGCCTTTAGGTTTCTTTATCCTAGAAAAATACAGAATCAATAAAAGTGTTTTCTTAATAGGCAATAAATCTGTCAAAGTTTAGATTAGAGCGGGTAAGAGTGTGAAGACAGTACATTCCCCCTCATGTGATGTGGTGATAAGGACAATATATTCCTGGAAATAAGAAAGTCAATGGAATTAGCATATATGAGGTAGCATAATAACCTATGGAAATATGTGGACAGCAGAGCTGTTTACTTTTCATCAACAGTATATAAAATTAGGAGTGTTTGATTAACTTTATCTTCATAGTATTCCTAACTATTTTTCTAATAGTGAGAAAGATAGGACCAGAGCATAAACACACATTCATTTGAGGCTTTCATCCTTGAATGGTTATAACATCCATATGTATTTTCACCATTAAAATAAATGCAGATATTTGTCCTGGAGAAATCATTCAATTACCTCCCAGGGACCCAATGGCCGTGACAGAAGGAGACAAAATCAAAGGAACACCATGTGACATGTTAACTGATGTGGGCTGAGAGCTAAGGGTAAGCTTGATAACCAGAACTAGAAAGAATTAGCAGCACTTAATGAGGTCAGTGTGATGTGGATAACCACCAGGGTCAAGGTGACTGGGGTCCTTAGCTATGGATATGGCAGCGGGAATGGGAAGGAAGGCAAGGTATGGGTGGAGGTTTCTATATATAAATCACAAATTGTGAAAGGTGGTCTCATAGGGTTTGAGCCATCCAAGGAGGGTTGTCAAGAAGGCAGTTGTATATGTACATGGAGTTCAGAGGAATGGTCTAGAAATCATTGCCATGTGAATGGTAATTAAAGTCATGAGAATCAGATGAGATTGTCTAGATTGGTGGTTCTCAGTCTTGGTTGCATCTTGGATTGATTCACATGGTGAACTTTGAAAACATTTTGATACTGAAGCCATGCCCTGGACCAGTTCAATCAGAATCTCTATGGTGGAACTAATTATTGATATTTTTTAAAGCTCCAAAGTGCTGCCAAATTTGAGAACCATTTCATAAATGTTCATCTAGAAGAATGGTCTTAACAGGGAGTGATTTTCCCCCAGGAGATCTGGTAACATCTGGAGATATTTCAGATTGTCACTATGGGAGTGAAGGGTGATATTGGCATCCAAAAGGTGGAGGCCAGGGACATGAGGCACAGGACATCCCCTACAAGAGTCATCAAGCCCAAGACAACAAGACTTCAAAAATTGAGAAACCCCAGGTTACATCAAATATAGAATAGAGATTCTTACACGGGAGAGTACATCATAGTCACCTGGAGGGCTTGTTAAAATATACATCACCAGATCTCACCCCAAAGTTTCTGATTCAGTATATCTGGAAAAGGACACAAAAATTTACATTTCTAGCAAGGTTCCAAGTGATGCTGATGCTGCTGATCCAAAGACCCCACTTTGAGAACCATTGATCTAGGACGTTGTTCTCAAACATGGCTGCATATTGAAATCACTGGGTAAATTTTTTAAATGTTGATGCCTGGGTCCCACCCTTAAAGGTAGTAATGCAAATTGTCTGAGGTATGGACCAAACTCTGGATTTTTTTTTTGAGTCTTCTCATGTGATTCTGGTGCGCAGCAAAGGTTGAAGACACTTATCTAGGAAAATAGTATAGACAGAAAAAGACAAAAAAGCCCAAACTGGGCCCCTTATATTCAAGGGTTAGATGGAGGAGGAAAAGAGCTGGAGGAGACATGGCCAGTGACATAGATGGGAACCTAGAAGAGTGTGATGCTGGGAAGCTAAGACAGAAATCTTCAAGATGGAGACCGTGGTCTGCTTAGTTCAATATCTATATTCCTATGAACACCAGCCCACAAGGTTGGTACTAGCTATTGGCTTATGTCTAGAGTTTAAAACTTGGGGAAAAAATCTTTCTTTGCAGCTGCCTTAGATCTCCAATCTCTTGCATAACTCGATTCAAGGACCCACCTGAAAAACTACCCTGAACAGAACCAGTTAAAAATCCAAGACCACTGAAATGTAAACTATCAGCTGTCAATGGGCCCAAGCAATGAAACAGCTAAGTGTCCTCATTTTCCAGTGATAAAACAGAAGACCTCAAAAGGACATTGCCTTGGCTAGTTACACAGCCAATAGTTGGCAGAACTCAGGCAAGAATTCAGGCATCTTGAGTCTCCTCTTCATGTATCTTATGTTCTGCCAATCCTTTCCATCTGCAAAGAAAATCTTAGAAGTAAATGTCTGCAACCAGTGGCTTAAGGTCAAACTATCACCTCAGTTTGCAAGCTTTGCTCCATTGTTTGGCAGTAAGTGTGTGTCAGGAATTCTCGTGGGCAGAGCCAGGGCAGGGTCGGGGTTTCCCTGTTGACTCTTCCAGGTGGAATGTGTTAGGTAACAAGCCAACACTCGTGTCAGGCAGATAAAGGCCCACATCCGATGGATCAGGGACCTGGAATCTTTCATTAAGTAATTTGTTTTCTTTGTACCAGCCTCAACTCTCAAGCCGGAGCTCTGGGCTCCAAGCTGCCTGCATCCTCAGGCCCTCTTAGCAAGTCTAAGAAAAGCCAGAGAAAGAATTCTCCTTCTTTTTCTATCTAATACTAATTAAGTCAGTGGAGGAATCTTTTCTACAGTCTGCCCCCAAAAGTTCAATGCAAACCACCACCCACCCCACTCCAAGATAGTCACTGCTGTCAATTCATGCCCCAGAATGAAGATAAAGCAAAAATCCTATGCGTTAAGTACCGAGGCTGACCCAGGGTACATAGCTGTATATACAGTAGGAATTTGACACTCTTGGTAGACCCCAGTTCTTCCATAAATCTTTTTAATATTCACAATTGGACTCAGGACATCTGAATATAAAAAAGATGTAATCATGTTTGCAACACATAATTGTGATTCCTGGAAACACACTGATGTCAAGCAGAAGCCTAAGTCTCCAAGTCAGATATATGTATATCCACATGCATCGCACATATAAAACCACCTATCATAGTCCTTGGGGTGGGCGCTGTTGGTTCTCCACCCCAATTACCTTTAGCAGGCTGATGTACCCATTCACCACAGTGGGTATTTTACAATTGTCCCCTTATTTGGATAATTACCCTTGGCCAAACCAGATCCTCCTTGCCTAGAAATTTATACTCCCTGCTCCTGAAGGTTATGAAGGTTTTTTTCTTAAAAATTAAGAAAAAGACCTGTTTCCTCACCTCAAGCCAGGACCAAATGTAGTACAATTCATGCTTCAGAGATCTCCATGGGATGAGACTGAAGTTCAGCTCCCGATGAGACCACCCACTTGCTCTACACCTTCCCTGACCCATCCCACTTCCCTCACTCTCTTTCCCCCAAGAGCACTTCTTCAGTACGTCATCAGCACTGTATCCTTGTCTTAGGCTCTGCTTCTAGGGAACCCAACATGTGTCAACTTCTCACAACTGATCTGGAAATTTTTCAGCAACTAGGACCCTGGATATAGAGGCTGTTCTTGGCCTAAGCCCGCCTCTAATTTTGAAAGGTACTTACCCCTGCATGTTTTCACTTTGAAAGCATTTGCTATTGACTGTATGCGTGCTGAGATTTCCTCTCCTCTCTCCGTCTCAGCCTCTGTCACCCACAAAGGCAACAAAGTTGGTTCCTTTTGTTGGGGCTGCCTGACACACTCCTATAGAAGCGCAAAGCCTCTTGTCCTCTTCACAACAATGTATAGATTGGATTACTACTCCTTGCTGGGAGAGGGGGTAAAAACCTTTAAAAATGATGCTTTGGAGATAATAATCTCTCTTGAACTTGAAACTCACAGACAACAGTCATAGGATTGGCTGCTCCTGGAAACGTTCCCATAACAAGATCATTTTGTGAAACCAATGAAGCTGCCCCAGTCTTTGATAAGCTATCTCTGAAGGGCATAATATGTCAAATATTTCCTTATCATCTTCCCTGTGTGCTTCAGAGCACACTCAATACCCCTTTCTTCTCCGTCACACAATTTATATTCTGCCTTTGTATAGAGGTGTGGCTCTCTTAAACACACATGGGATGGAAAAACGTAAAATAAAGTAAAATGAAAAGCCTAAGTAACTATGGCCATACAGTACAACTGCAGCTAAACTTCCAGGCAGAAGGAGGTCTGTCTCTCAGAATTCAACAGACATGTCCAAACGCCATGGCTCGATTTCATGCTCACCTTTTTCTCTCCTCCATCAGATGTAGAAACAAACAAACGAGGAATGGATGGTGGCTCATCTTTCACTATGACGATCATGTCTCATAGCTGGAGTTCACTGAGCACATCAGGACTATACCAACTGCTTTGCATCTATGACCTCATGCAGATGGCAAAACCGCCTGCTGAACTTTTTACACCCTTTTCACCAGTGAGAAAACTTCGTAACCCAGGACTCCACATGGAAACCTTATGTCATACTGATCTTCTGTCTCTCATATAATCTCATTTTTAAGACAAATCTCCCTTTAAAAATTCCCTCTGATTAATTGTATGCTGTTTCTGTAGTCAGTCCATGCTTTAAAAAAAAATGATAATGCTAAAAAGCAACTGGTTTTTTTTTCTTAGCAGTTTCATTGTAATAGCCAAAAACTGGAAACAACAAAATGTCCTATAATAGGTGAATGGTAAACAAACTTTGGTACATTTAAACCATGGAACACTATTTGGCAGTAAAAGGGGACAACTATCAATACACGTAACAACTTGGATGGATCTCAAGGGCATTATACTGAGCAAAAAAAAAAAAAATCGAAAAGTCACCTACTGTAGGATTCCATTTATTAACATTCTAAAAATGACAACACTATAGAGGGTAGTTGAGAGGTTTCCAGGGATGAGGGACTGGGCAGAGGGGATGGTATGACTGTAAGACATGAGAAGGATGGAGTCCTGTGTGGTGAAGAGCAATTCTGTATCCCAGTTGCAGTGGTGGTTACATGAATCTTCACATGTGACTAAATGATATAGAACTGCAAACACTGTATTACCTGTGGGTTTACCTAAACAAAAATACTGTTCAGTTTTGCTAATGTTGAGCTTGTTATTTACTTTAAAAAAAATTATCATTTTTATGTTACCTGATACTTGGAAAAGCAACTTTTAATAAAAGCTAATGGTGTTCCTTTTACATGCATCACCTTTCCTTATAAAAGCAATTACATCAGTATTGTTATTCCCTTTCAGAGCTGGGGAAACTGAGCTTGGAGAGGTTACATAACTTGTCCACTGCTAGCGTCAGGCCTCCTCCTGATGTCTGTGGGTCCAGAGCAAGAACATGATTGAGGCCGGCCACCTGCTCTTTATAGCATCCAGACTGTCACAAGGGGATAAGCATGCAGTGAGGGCCACCTGCCCAAGCTCCATCCATACCCTACCGGGCTCCCTCCAGCTGACACTCCTCCAGCCTAAAGGCACCTGCTCCGGAAGCAGCATCCACTCTCAGGAGGATACACTGGGGGAAAGAGACCCCTGTAGGTCCTAGAAAGGACTTAGGGCAGTTTGCAGGGAGTTCTGATCCAGGTTACTGATCTAAAAGGGAGAGTGTGGGATCCAGGTGGGTGCATCTCTCAGACCTGTGGACTTCTCACCCCGCTGGGAGAAACGCCATCAAGGAGAACCAGGGGGTGGCTTCCTACAGCAAAGGGCCTAGGGCTGGGGGATCCAGGGGCCCAGCCCTGAGGGTGGAACTTGCTCCACAGCTAAGAAACAACAGAGACAGCATTTGAGCCCAGATCCCTAACAGACCTAACCTAATCTGCCAGAGCTTAACTTCCCCTGACTTATGACTTGGTACAAAAATGAACCACAGAGCCATCCCACAGTTTTTCATGCCTCAGATGAGAATTTCTGTATTCCTAGGAGGATTATCTGAGCAAATAAAGCTGGCCTGCTAAAAGTTCTAAAGGGTAGATGATCAATAAGCAATTCTTGGCAGAATTCTTTCCATACCTAGAATGCTTCTCTTCAGAGTTCAAGGCCCAGGCAAATAATTAACAAGAGTGTACATGTCTACCCACCTGTAGCAAAGAAAAGAGAAGGCAGGAAGCAGAAGTCCAAGGCCTTTAAGGCAAATTAACAGAGTAGGAATAGCTATTAAGAGCTAACACCTAGCATGGTGCTTGCAGCATGCTAGCTGCTTGATAGGTATTTCATAGAGAAATGAATAAAATGATGCAGTATGAATTTGTGAGTAGAATTTAAGTATTTGACTCACTTTGGAACCAGAATTTGTCTCTTCTTGATAAGATGGATTGGATATATCTTCTCAATGCAATCAATGCCAACCTGGTAACTCTGTCCAACAGAACAAACACTTCACATCTCCATGTCTAATAAAGGCTTGAGTTTGGGGTAAAGCCCCAGTATTTCCCAGATATTTCAGATGTAAAGTCTTCTACCTTAAAACTTCTTCAGCTGTTTAAAGACTAGCTGCCTCCCATCAATCAGTATCATGAGAGATGCCTTCACCCTGTTTTCCTCACAGCCCTCCAATGAGCGACTTAGATATAGACACAGAAATCCGAAGACCCATCTTCCCACTTTTTCTCTAAAATGCCAAATTTGTCATATGATGAGGGAAAAATGGAATATGATTACGTATATTTAATTTCTATGAAAATCATGCTCAGTCATTTGAGGGGTGTGTGTGCACATGTGTGTGCATGTGTGTGTGTAGAAAGAGAAGGAGAAACAGAAAGACAGATAAATGTATCAGTGAATGCAAATTAAATAAGTATCATTGATTTACCTCCAAGATTAGATAGAAAAATATTTATGGGGGAGTATTTGCATATATACATATACATACATATATATATATAAAACCATTGAGAGCTATATGGTTATAGATATATAAACACATAAAATGATAAAAAGAAGCCAATTTACTTCTAAATATTCATATCTGAAAATCCCACTGATGTAAAAAAAAAACAAAATACAAAAATTTCAAAAATCTGTTCTATGTTTTTATACCTTGGATCTGGAAAAATAACTATATAGAAATTGGGAATAATGGAAAATACAAATAAAAGAATTCATGACAATGACCCCCAAAGTGATTAAATTGAGTAACATAAAATTTCCAAAAAGTGAAAATATAACAAGCACATTGGAATTTGATTTTTAAATCCTAAAACTGTAGTTCTCAAATTTTCACCACCATAGATTCCTTCGTACATCCAATCAATGAGGACTATACAAAATAAACATGGGCACACGCACCAACACCTGCAGCTGAAGATTTCACCACCGACCATGAAACCCAGCTTTGGGTTTCATGACACTTTATAGAATTGTTCCTCATTGATTTTGAGTAACTCTGGGTTAGAGACTGCAGGACGCAGCTCCGTGGGAATAACCCTGAGGGACTCCTTCAGCCTTGGACACAGGCAGGTCTGAGTGTTTCTTAGAAGACTCACCCTGGTTCACCCAACCCATCTCCTCATCTTCACCCACGCTTGTCCCCACTGTAAAGGACTTCACAGCGTGTGTTGTCAATACCCCATCCATGTTCCATTTACAGCTGTCATTTCCATGATCACTGGCTGGCTTCCACTTGCCAGCTCCCGGGATTCTTTGTCTGAGGACTCTCTCTGGACGGTGAAGCCCACCCTCCCTGTGTGCAGGGCAAGCTAGAAACACCAGGGAATTAACATCCAACAGTAAAAGGAGCACCCTTTGGTGACTGTCAGGAGCTAGTGAATCAATACCTGGGTACCAGTACCCCGGGTTCTTGGGCAGGGCAACTCTGAACAACACGTTCTGCATTGCTTCACAGGGTTCCCTTGAGGGGAATGGAGCCCCCATTTGCCACAGTCACTGCTTGACGACATCCCACTTATTGATTTTCTTCCCTCTCTTTTCTTACTTCCCCATGTCTTTACTGGTTTTTCCTAAAATCACCCTCCTCCCAAATAAAAAACTACTTTCATTTAAATTCTTGTTTCAGGATCAGCTTCTGGAGGACTCCAGCCAAGGACAGACTGCCCGATCCTGGGGCTGAAATGTGTCTTTGGCTTTTAATTCTGACAGGATCACTCACGTGGAGGCTTTTGGCTAAATATGATGTAAACAGAAAGAAAGTGAGGAAGAAAAAAAAAAGGAAGAGTGTATTAGAGAAAAAGAAGGAAGAAAGAACAAGGAGGAGGAGATGGTGGTGACTGAAGATGAAGAAGAGAAAGAAGGAGAAAAAAGAGGAGGAGGAAGAGGAGGGAAAGGAGCGCTTCCTTAAAAGGAAGAGAATGGGGAGTGGGGGGAGGAGGAGGAGGAGGAAAAACACCACCCCCTGCCGGATTGTTCAGATCATCTTCTCCAAGCTATAACCCTCCCAGGTCAGATCGTGGAGCAGAAACTCTGCGGCACCTGGTGCTCGTGCCCTTAGCTAGGACAGGGCGGTCCATCTAAGGCACAAGCTAACACTGGCTCCGTGATTTGGAGCAGGGCTTGGAGTGCTGGTGGAGATGCTACAGGTCAGAGGGCTTAGCACCTAGGTTTGACTCTCCCAATAGCATTCTGGATAGGTCTGCCCACATCAGTTAATCTTCCTAGGTCTTTTTTTTTTTTTTAAGATATATTAAGAAAAAGAGCGTGTGCCTTACTTACGTCAAAGGGAGAAGGTCTGTGAAATAAAAGCCCAGAGAAGTAACTTAAAAAGTGTAAAGGCCTATCCAAGGGGCAGCCAACTCAGTAGCCTTGAGGCCACTGGGAGGGGAAGCATTACAGGGAACCAGAGAGGCCACTTCCCCTTCATGCGGATGGGCTTGATTATGACAGTTAGACAACTGTCATTAGAACTTGTAGTATTTCCAGGAATCCAAACATTAATACAAAAATCTTCTGACTATGACATGTCAACTAGTTCAAATTTTTGAAAAACAAAACTAAGAGTAACACTGTATTGGTCAAATCATAGGCATCGTTCCTCCCTTGGCAATCAGATGTGACCACTGGCCTTTACAAATGAAGACAGCAAGAGATCTGGGCTACCTCAAGGCCAGTCTTGGTCACCACCTACTAATTAAAATATTCTCCAGATTAGACCATGTACCAGCATGGAGTCATTCACGAACCCCCTCCTTTGGTTGGCTTGGAGACCAGAATATCCAAGCTCTAGGACAGGTTGCTCCCACCCTGCCAAAGGTCCATCTGGTGGTACCTTGTACAAACAAACAGGCCCTTCAGGGCTTGGAGTCCAGATCATTTTCCCTTTAGCAGCGCTGCCCAACCAAACATTTGCAGAGACTATCAATACACCTGTCCCAGATAATGCATTTTAGGGTCATCTGTGTTTATTCCAAGAAAGTGTGAAAGGCATCACTGACCCCAAACAGAGCAGACCATTGTGACCCGGGGGAAAGCAAACATCCTTTCCATGAATATTTAACTAAAAGCCATTGCTTATCGGTATTTAGCACCAGTGGGCTGGTCCTATCTTCTGTGTTCTGGAACGTGTCCTATGAAGAAGACAATCAGAATGTTTTCTGTTCTGACTTTCTTTGCCTTCATAGCTTGAAACTTACTATTAAGCAATTTGTAATGCAGATAAGTTTCCCCGTGTCTTCTACCCTGAGAACTGAATTCAAAATCATCTTGCCCCTAAGGACTTCAGAAGTTTATCTGATTTATCTTATTGACGGAGTCACTGTTCACAAACGTGCCTCATAGGTTTTCAGTAGGAAGTGAAGCCGTGCTCTCGCCTAAATGTTGAAGTGCAGAACTGATTTGGGAAAGGATCCTTGGGAGCTGAAATGGAGGTCTAATGGTGGTGAACACAGGGTATATAAAATAAAGGAAAAACAAAAAGGAAGGAGAGCATCCAATCAGACCCACAAACTGTATGCCTTACGCATGCTTTTGAGGGATGTGCAAAGGTTTCCCTACCCCCAAATTGTTCATTTTCTAATCTAGCAAAAGGTGCCTGGGAGACTCAACTTTAATCAATTGCCCGGGTTGATTTATTAAAAATAAATAAATATATATATTCACACATATATACACACACTCAAAAAAAGAAAAAAACACAAGGACTTAATATAGTTGGTGAATGAGAGCTTGTGTCTCAGTTTGCATGAATGTCCTGGTCTATACCTGTTCCCTGGTGTATAATAATGCCCCTTTTCACTCTCAAAAATGTCCTGGCTTGAACAATAAACTCTATGGCCACTTCAGGTATGTCACCCTTGGTCTTGGTGTGACTGTGCTCTTCTCCAACCATGAGAATCCATGAAACTCCCTCCCTCCGAGCTCTAATTCCTCACCTGTGAAATGAGAAAGATGGTAACACCTACGTCTCAAGGCTGCTGGGAAGCCAAATGCGATAATAAATCTTAAACGTTTAATCTGCTGCCTAGTAAGCACTCGATCCATTGTAGCTGTTATGGTTTAAAGATACGTCATCAGGGAAGAAATCTGTCATATGAAATTGAACCGCTGTCACCACAAATTGCTCCACTCATCTCAAGATATTTTAGGGAAAACACATTGACACCCAGAAATAACTCCAACACAGCGCCCACAAAGGCATAGGAAGGATCAGTGATGGATGTGATACGTGTGCTGTGTCCCTCAAAGACTGGGCCGCCGGGAACTCAGGAGGTGGGGCGAGCCTGCCGCAGGTGCCCCAGAACAGAAGGCAGGAGATGCAGCCCTCCCAGAAGTGCTCAGATCCTTAGAAGAATCGAAGCTGGGGGTCTGATAGGCTCCCCTGCTTCTCTTCCACCCCGTCGGTCACAGCTGTGAGGAATCAGCCCGAGCCTGACCTGGTTCAGCAGTGGCCACAGACATGACTGTGGAGTCTGGGTCCTGCATCCACCACCAATCCGCATTTCCCCTTGTGGGGGATTTTTCCAGCTCCACGTTTTCAAAGTGAAGCCCCCCACTTCTCTTCCAGTGGTGTAATTTCAATGACAGCGACAACAAATTGGTGAGGACCCAGCCCTTGCCATCTGTCTGAGTAGTATCAGTTCTTTCATGGGTCATGAGGAATACTGTGTCGTCGGCCATCTGGACAAATGAGAGTGAGCCCGTGGGTTTTCCGTGAAAGAGAGAAGATCAAATAAAGACTGGAACTGTCCAGGTGCCCAGCACATGGCAGAGGTAAATTTTCATCACTTGGTATTTACATAATTCAGTGAGATCCCCTTTCAAAAGCTGACAAGGACAAATGAAACAGTGTCAATTAGAAACTGGATGGCAAATATGAAAAGGAATAGATGTGTGCATATGTATGTCTGAAACATTACGTTCTGCACCAGAAATTGACACAGCACTGTAAACTGAGTATACTTCAATTAAAAAAAAAAGAAACGAGATAGCATATTTTTAAATGTTAAATTATCAGTCCGTCTCTAAAAGGTAGCATTCACCATATTATAGGGACTTTGGTACTAATGGGTGACTATGTGTTTTGTGTAGATGGCTATGTAAATAAAATATCTAGCATTTATTTATTTCGCTATTTATTTTTTTAATTGAAGTATAGTTGATTTACAATGCTGTGTTAGTTTCTGGTGCACAGCATAGCGATCCAGTTATACATATAATCTATATATTCGTTTTCATATTCTTTTTCATTGCAGGTTACTAAATATAGTTCCCTGTGCTGCACAGTAGGACATTGTTGTTAACTATTTTATATATAGTAGTTTGTATCTGCAGCTAGCATTCATTTATTAAAGATTTCCCATGTGCTAGGAATTATGCCAAGCACCTTGTTGCATTTAATTCTCATAATCACTTTATGAACTGTATCCATTTTGCAGGTGAGGATCTGAGGCTCTGAAGTGAGGACGTAATTTAGCTAATGTCCTATAGCTATAAAGCCCCTGTTATGAATGACACATCTGATCCACCTGACTCCAGAATCTCTGGTTGAAGCACTACCCTGCGATGGGCCCTTGCGCACATGTAGTGATGGGCACACACACATAGTGACTTTCCATTTCCTGTCCTGATGAGAACTGGCCTGTGGCAAATCGCCTACCCCTCAAAAGAGGTAATGGGTATCCTTGCTGGGCACAGGGAGAGAAGCCAGCAGAGCGTGGAGCCCAGGGAAAGCTGGAACAAAGCAGATTCAAAGAGATAATCGACCGAAGGATGGATCCACTGCACCAGCCCAGGAATTAAGCTGTAGCCCATTTACAGAAATTGATGTGGCCCATTTATTACCTTTATAATAACTGCTGGTACTTATTGAATGCTTACTGTGTGCCAGAAACTATTTTAAGTTTCTGAATTGAATGCTTAATGTACGCCAAAAATTGCACTAGATTATTCATTTAATTCTCCACATTGTCTCTTATGCCCATTTTGCAGGTGAGGAAACAGAGGCACAGGGAGGTTAAATCCCTGGCTCAAGACCACACAAATTATAGGTCACAGAGTTGGTATTAGAACCCAAGAAATCTCGTTCAGGAAATCAAACTTGTAAACTTCTCTACAGCTATGCTCCATGCTCTCATGTTCTTGAGGAATATGTATTTTTCGTTGAAATCCTGCATGGAAGTTAAGGGGAAACCCAGCTTAGAATCCCATGTACGAGCTCTTTTGGTAAATAAGGACTGCTTTTTCTCTTTAGAACGCAAGGAACTGTTTATGACACTGGGGAAGAATAAGCTTTATAGTTCACAGTAGCCAAATCGCTCTTTTCCAGATTATGGGACCCGTGTCGACTGCTGCCAGTACTCATGGCAATGAATTGTATTCCAGTCTCCTGCTTTCCAGTTGATGTCTGGAGCTCAAGTGTAGTCGAGATGGGTGGTATCTCACTGTTACATCAATATAGCCCTCCTGAAAAACTGGGAACGTTACCCGAGGCATAATCACCCTCATAAATAACCTATCAGCCTGAGGACATTAAATGTAAAGAAAGAGTGACCTCTGACCTTCCATTCCCTTTAATGGTGCTTCATTAGTCTCACAAATGGAGGCAAATTCATAACGGAGGGAAATCAATTCTGCCACTTGGAAATAATTAAGACATGTACATCAAACAACAGCTTTTTTATTTTTTGTATTCTCTCTAATTAAGTGATCCATCCCAGAGGAGTACTAAATTGGTCAGTGCACATATAAATTACACTAGCATGAGTGTTTTAAGATCAATGTAGCCTTGACATTTCCCCGGCATTCTTCCGACACTTTTCAGGCATTAAACTACTGTCCTGATTCTGGCAACAAGACACTGAAGACCTGGATGCAGCTGGCAAGAAGACATTCAGAATCCCCCATAAGTGGCCAGAGTGTCTGTCTGTCTCACTGAAGGAGCAATTCCAGTGACGAAGCAGATTATCATGGGAAAGAAACTCCTTAGTGTCCCATTTGCAGCCCAACCTTACCCTTGGACTTCAAAATATCAGCAGATATAATATCTGGCTTAGGGAGTAGTGTATCAAATTTTGAAGGATATGTCTTATACCTTTTGCTAGGCTGCCTTACCCTTCCTAAGATAGTATCCTTGTTATGGAGAATTTCTCAAAAAGCCCATGGATGGGTTTTTTGCCATCAGTAGAATGAAACTTCTGGCTGCTATGAGGCCAAGCCTGGCTTGTCTAAAACCTTTTTCTAACTTCTAAATCAACTCAGAAATGACATGCAATATTTCTGTGGTATTGGTCATAACTTCTTTTTTTTATTAAGTATTTTTTTTACTTTTTTTATTGAGTAATAGTTATTTTACAATGTTGTGTCAAATTCTACTGTAGAGTATAATTTTTCAGTCATATATGAGCATGTATATATTCATTGTCACATTGTTTTTCACTATGAGCTACCACAAGATCTTGTATATTTTCCCCTGTGCTATACAGTATAATCTTGTTTATCTATTCTGCATTTTAAAACCCCAGTCTGTTCCTTCCCACCCCCAGCCCCCTTTGCAACCACAAGTTTGTATACTATGTCTCTGAGTCTGTTTCTGTTTTGTATTTATGTTTTGTTTTGTTTTGTTTTTAGATTCCGCATATGAGCGATCTCATATGGTATTTTTCTTTCTCTTTCTGGATTACTTCATTTAGAATGACACTCTCCAGGAACATCCATGTTGCTGCAAATGGCGTTATGTTGTCATTTTTTGTGGCTGAATAGGATTCCATCATATAAATATACCGCATCTTCTTTATTCAGTCATCTGTTGGACATCTAGGCTGCTTCCATGTCTTGGCTATTGTAAATAGTGCTACTATGAACATTGGGGTGCAGGTATCATTTTGAATTAGGGTTCCTTTTGGATATATGCCCAGGAGTGGGATTCCTGGGTCAGATGGTAAGTCTATTCCTAGTCTTTTGAGGAATCTCCATACTGTTTTCCACAGTGGCTTTCCTTGCTTCCCTCTCCCACTCTTAATGATTTAGATGTCTTTTACCATTTTGTGTTTATTCTTTTTGTAACTCATGGCAGTTATCTCCTTTTCAGTTATGAGTTTCTCATTTTGGTAGCATCCTGTTTCTTTTCTATTTACAGTAGATCTGTAAATATTTCTTTTAGCATGGGTTTAGTGTTGCTAAACTCTTTTAGTTTTTGCTTGTCTGTGAAGTTCTTTCTCTCTCCTTCTATTCTAAAGAATGGCCTTGCTGGATAGAGTATCCTAGGCTGCATCTTTTGCCTGCATCTTGCCACTCCCTTCTGGCCTGTAATGTCTGTGTAGAGAAATCAGCCGAGAGCCTTATGGGGGTCCCCTTGTAACTCACTTTTTGTGTTTCTCTTGCTGCCTTTAAGATCATTTCTTTATCCTTGATCTTGGCCATCTTGATGATGATATGTCTTGCTGTGGGTCTGTTTGGGTTCTTCCTGTTTGGGACCCTCTGAGCCTCCAGTACTTGGATATCTGATTCCTTTAGCTTTGGGAAGTTTTCAGTCATGATTTCATCAAATACCTTTCCAATCCCCTTTGTTCTTTCTTCTCCTTCTGGAATCCCTATTATGCATAGATTGGCATGCTTTATATTATCCCATAGGTCCCTTATATTGTTTTCACTGTTTTTTATTTGTTTTTCTCTCAGCTGTTCTGATTGGGTGCTTTCTGTTGTCCTGTCTTCTAGGTCACTTATTCGTTCCTCTGCATTATCTAGCCTGCTTTGTACAGCGTTTAGACCAGCTCTCATCTCAGCAAATGAGTTTACCAATTCTACTTGGCTCTTATTTATAGCTTTCATTTCATTTTTGACATATTTTATATCTCTAAACACTATTTCTTTTAGTTCCTTCAGTACTTTGATCACTCCTTTTTTGAAATCTTGATCTAGTAGGCCATCAATATCTATTTCCTTGATTGTGCTTTCAGGGGATTTCTCTTGATCTTTTAATTGGGAGTGGTTCCTCTGCTTCTTCATATTGCTCGTATCTCTGGCACTGTGGCTTAAGGAGTATCAGTTATCTAGTTCTCCTGGAGATGGTGTGCTCTTAATGATTTTATCGAGAGGTCTTTGTGTCATCACCCTGTTTCAAGAACTCAGCTTGCTGTTTCCAGAGGCCCCCTGTTGGTGCCCTTGTCTGTGCTGCTCCCAGTGGCTGTTGGCTAGCAGATCGTGCCCCCTCCCAACACTGGGTCAGGTGCTGAGCTCTTACCCGGTGTGTGGGCAGGTCACTCTCTCTCCCAATGCCACAGCAGATACGGCGCTCTGGTGAGGCAGGTGGGCAAATCGCGCCCCCTCCCAGCACTGTGATTGGGCACTGCATTCCTGCCACGAAGGGGAGTGGCCACCCGCCCTCCCCCAATGCCAGTCGCTCAACTGCTCTGCGCAGCCGCCCGCTTTGCCTCTGGTGGTCGCCCCGAAGGTGGGCTCAAGGAAGACCACAGAACAGCCCCACACCTGCTCCATGCCAAATCTCAGCTCCTTGTTTGTCTTGGCGGTGTGAGTTCTCTGAGGTGCCAGGGCAGAAAGATCCTATCTGCCTCAGGCTATAAACAAGTCTCAGTCCTGCCTAGGAGGTTGCAGAGCCCCCGGCG
Source organism: Vicugna pacos (assembly GCF_048564905.1). Classification (NCBI taxonomy): domain Eukaryota; kingdom Metazoa; phylum Chordata; class Mammalia; order Artiodactyla; family Camelidae; genus Vicugna; species Vicugna pacos. The sequence goes on from NC_133005.1 coordinate 15,695,141, forward strand.
CAAATTCAGGTCTTGGCCCTGCCCCCACCCAGGCGCTGAGCACAGGAGGAGATGGTGGTTGTGGCTGCACCCAGCCTCTCTTCTTGCAAGATGTGCCAGTAATGGCGGCGTAGGTCTGAGGAGACAAAGGCTACAGTGCCCCTCCACCCAGGGCACACCAGCAGTATTGCTTTGCCTTTTTCGCAATTTATTGTTCTGCTCCATATCCCCTCTCAGCCACGGTGCACAGCACCCTGCAGCCTCAGTGCAGCTGCCCCAGTCCTCCACCCAGCTCGGGCAGCCTGTCCCAGCCTCAGCTGCTGGCTCACGTCTTGGGCTGGGTGTCACAGGGACACTTTGTGCCCATTTAACTCAGTTCTGTCATTCAAGGGGTGCTCAGGGCAGATCTGAGCCTAGGAGGCTCCCTCTCCATCCCACTGGCCTCTCCATTGGAGAGGCGAGACCCAGTGAATGAGTGCCTGTCCTCCTTTGCCACTCCCTCCTCATGAGATTGGTCCTGCACTTTTTTGCTTTCTTCTTTCTTTTTTCCTTTTCTCCTACCAGATTTTTGATGTCTTTGTCTTTCGAAGAGGGCGATGTTCTGTTCGAGTTCGGCAGGTGCTCTGGTTGGCTAAGTAGGTCCATAGATGTGAGTTTTGGTGTATTTGCGGGAGAGGGTGAGCTACAAGCATCCTTCTACTCCACCATCTTGCTTCTCTCTCTGGTCGTAATTTCTGACATGCAATATTTACCAGTTAATCTTATCATGTTTCTCCCAGGAAAATGAAGCAGGGCTGAGAAGCAAACTAAAGGCATACAACTTTTGTTTTTTTATGCAGCTTTGCTTATGGGTAGAAAAATGAATATTATTTTACTTTAATATGTCTTTGGAAGACTCTTACAATCAACAAATGACCTACACCCTTCGTAACTCATCAGGGAAGTATAAAATAGCATCTTGCAGTGTTCAGAGAAAAGAACCCTGGATTTAGAGGTAAGGAACTCTATTCTTATCCTGGATTTGTCACTTTTTATTTGTGTGCCTATATGTCCACAATGGGAGGAACGTCCTGCATTCATGTGTAGCTCAGTACCTAGGACAGTGCCTGCCATGTTACATTGGTCTGCAGTACATGTGTGACAATGAATGCATACCTGAATGAATGAGTCAGTGAATGTCTTATTCTGTGGAAAACACACCTCTAAACACGCTTTGAAGACTGTTGTCTTAGTTGGGTTCTCCAGAGAAGATCTAAGGAGAGGGTATGTATTAATGGTTTATTAAGAAAGTTCTCCAAAGAGAAACTTCTAAGGCGATGGAAGAAACAGGCAGAGAAGAGAACATACCAAGGGAGTGTGATGTCAGGTGACATCCTGGCCTCTGCCTGATCCCTGGGGATCTCTGGAGCACAGATCATGCCTCAGCGTCTGTCTTTCCCCAGGGAAAGGAGCTGAGACATGTAACAAGGCAAGACTCTGAAGATCAAGATGCAAAAACCAAAGGACACAGAAGCTGGGAATGAGCACATAAAACCACCAAAAATGAGCCAAGGGGATCTGCTAAAGGCCCTGGTGAAGTCTTCTACAACTTATTTGCAAGCTTCTGTGCTTCTGTAGATGAACACTGAGGAATAAGACATCTGGTCCTGTAACCTTACAAAGGATGTTCTAGCATATTTTTAGCATTTGATTCTTAAAACAGCACTGTGTAATAGATAGGATATGAAGTAGTATATCCGTTAATGACAAACAGGGGATCTTGGACCCAGGGGAGAAAAATGGCTCATTTCTGGTGAAACTAAATTAGGAAAAAAAAAAAAAAAAGATTATTCATGATAAGACAGCAGCTAGGGAAGACCTGAATTGTTTGCTCAAGGTTAGAGGCCCTGGGAGACAGTGGAGATTTTGATGCTTGCTGTGGGCCCTGGAGAATGAGTGCAACTTGAGTTTGTAGCAGACAGAGCAGAAAACATCCTAGATAAGAGAAGACCAGAGGAAGAAAATGCACAGGACCACCACTAGGGTAGCAAAGAGAGGGACCCCATGGAAATGGAGTGAGTAGGGGTGATGAGCCAATAGATGGGGTCCTTGAAAAACCAGTCAGCATAACTGAGATTTGATAAAGTACCAACAGAGAAAAATCAAGCAGGAAAAGCAAGTAGATTGTGAGAATGGGGTCCAAAGATGATGAACACTTTCCGTAGTCCCCAGGAGGTGAAGTGAGTTGCCAATTTCCATCTGTGAGTGCATGAAGATCTGTCCTAAGGTGGGTGCGATGGGGAAGGCAGTGTAGATGTGGGAGCCAGGGAAGAACCCTAGTCATGACCCAGTAGATGGATGTGATAGGTGAAGGAGAAGGAAGAATTCGAGAGCAATCCAGCCTTGTGAACTGGGGCACAGAATTCCTATCTTCATAGATTTAACAGCGTCAGACTTGCTTCCAACAAACTCATGGTGTCTTTATCTCCTTTTCTGGTTTAATTTACTTCCAGCTCAGAATGAGTTGTTGAAAACCTCAGGTGGCACGGGGCGGAGCACGTCAGGGCCAAAGTCAGGATGAGAAGCAAGGTATTCTGACACCAGCCTGCGGAGGCCCCAGTTCCCATCACCACAGACCTGGACTTGAATGCATCCATCGCTGTGGACAGAGAGGCAGCTGACAGCAGCTACTGTGGACGTGCCGCAGGTTTCTTAGGTTGTGTGTCACTTCCTGTCAGCTTACTTGGTACCTGACTGGACTTCAATGAGCAGATTTAGTGGGAAAGCATAGACTAGCCTGCTTTATAGATTGTCATGGGAAATGTGCTTGTTGTCTTTGTGTTTTAGTAGTAATATCTCCCCCACCACTTTCAAAACACTTTTAAAGTTACTCACTTTATTTTTAATTCATTTTGTTTCTGTCTCCTCCTTTCCGTGGCTAATGGTTCATCCCGTGCCTCTCCCCAAGCACTGTATGAACATCCATTCTGTGGATATACGGTAATTTAACCATTTTTCTGTAGGACATTTGGGTTAATTCTCATATACTCTCATGAATCAGAACACTGTAAATAATATTTCTAGGAATCATTGTTTAAAGAGACATACTGATAAACATACTCTTCTCTAATTTTCACAACTTCCTGAGATGGATATTATTGCTTGGATTTTGTACAAGTGTCAGCTGAGGCTTGGAGAAGTTAATCAGCTTGGCCAAGACGACCAGTCCCCTAACACAGGGCTCCATGAGGTGGCTCTCACCAGCCACGGAGAAGTCTCTTTGGTCTACCCAGCTTGCAGCTGCACCACTTCAATTCAGCTTGCTCCTCAGTTTGGCCTCAGAGTGTGCCTCTTATAGAATCCAAGATACCACTGAGGGTAAGATGTGTTATTATATGACATCACACAAAGAAAAAGAAACTGCTACCAATTAAACTATGACACAATGCTCTCCTTTCACTTAGAATCTATATTTTCTATTTATTAAGAGAACAATTTCATGCCTGTTTCCACATAGAAGAGGCAACCAGATGAACAGTAACCAACCTGATGTTCAAACATGCAGTGCTAATCCAATGACTCCTTACTGCCATGTGACTGACAACAATTTGAGACATATCAAATTACGAGGCTCATCTCATTTCCAATGCTGTAACGTGCAAATTTATGTGTCTTAGAATCGATGAAACATGGTATCAACAAACTGGGATTAACTCCTTTGTATAATCTGAAGGCCTGAGAGATTATTGAAAGGGAAAACTGTTACAGAATGTGTTCTTTATGAATCACCTGCAACCATTTCCCACAGCACCAGGGGATCGTGGCCATATTTACTCAACTCTTAAACTCAGCAAATGCAAAATGGCCATTGTTCTTATGAAGAAGACTAATCCTGCAAAGAGAATCTGTTGATACAAGCCTAGACTGTTTTGTTTTTATGTACAAAGGAGCTTATGATCATCTGCTCACACTTTTTCACCTAGTTACAGACACAGAGAACAACTGTCATTGAATTTTCTGGCTGAAATGTCCCTGCTGACAGACTCTGAGCCTAATCTGGCTCAAGAAAGTTCGAGTCACCAAAAACGGGGAGTTCTTCCTTCACAGTGAAGAAGGGCAAGAATAAGACATGGCCTGCTTAGTGTTATTCCTTAAAAAAAAAAAAAAAAGTCTTTTTCTCTTCAGATTCAAGTTCACCCTACCTAATCTTTTGTTGGAATATAATTGTTTGATTTTTTTTTTGAAGTTGTCTCTATTTTGTTTGAAATTGAAACCATTGAATTCTAGGATAATTGGCATCCAGCCTCGTTTCTCTTTCCCTGTGAGACACTCAGCATCCTGTCTCAGGCTTACACCCACAGCTTTGATCCTTTCACAGACAAAACCGAGAAGCTTCAATGGGTGTAAGTGTCTCATTTCAAGTCAAGTCTTTATAATAGTCAGAGGAAGGAGTGATCATATTGTAGTCCCAAATTCAAAAGCATTTCTGTCACTTTGAGATTAAACGGAAAGTAGATTAAATTTAACGGTGCTTTTTAGCAGAGTAAATCTGTTACTTATAACTTCAGAAGACAGTTTTTCTTAAAATAAAAAAAAATAATGTATTATTATTTTCGAGTGCTTTTCCATGTGCAGCTCTGGTCTGTATTGTGAAGGGAGGACTCAGATGAAGTTACTGGACGTGGGTGACCTTTCAGAAGAGTGTTGTGTTGAGTATTATGTGGAGCAATGTAGTTTGGGGAATACAACTTTATTCCAGAAAGTTTTTATCTATCACCCTATAATTTACATATATCTGAATTATATATAATTTATTTATATGTGTGTATGTATTTTTAGTGATAGTCAGAATTCTAACATGACCTTGGTATACATGCTTCACATAATTCCTCTCCCTTGAGTGCAGAAAAAAACCTGGGAATACTATGAGACATCACTTCCATGATTATGTTACCTTATAAGCAAAAGGGATTTTGCAAATATAATTAAAATCCCTATCAGTTGACTTTGAGTTAATCAAAAGGGAGGTTATCGTGGGTAGGTCTGAGCTAATCAGGGAGCCTATAGAAAAGATAAGAAATAGCAGGAGATGTTTTTCTGCTGGCAGAGAAGCAAACAGCCGTGCTGGGAATGGAAAGGGCCATGTGGCCCAAACCCGAAAGTGACGTCTAGGCAGTGAGAGGGGTCTACAGCCAAAAGCTGGTGAGAAAACAGACCTGAGTCCTACAGTCACAAGAAATGGACTCTGCCCACAATCAGTGAGCTTGGAGGAGGAATCTGAGTTTCAGACCAGACCCCAGTCCCAGCTGACACCTGGTATCACACTAAGTGAAGTAAATCAAACAGAAAGACAAATATCACCTGATATCACTTCTATGTGGAATCTAAAAAAAAAAAAAAGATAAAAATGAACTTATTTACAAACCAGAAATAGACTCACAGACAGAAAACAAACTATGGTTACCAAAGGGAGTGGAGGAGGAATAAATTAAAAACTGGGGATTAACAGAAGCACTTCAGAGCTCAAAGGAACAGTGCACCCTCCTCCTCTCATATTCAGCTTTACCTGGAGGAAAACAAAAATCTAAACTTTTCAAATACATAGCATTCTAGCTCTCTCTCATTTCTTTCTTGTCCCCCCAAATCTTCTATCACTTTAATATGGTGAGAAAATATAGGTCAACCTATAAATACATATACATGTATTGCTTATAGCAATAAATAAAATTTACATCAAAATTATGAGCCTCAATTTTGAAATAATAAATTTATTTCATTAAAAAAAGTTATTACTCTATATAAAATAAACAACAAGGACCTGCTGTAAAGCCCAGGGAACCACATTCAACATCTTATAATAACCTATAATGGAAAAGATGAAAAGAATCTGAAAAAGAATAGAGAGAGATATATATGTATAACTGAATCACTTTGCTGCACACCTGAAACTAACACAACATTGAAAATCAACCATACTTCATTAAAAAAATTGTTTTTAATTTTAAAAAAAGATCTGGAGATCTTGAAGCACAGAGGGCCCAGCTAAGTCACACTCAGGCTTCTGACCCACAGAAACTGTGAGGTAATAAATGTGTGTCGTTTTAAGTTACTAAATGTATTATAATTTCTTACAGCTAGTCGGGGAAATATACATCCATAGCCATGAAAACGTATACTGCTACTCTTTACATATCTTTTCCTTTAAATTGATTACTCTGAATACTTAAAATTGTTCCAAAAAAGGAAATTTTAATGTAGTTAATATATTGAAGGTCATTATTATTCATCATGAAATAGAAGGTGGCATAAAATATAACTTCAAGGGAAATAAAATTAGAGGAAACCTTGGTGGGAGACTTCAGACTATACAGAAGCTATAACACTACCTGCACAACATAGGCAGTTACATAACTTTACAGCTACTTATCAGAACTCCTCATCATTCACAAGCAAGCCAAAATCACCGAAGTTTCAAAGACCAGCAGGAGTCTTCCAAACCAGTCACGCTTTACTGTGCAACAAATCCCTCGAATGTCTTATGAAATCACAGACTCTGATTCAGGAGATGGGGTTTAGGGCCTGGGGTTCTGCAGTCCCACCAAGCTCCCAGGTGATGCCAGTACTATTACTGTGAGCAGTAAATGTCCAGATTCTTCCCCCCCACCTTTTTTTTCCTAATAGGGCTTTATCTAAGTCAGAGCAAATGGTTTCCTAACTGGCTTTTGAGTGTTATCAAGATGATGCTATCTCCTTCCCATTATGCAACATAGCCAAAGCCCTTCTTCTATTCATGGTCCACTCAAAAAGTGGAAGGGCACTGGGACTTGTCCATCACAGATTTGAGATACCCAATACTGAGTACAGCAGTCACTTCTCTGACACAGTGCAGGTCACCTGAGACCAGAAGTTTTGTTGAAATGTACGCCCAAGATTTGCAGCCTAGTCTAACATCTATTCAAACTTTTGAGACTGCGAAATGAGGCTGGAAGTCTCCACATTTATTACAGGATTCTTGGTATTTCCTGTTTCCAGTCAGGCTGGCAAGATCGCAAACATAGCCTCTCTCGTGGTTTCTGGTACTTCCACTTAACATCCCAGCTAGAATCAAGAGTAAAGTAGCACACAATGTCCAAAATGAGTGTTGTGGGAAATTTCATTTGTGTAACCTCCAAAGAGGTGTCATTTGGTTTCACTGCAGGTGGAACACAGGTCCTTTCTTCAACTACATAAAATCATGCACCTGGTTGTCCTTCCTCTCCTCTCTCACGTCTAATATATTTCATGTCGCTGTATTGGTTGATCTCTACATCTTAAGAATAAAAAGGAAGCTCTGGAGAGTACCTGCCTGGTCTATTTGTAGTAAATCAACCACCACTGCATGCAAATGAGCTCATGAAATTGTCCGAAGTTTGGGATAAACTGATGGTATCTCCAAAAGAGACTGGAGAGCTGTACTGATTAGTGAGAAAACCTTGTTCATGCTGACTGAGGAGAAGCAGACAAGAGCTGGAGGAGGAGCGATCTGGCCAAAGTTGGGAAAAAGGGAAATTGTGGTTAACACAGAAGTTGGAGATAGAGACAGAGATAATAGACTTCTTGGGCAGCCAGGCAAACCCTTGAATCAAGGAGCTGATTCAAGCACTAGGAATTTATCCAGACCAAACGAGGAAAAACAGCGAAAGTTCTCTTCAGGGAAGAAAAAAGCCACACCCTCCTCTGAAAATTACTGACTATTTCACTGTCAAAGCCTACATTATGCACATTGCCCTCAAAGTCAGTGAAGTATTTAGGGTTACGCTTACAGAGACTGGCCTTATTGAATGTGTGAATTTTGTGGCAGGGAAGAGCTAAGAGATGAAAAGAAACTGCTTTGGGGACTTGGTGGCAGATGCAGGGTAGCGTTCCCTTGTCACTTACCAATCTTGCATCACAGCAGCCAGGGGACTGGATACCGGGTTCTGCTATCTGATGCATCTCTCCCAAGCACGTCTTCCAGGTTTGGGATCAAAGACTTGGTAGGCTAATGCCAAGATGAGGTTAGCCCCTGATGCCACTTTTTGAAGCTCTCTTCTTTTGTTCGGAAACTACCTTGGCACTATACACCAAATCCTCAGGTCCAGACATGGCTTAGGCAACCCCAAGTCATCCTAATGCTGGCAGATATGTGACAGGGAAGGGTGGGATGAATTCTCCCCTTAAGTACCCACATTACAGTCTGTAATATTCCCACTCGTAGTGCAGGAATAGAAATAAATGCACACAAACACACATACCCACATGTGCACACCATACAAACAATTCAGAAGTGTCTATAATACTTCAAATATGTGTATTTATATCTGTTTTATATGTTTACATACATATTCATGAATGCATGTTCACTTCTGTAAGTCACTTAAGATTGACTGACTGAAAGAAGGAGCAGACATGGAGGCAGAAGACCCAGAGCACCTGGAAGACGTCCAGGTGCCCCTCCAGGGTGTTTGGGGTGATAGGCTTCCCGCTCCAGATGGAGGGTGTGATGCATGAGACCAATGGTCCAGACTCTAGTCTGTAATTTCTCATGTGACAGTCATACCCATCTGCAAAAGTAAAATCTCCATTGTCCACGTGTAGCTCAGAGTCCTCCTAAGGAGGGTGTCTATTCTCCATCCACTTGATGACATGCCTGGGCTGCAACATGCCAGTCCTGCTCCCTAGAGGGGACTTGCCCTCTGCCAGCATGACACTGGCCATCACTAACCCGACTCCCTAGATTTCCATGCCTGCCTCTGCCTCCGCAACATGAGCAAAGACAGAGGAAAAATAAACCCACTTAGAGAAGCCACCAGTCCCTGCCTCTACTTCCTGTTGGTTCTACATTTCTGATTAATTTCAATATGAAACCAACAAACTACTACAAGGGAAGTTAGCATACCTTGAGTAGCGATTTGAAATCCTATTGAAACTCCATACAAGATGGCTGCACAGGATCAATGTAGGTTAAGAAATAATACAGATTTTAAAAGTGGCTCTGCCAAATAAAGGTGGCTGACTCTGGGTCAGACAATGATAAGCAGACCTCAGGACTGCAAGGCTTCTCTGTGCCTTCTCTACTTGTGCCGATGGCACCTGTCTCTTGACCCTCAGATCTATCCCCCACCCTACCCATATGTTCTGCAGCACAGAGCTGAGCCCTGCAAGGTCAGTTCCCAAATCCCCTGGTTCATGTGGTTTCTAAGTCGGTTGGAGCAATGGGGAGCACTGGCACTGGGGACTAGGGCAGGAGAAAGCAGAAACTAGAGTTTTTCTCTTCCTCTCTCTGCTTTGAGATGCTTCTCAGGGGGCACTGCATCTCCCCCCCATGACTCCAGGCAGGCTTGCCTCCTAGGACCCAGATCCCCATGAGCAACCTCGGAACTCTGCTAACTCCCCTATGCAGCTCTGTTCTCCAGCCCTGGGTACATGCATAATGCGTTTTTCCTCTTTAGATTACCTCTCCGTCCGCTATTTTCAGCTTTTCCAATACCGTTCAGTTCCTGTATTAAATTCTATTCAACTACTTCTTGCGGGTTCAGTTTTCTTGAAAAATCATAATGGATACAACGTACTTAGTTGTTTCATGACTCTTCAAGAGGAGGAATGAATACTCCCAAGACTTATTTAGCCATATTCCCTTCATTTCTGTGACCACATGTTGACATCCTGCAGAACTGCTGGTAAATTCTATTAAGATACAGTTGCCTATTTTCCTAAAGGTCTACTCCTAAACCCAGAATACTTTCCCATGAGATGAAGGACATCCTCTGGGACACTGCATAGTCTCTGAAGGCCAAAGATGACCCAGCTAAGCCCATAATTAAACCTCTGAGAAGTAGGGAAGTAAGGAGAGTAGGCAACCCAGAGCTAAAGGTCAATGTCTAGAGCCCAACAGGCTCCCACAAAAAATCCAGGTCATCCAAATGAACCAGTGTCTTTGGTCCTCGAAAGTCAAGGAGAAGAGGATAGTCTACTGACCCCTAGAATCGGCCCTCCAGGGCTGGCTCAGCTCTCAATGCCACTTAGAACTCACACAGCACTTTCTATCTTCAAAGAATAATGCAGACATTAACCAATGATTCTGTTCTTGGCCCTACGCCGGGTTACACCATCAAGATTTGACAAACGCTTTGTACTCTCTGTAGTGCTGGAGGAATGTAGGTTTGTCTGTTTCAATCAAAACCCAAGCCAAGCTGGGACCTTCAGCTGAAGGAAGCCTTGCCGATTTAATATTTAATACAAACATCCTGTTCTCATAAACTGATCCTCTTTAAGAGAAGAAAAAAATTGTCATTAGAATGCAGCTGAGCAAAAAGGGAAAAGGTTATAAACTTTGAAAAGAGCAAAATAGTTAATGTTTGGAACTTTTAAAGTGTTTCCAACAGCCGCACAGCTGCGGTAACTTGGGAGGCGGGCTTTGCCTCCCTCCTTTTATCAGCCTATGGGTGTCTGTTATTAAAGGTTTACATTTTGTTTATTCTCTCTGTGATGTGCAGATAGTTTCTTTCCCTTTTGAATTTCCTCCTTCTTGCTTCCCCTTGGAGACTCACTTGCCTCTCAGGCACTGAGCTGATGAAGAGCCAGAGAGAAATGAGTCCTTGAAAAGAAAGCTACTTGCTGAAAACGAGATCAGGCAGAGGGGAGGAAGCTGCCCTGCGAGCCTCCTGACCCTGCTCCTCCTGCAGCCTGATCTCAGCCCCGAGAAGACCACCCTCTCACTCACTCTAGACCTGCCTCGCTGCCTCTTCTGCAGTCCTGCTGCAGACCTGGCTCTCTGTGATGGGACTCCAGGCACCTGGCTACACAACATCAGAATCTCACGGTGGCCAAAACCTCTCCACTTTTCATCAGACGTCTGAGCATCAGACAACTGGAGTATCACCAAGACCCACCAAACACCTTTCTCCATCTGGTCTGGACTTAAAAGCCGACCACGTGGCATTCGCACTTCTTGACTGACAAGTTCCATCGCAAACCAGCCTTGGCTTTCTCCTACTTGTCCCTGGGACTTCAGATAAGGAATGTTGGCACTGAATACACTCGGGAATGTCCTACCAGGGAATGGAACTAACTATACAATCATCCCCGAAGAATCAGGGGTCAACCCTAATAAAATTATGCCCCTATCAAAGATAGGGAAAAATGGAGACCTCTTGGGTTTCAAAGAGCATTAGCAGTCAACAAGCTGCTGTTTCATGGTGGGCAGTGGGTGATTAGCGTTTCCACTGGGTACGCAAGCACTGTTAATATCTGACGTTTTGTAAGGCAGAGAAAAACAGAGGTTCATAAGAATCCTAAAAAAATTCCCTCCCATGGACTCTCGTGCCCGGGATTTCATTTAACAGGGGATTGAAACCATATTCTTCCTTAAAGCCTTGGCTCTAACCACCCCAGTTTCCAGTGATTTATTCTTGTTTCTTAAAACTCCTGCATTACCTAGTCTTCCCCTCCCCGACCCTATACACACACACACACACACACACACATATATATATGTATATATATATATATGTGTGTGTGTGTGTATCATACTGCCTTATAGTATTATATTCTACATGATTTGTAGTCTTGTGAGTGTATGTTTTGTATTTTTGTCTTAGCTTGGGAAAAGCAGCAGAACCTGAGACAAGGATGCAACTACCTCCTGGAATTGTCCAGCTGCATACCAGGAGGCTGGAGCGCTGACCCACCAGACCCCGTCCCCCACTCTGAGGGCATCACCCCTGTGGGTCTTGATTCTCTAGCTCTTCTGAATGGCTCTTAACCAGCCAAACAAGCTCCCGCTCCCATGGCAGGAGGCTCTGGAGCAGAGCACAGAAAGCCATGTAAACACACCCTTGCTGTGAGATGCCAACAGCTAGAAGTAAGTCTCTAGTTTATGGACTTGTCTCCCACACGTGGGCTGAAACCAGAGGCAGGCCACGAGTCTATGATGCCAATACCAGAGGCATTGCTCTCTGTATATCATGCCGACTTGGACTGCAAGTTTCCCAGGGCAGAGGTTGTCTTCGCTGACGTGGGATCATTCCATGTGTCTCACACGACACCAGATATTTGGGAGGTGGTGCAATGAACATTTCCGGTAGGAACAAGTTCAGAATAAATTAATCAAGTATCCCTCAAAAATTCTTCTGTCTTCTTCTATCTTTCTTACCCTTAATTTCACTTGCCCTTCTTCTAATATTTTAAAACAAAAAAGATAGCTGAGCCCTGGTAGAGCGCTGAAACCTACAATGGAAAAACCTGGGTCTGCATCTTAGCTCAGCCTTAAACTAACTGAGTGACACTGGGCAGGTCAAAAGTCTCTCCAAGATTTAATTTCCAAATCTATAAGATGCTTTCCTCTTGAGATGAATAGCAAAATGAGCATCTGTGTAAATTTAGTTGGAAATCATGGAAATGTGTGTATATGTAAGGGACATCCCTCCCTCCATGGACAGTTGCTTCCTAAATATCCACTCTTCTAGTTGAAAAGTCTGATTATTACTAACCACCAGGAAGATACAGAACATAGGACAGTGGGGGAGGGGATAGTGAAAGTATTAGAGCGCATGCTTAGCATGCATGAGGTCCTGGGTTCAATTCCTAGTACCTCCTCTATAAATAAACAAATAAATAAATAAGCCTAATTACAGCCCCTCAACAAAAATGAGAAAAGAGAAGAGAAGAGAAGAGAAGAGAAGAGAAGAGAAGAGAAGAGAAAAAAGAAGAGAAGAGGAGAGGAAAAAAGAAAAGAAAAGAAAAGGAAAGAAAAGAAAAGAGAAAAGAAAAGAAAAGAAAAGAAATAAGAACACAGGAAAGTGATACAGTCTTCCCAGGATCCCCTGCTGCCTGACGAATTCTGAGCCATTTTGCAACTTCTGGTCAATACACATCTTCCTAGAAAAGTAGATCCCACCAGCCCCCTTTGGTAAAAAAGCACAGCCATGAAAAGAACTTCAAATCAGTCACTCTTCTCAGAACCCTACCTTATGTCCCTAAAGCCTTCATTTTATATTGTCCACCATTATCAGTTACTTACTACCCCAAATAATGCTTACATAATGACGCATCTCAAAATGCAATGGTTTAAAACAATACTCACTACGGGAAAAGGATATGGATTGATGAGCGAACAGAAGGACGGGTAGATGGATAGATGTACCATAAAACAAAGACAGTACAATAGTACATGGTGGTGTATGGCTTTCACTGAAAAATCCTTTCAGTTTTTCTGTATGTTTGAATGTTTCCATTAAAAAATGTCAGGATCAGAACTAAGGATTATTTAGTTCACAAATGCAGGCATATCTCTTTTTCTTGTGCTTGGCTTTATTGAACTTCACAGATACTGTGTTTTTAACAAATTGAAAGCTTGTGGCAACCCTGCCTTGAGGAAGCCTACCGATCCTGTTTTGGAACAGCATTTGCTCACTTTGCGTCTCTGTGTCACATTTTAATAATTCTTGAAATATTTCAATCCCTCCCACCAGCAAAAAAGAGATTACAACTCACTGATGGTTAACTTTTTTAGCAATAAAGTATTTTTTAATTACAGTGTGCACATTATGTTTTTAGACTTAATGCACACTTAATAGACTACAGTATACTGTCAGTATAATTTTTACATGCACTAGTAAACCAAAAAAAAATCATGTGACCCATTTTATCATGATATTTGCTTCTTGGCAGTGGTCTGGACCTGAACCTGCAATGTCTCTAGGGTCTGCTGGTACCTGGGTGCTTCTGCTCTGGGCTGGGCTGGGCAGATCTTGGCTGGGCTTGCTCATGTTTCTGACCTGTAGCCTGGTGGACCCACTTAAGACTGAGTGGTCTATGATGGCCTTACCTGGGACAGCTCTCCTCCATGTCTCATCCTCCAGCAGGCTAGCAGGGGGTCTGTTCCCATCAAGGTCACAGGAATTCAGAAAAGAAGTGGAAGTGTGCAAGGCTTCCCGAGTCCTTGGCTTGGAAATGTCACACTATCACTTTCATGGCAGACTGTTGCCCAAAACAACTCGTAAAGCTAGCCCAGATTCACGGGGTAGGGAAATAAACAGGAAAGGTAAAGAGCAGGGGCCATTTTTGCAACTGATCGCATCTACCTCGCTGGTTGCTAACCATTGTTATCACAAAGCTATGGGGCCTCCACATTCAGACTTACGTACTCAACTTCCATCACTCACCAGCAGTCACATGCATAGGACTTCCAAGGTCAAGGAGTCCTCAGGCCTCAGGAGAGAAGGATGGCGCTTTCAGATCTGTGTACTGGTCAGTTGCGGCTACAGGTCGAGTAAAGCACATCAGGAAGTAAAGGTGCCACCATTCGTATTCAGGTTTGGGGTCCTGCGACCCCTGCCATCTCCATCACCCAGTCCTACGGCTTGCCCTAAACCCATAGGTCTCCTTATGCAACCTCCTTCCTGGTGCCTCTGGAAGCCATCATCACTTCCCTTCTCTCACTGCTGGTGGGCTATCCCTTGTAAACTGAGATGAGGTCACTGACCCACTGTTCCCAGACCTCAACCCTTCCCTCTGCTCGGCAGAGATTTGTGGGTTCATGAAGCCAGCCATCAGCAGGAATCTCCTAGTCCTCCTCCTATTCCGAGGAACTCAGCAGTTACAAGCAGTGCAACCTTGGTGGGAAAATAAACTGTCTCTCTGTGCTGAGTCCTACAAACACGCCTGGGGTGAAAACTCCAACATCATTACCATCATGCTAACAGACCCCTGGCTCAGACAGCTAACAACAGGGGTGACGGCAAACACAACCCTCTAAACACTGGGAAACCCAGGAAACATTGCTGTCTTCAAAGCCAAGCCACGTGGAGGGTCTTTCAACGACCTGATGTTACCAGTCTCAGTAAAGAGAAGCAGACAGTGAGAATGGCTTCCTAATAAGGACCGTTGGGTTATTAGTAAGCCAGCTATGGAATCAAGCCTTTCTTGTTAGCCACTTACCAAATGCAAAGACTATGAGATTTACGAGTTTTTAATTAGCCTTTTCATTACATCATTAGTCCCTTCCCCACTACTGCAATGCAGAGAGCCCAGAAAGGTTGGATTTATGGTGTTTACTGATATGCTATTTGATTAAAGATGACAAGTAGGCCTGCCTCGCATTCTCAAGAGCTGAGGAGAGGATGAGTTAGAGCGAGGAGTTGGGAGGGGTGAGAGGCTGGACATCAGGGAAAAACAAACACTTTTAGCACAGCACGAATGAAATCAGAGTCCTTGCCCCATTCTGTTTGAAACAGAAGATATCAGTAAGGCCTGTAATGGGACTTAAGTTATTAAAAAGCAATAATAAACGGGAGAGAGAGAACAGGGGACAGAAATATTTGCAACAGTGACTCATTTTATATCAAATCATAGGTCAGATGTTGCCAGAGCTGTAAGCCACACCCACCCGAAGTACAAATCAGATTCGTCTGTCCCCTGGACGTCCATTTAGACTCAAAGAGCAGACTCTGGTGTAGCCACCTACAGAACCCAAGAAGAGGGACCACCTTCATGCATGTCCATCCTCTACCTGTAAAAGGAGGGGTTAAAACTAGGGCCTTCTTCAGACGGTTTCTACCATTAACACTCCGAGACCTGGAAGCCAACATCTATTACCTGCCTTCTCCAGGCTAGTCACCCTGACCAGTGCTGAGTCCCGAAAATAAACCTGTAAGGTGGGCATCACTCTAAGCCCTATTTTTACTGAAGAGCCAACTGGGACTAACAATGGTTTCAAGACTTGCAGGTGTCCCCATTACGCACAGCTGGCACAAGGAGGAGCCACGCGGGCATCCCGTCCCAGGGAGCCAGTCGGACAGGCAGTCTCAGGCCCCACACACACCTAGCAGGTCTGAATCTACATTTTAACAAAACCCCCAGCGGGGTTGTACCCATGTCACATTTTAAGAAGTGTTGTCCTTACAAAGAAGAAGGGGAAGAAGAGGAAGGAGAAGGAGGAGGAAGAGGAGAAGGCGAAGAAGCAGCATCGCCCTAAGGCACAAAGTCACTAACTGTCAAAGTCAGAAGGCAAATTCAACCCCCTGATATTACATCCTGCACTTTTCCCACCCACCCTACACCCATACCTGATTCCTCCTTCCAGAAGAAACTGGCCCCCACTCAGCTTTTCTTATTAGCCACGGTCAGGACACCAAGTAAATCTCTGGAGACCCTCTGCAGTCTTTCTCTGAGGTGCTTTTTAAATCCATCACACACCAGCAGAATCACAGAATCATTCCCTGATGGTTTGCACCCTACCGCCCCCATCTCCATGCAATCAAATTAATTTTGAACCCAAAGTGACAGCACTGGGAACGATAGACAAAGCAAATTTTCAAATAACTTTAAAGACAGGACCCAAGGATAAAACCTAAAAGAAAGGCACAGAGCATTTTTTTTTCCTGCCTGTGAAAAGATTAAAAAAAAGTTTGTTAATGATGAGGTGGCAAAGGGCCACTGCAAGCACCAGGGAGGACTTGCTTTAAGAACTGGCCTTGGTTTCTCTCTTGATGCGCTGATTTAGGAGACATCAGAGGGGACCGCTGCTTAGCCAGGCGCAGGGCCGGTCTGGAGACCCCCAGGCAGAGCAGGCTGCCATTGGTTGGGTGACTGGAGCTGTAAACACGGGGCTCTCCCAATCTGTTTTCCAAGATGAACTGTATATAAAGCATGTGTGTGGCGGGAGATGATAGCTCGCTTGAGGCTTTCCGAGATCGATGTTTACAGACTATAATGGAAACCACAAGTTTCTTCTTTAACTCAAGTCAGTATACATTCCTTCAACCCACAGGCAAATTAGAGCAGGGAAGGGGGGTGGGAGAGGTTCACATGAGTCATCATTTCACATTTTTTAACAGCTTAATGAGCATCTAGAAATGCCGTATTAGCCAGCAAAAACAGAGTCTTTTTTTCCCCTCACCAATTTCAACAATGACCCTATTTGGACGTGGAATTCCTGGAGCATCTACTTCAAGGGACTCCCTCCACGGAAGGTGAGTGACTAAGGTCTCCAACCCAGAGTTACAAACAAAAGCACAGGAAAGGCTCCACAACAAACTTCAAGTTAATAACCTTCCCTCGTTCTGCCCCAAGTTTGGGAAGAGAAAAAAAGTGATCTCTCCTAGGTTTCATTAATCCTCTGGAAATCTCAGCCCAGGGTGCTTGGAAGAAAAGACAGAAGTCTCAGATCTGCAAAGCAGCTCTCTCAGCCAAGATCCACGGTGCTAACAGACAGATGGTAAATATAGCTGGGGCCCTAAAGCCACAGCCGTGTGTCTCTGGATCGCTCAGATCTATGTGTGTGATCAGCACAACTTTTCAGATCATCTGAAATAGCGGTCTCTGTGTGATCTTGGCAACTTTGGCATTCTGACCCACTTTTATATTTTACTTTCAGGGGCCACAGGCGTAATTTGGGTAAAATAATGGAGAAACGTACAGAATTTCCCAAAGCGATTTAATGTCTTGAATCAATGTATGTTTGTACATAGATATTTTAATCCAACATTAAATGTCATTAATATTTCAGCATCTCTTTTTATTAATTTAAATATAGTCTGTTTACAATGTTGTGTTAATTTCTGGTGTACAGCATAGTGATTCAGATATATATATACACACACATATGTATATGTATATGTATGTATGTGTGTGTGTGTGTGTATATATATATATATATATATATTCCTTTTCATGTTCTTTTTCACTATGGGCTATTACAAGCTATTGAATATAGTCCCCTGTGCTATACAGTAGGATCTTGCTGTTTATCTATTTTATATATAGCAGTGTGTACCTGCAAATATCAGTATCTCTTTGATAACTGAGAGGAAGAAACTGAGTTTTTTCCAAGTTGTGTCCTGAGCCCCAAATTATCTTTCATCTTTTCACTTTTTTTCCTCTAGTCCTTTTCAATACTCCAGGCCAGCCACATGCTGGCTCCCAAGACAATCACAAGCTCTGAAGGATTCCCTTTGTCCTCTGGACCAGCATTTGAACCCCTTAGAGCACTTGGGTCAATTCTGTATCAGCCCACAGGAAGGAGGTTTCAAGAGTCACCCAGTTTCTTAAGAGGAATTCCATGGTTCGTCTTGAACTTACAAAAATTGAAATGCAAGTGTACCATTTCTGGAATAGAGGCAGAATATGAGATTTGAGATCTTATGGATATTTCTTCATGTCCCTACAGATTAGTTTTAAAAATACCTGCTGTTTCAGAGCAAACATTAGTTTAAACATTGACTTGTAACTTCTGCAGAATTGGTAGCAATTGAGAAAAATATTCCTATGATATAATTCTATGCAAATTCAACTGAGTTTCACCTCAAAAGAATCTGGAATTGTTATGATGGATGCTGGTAACATGAAGGATTAAAGAAGTAAATACATTTTTAGTTGCTTTCCAAACCATGCTGCTTTTACTGGGTAAATTCCTCAGAATAAAGCTAGCCCACCTTTTAAAAAAAAAAGTCCTTTCTCTATCATTTAACCTTATCAGAGCACGCTACTATTCATTGACGTTTTCTGAGGATTCTGTTGGAATGAATTCATGACTTATAGCTCAATTTTCACTTTTTTTTCCTGAGAAAGAGGAAAAGAAGAATTAAGTCATGAGTCCTATGGGTTGTGGGTCCCCCAAAGGAGGTTGTAACTATACATCCCTTTGCATGTGGACAGAGCAATGCCCACACTTGGCCTTTCATTCATTCCTTTATTCATTTAGCAGCTATTTATCGAGAGTCTAGAATGGATGCTATCCTAGGGGCTGGGGGACTGGGGCACAAAATGGACAGAGCTCATGCATTTACATAACTTCCATTTTAATGGGGTTTTGAAGGGTGGATATCCATGGTTAAATTACTAATGAACAAGATAAGAAGTTAATAAGAAAAATATCAAATGAGGTTACATGCCATGTAGAAAATTAAAGGTAAGTGGACTTCACTTGGATTCTGATTGGAAAACCAACAGTAAAAGACATTTTTAAATCAACTGAGGAAACTGGACACAAACTATGTATTTGATGATGTTAAAGAGTCAGTACTTTATGCTGTACACCAGAAATTAGCACAACATTGTAAATCGACTATATTTCAATTTAAAAAAAAGAATCAAGCTAATTTTGTTGGGTAGTGTTTGTTTGTTTGTGCTAACGTTAAAAAAGAAAGATGAGGGGAGGGTATAGCTCAGTGATAGAATGCATGCTTAGCATGCACAAAGTCCTGGGGTTCAAACCTCAGTACCTCTGTTAAAAAATAAATAAATAAATAAAAGTAACCTAATTACTTCCTTTCCCAAAAATCAAAAAAGAACAAAAAAAATTTTTTAAAGATAAGAAAAAAAAAGGGAAAAAAAACCAGAAGCCCTAATCTATTAGAGACACACACTGAGTGTTTACAAGTGGATTTGCTAGGATTTGCTTAAGAACATTCTTTCTCAAAATAAGGAGTGATGATAGAAGAAACAAGAAAGGGGGCAAGACTGGTTGTCATTGCTCAGTGATGGCCACAAAAATTCACTGTGTTATTTTCTCTACCTTCACGTGTGTTTGAAAATATCCTTAAAAGCTCATAACCGTAATTGCAGTCATGGCACCAATGTTACATTGCATTGCTGTGCAGAGTCAGCGCTTCCTGCGCACTAGGACGCAGTGGCTGTCCTGCTGACACAATTGTTGTAGTCACTCCACAGGACAGGACGGGTCCCCCCCACCAGATCTGGTTCAGATGTCAAGAAGGAGGATGCCTCACATGCACCAAAAGTATATAAGAAGACTTATTATTTGTACCATGAGGCTTTGCAGGGAGAACACGGGGGCATCCTGCCCTCCCCCCAAGCTGGTATGAAACTGACTTGGCGCTTTCATTGTGTTGGGGGGGCATGGCCTTAAGTGGCAGGGCCTATCCCACCGGCTCTCATACTGATGAGCCCAGATGTGGGGCACAAGGGAAAGAGGGGTGGGGTGAGGCTTAAAAGTAGTCAGCAATCGAATGTGAAAAAATGGAGGTTAGCAGTTCACAGAAGAGGACACTGAGATTTAGCAAAGTTAAGGTACTAACCAAGATCATCGAGGTAACAACCTTAGAACTGGAACCTACTGTCTTAAGCGCACACTGTGATTGCTCTATCCTTTCAAGTGGGGCAAAAGACACTTCCACATACAAAGATCACATCTGAACCACACTCCAACTAGGAAAGTCAGCCCAGCGTATTATGCCCACATCCAAAGGAGGAAAGTAAAGTCCAGGCCAGGTGGACAAGAGAAGGCAATAAAGATGGTGGATGTAAGAAGCACACAGCCTTTGCTGCTGAAAGATTGCTTTTCTGCTGAAATGATTAGGATGCTTTTGGTTGCAAGTAACAAAATGGCTTAAAGAAGAAGGAATCGCAACCCCAAGTAGGGAGTACAGGTGTGGGGCAGGATCCACGGTGGGTGGATTCAACAGTTCATCCGAGCTCTCACAGGTCCAGATTCCCTTCGAGAGTCCACTCGACCACCTTGGTACTGGTTTCAGTCACGGTCTCCAAGCAAGATGGGCACAGATGTCACGTCCACACACAACACCATCAAAAGGAAAAGGAGAAACTCCCTTTCTGAAAGAGAAGAAAGAGACCTCCCAGAAGCCCTGCAGCAGATTTCTCCTCCTGTTTTGTAAGCCAGTGGATGGGGTCATAACGCTCATTCCTGAGCTGCTCAGGAAGCCCTTAAAGCAATGCTAAGCCACAAAAGATGTTTGACATCAGGCTGAGAAGAAAGCGGAGCGCATCCAAACAAACCCACGAGGGCAGGCTCTACTCTGCTCCAACGGACTGCGCCATGGTGATAGTGTGATTTATAATCAGGAATAGATACTAGGAATAGATACTGTTTCTGGCATAGAGCTTCTAAAACCTTGGAATGTCTTAAGTGATAAGAGCAAGCAAGGTGCTTTATGTTAACGAGGTGACCTGGAAAGCACCTAAGAATGGAGGCTGGTTGCCAGGAGAACCAACCATGTGATTAGCAGATTGGAACTTTCAGCCACACCCTCCCTGGAAAGGGAAAGGATAAAGGGGCTGGAGGTTGAGTCAGTTGCCAATGGTGAGTGATTATCAATCATGACTATGTAATGAAGCCTCCATAAAAACCCATAAGTCAGGGCTTCCGGGTTAGTGGACACGTGGAGATTGGAGAGAGAGGCAGGCCTGGAGAGAGCACGGAAGCTGGTCGCCTCTCCCCATTCCTGGCCCTAAGCATCTCTTCCATCTGTCTGTTCCTGTGTTACATATCCTTTTATCATAAACTGGCGATCCAGTAAATACAATATCTCTCTGAGTTCTGCCAGCCACTCTAGCAAATAAAACAAACCTAAGGAGGGGTTCGTTAAAGCCTCAACCTAAAGCAAGTTGGTCGGAAGCAGAGGTGATGACCTGGACTTGTAATTGGCATCTGCAGAAGAGGGAGAGGGGCAGTCTTGTAGCACGGAGCCCTTCACCTGTGGGATCTGATGGTATCTCCAAGTGCACAGTGTCAGAATTGAGTTAAATTGTAGGACACTCAGCTGGTGTCAGAGAGTTACCTGTTGGCTCAGGGACCACCCCCAACACATACAAATCCAAAAGTTAGATATGGTAACCCTAGCCGTGAAAGAGTGTAAGCCCAATGATACTAGACATTTGGTTTTGCCATGACAAGTCAGAGGTCTAGCTTTTTTTTTTTACAACCAGATATATAAATGTGGCAATAAATCTAATTTTTAAAAATATGTGGCAGGCCAGCACTCTGGATCTTGAGCAAAACAGGTCTGTTGATTAAAAGCAGCATTGTGTTGCCAGTGTGCAACCTCTGAGCAAAAGAGTCACAGAGATTCCAACACAGAAGGTCTGATGTGACAGCTTGGAGTCTGTATCTCTGATGAGCCTCCCGGTGAGGCTGATGCTGATGCTGACAGCGCTGACCCATGGGCCACACTTAGAGCAGCACTGTTCCCTGTTCCTACTCCATTTTGCTTTTCTGCACTTTATTGGACTGCAAAAGGGCCAGTATTTCACAGTCCTGGTTGGAGCAATCCATGCCTCTTCCTTTCTCCTTTCATTGAGCATTCTACCTGCTTACTGACACGTCTCCTTCCCTTTTCTGGCCCTAGGCACTTTTTAGGAGACATACTGGATTCTGAAATTGACCATGGATGCCCTTTCCCTACCCCTCTCTCCAAATGAAAAACGAAATGAAACACACCATGATACAGAAAGGCAGAGAGAACTTCAAACAGGCTGGCTCATTATTTCCTTCCACAAACTAGGGAAGGGCACAAACAAATAAACACAATATTGCTGAGGGGAAGCCAAGGCAGGCTGGGCTTGGTTTTCGCCAAGCAGTGACCTCCTCCAGTGAATTAAATGCCCAGAGCCTCACGGTCTCATCTGGTCCTGATTTTCAATCGGCAGTAAACTGATACTTTTTTTTTTTCACTTTCATTATAGCTTGTTTTCATCTAGTTTATATTTCCAAATGTACTGGTTTTCAAGCCTGAACTGTCATATTAAAAAAAAATACTTCAAAAAATGTAGGCTAGCCGACCCAATGGCACCAGGGAGGGGGCCCAGCCCTTGCCTTGTGGAAACTCCTTGGAGATTTTCTTTTCTCTGAGTTAATCCCAGTGGTAGTCTTCAAGTTGGTAGGTGGGTAGAAAGGGACCAAGAGGGGCCCAAAGTGCCCTTCTGGCCCCCATGTGGGGTGGCATGCTGAGTAGAGAGAAAAGAGAATGAAGAAATCCCTAGAGATACCCACACACCGTACACTCCGACACATTCCAGCAAGGGTCCAGAGGAACGTTGAGAAAGTGGAAGGCTGAGCAATCAGGTCCCCAGTATCACAGCAGAGATCTGTCAGCTTGCCAGATGATGGAGCAAAGGTCTGACCCTTCCAACCCGTGAGAGTGGAGGCCCATGTTTTGTGCATAGGAAGAAACAGCCAAAACCCCTCCCTCTGACTAAGTCTCAAAAAAATTAGTCAGCAAGTGGAATGAACACAATTGGGAATGAGCTATGAATGTTCCCGGCACCCACCCGAGGTGCATGAACAACACACCCTTATGCAGGACGAAAGCCCTCTAGGGCGACCCTCACGGATGCCTGCCAGGCCTCCAGCTGCACTGTCATCAGAGGATCTGAGTTCATTCCCTTGGGCAGGTGCCTCCCTCCTCTGAGCTCCCTGAAGCCGGGTCAAGGCTGTCTTTCCACCTCACTGCAGGGGGTATGACTTTGGCCATGGAGGGGGCGGAGTATGGTAAACAGACTTGTGAGCTCTCCAGGATCTAGCTCAATACCTAGTGGTCAGCCCTCCCAGGGCCGCCCTCAAGTCTAGAAGATGCAGTGGTTAACTGGGATTCATCACAAGGCAATCTCTGTTTTCCATAGCTCCTAAGCACCTTTGAAAGATAAGCTTTTTCCTTCACCGAAATGATTCAGAATATACACCAAAACATGCTTTTCCTCCAGGTTTACCTTTTCATGTAGCAGCATAGAAAATAAATATTTGAAGTGTTGGCCTTCAGGGTCTTTCTCTGAAGTCTCTTCCTCCTGGCTGACTCCCAGACTTACTCTTATTTCTTCTCTCCATCTCTTCTGCCAAGGTTCTTGTCATCCCTGGGTGGCAGCCCTCTCCCTTCTGAGGATGCTTTAAATCTTTGTTCTCTGGTCTCCTCTTGAAGCGTCTGAGTCCATCTGGTGTTAAATTCAGGAAGTCAAAAATGCTTGGCCAATCCTCATCTTTTAGTAAATGCATTTGGTAGTCTGACCGTTCTCTTCTGCTCTGTTTTACGATTTTCATACACACACACACACCCCTCTCCTCACCATTATCTCTTCCTCCGTCCCTCCCACAACTGACTTTCAGAAACCCAGGGCAGTAAATGCCACTCAGAAGTAAAACTGATTATCTTTTCAGGCTTTGCTGGGTACTGTGTTTTAGAGGAATTATCCATTCCTCAAATAATTCTGTGAGTGGGGAACCATGTCATGCTGATTCAGGGACTCAGAGAGGGTGAGCAATTAGACTGAAGTTGAACAGCTCGTGGACGATATGACCAGAATGCCAACACCAGCCGCTCTTTATACATATGCTGTGTTATCTCCTCCTCCCTCTCAAAAGTTCAGGAAAGGATCTGATCAGCTGTCCTCCAGAGCTGAGGATAAGATGCCCAAGCCTACATTTTGGCTCAAGTTCTTGAGATCTGAGAAATGTTCAGAATTCTGCCGCAAGAAGGGATCCTGTTCAGTCAGGAATCAAGACCTCATGTCTGGTAACAGCAGTCATTCTCAACTTCAGCTGCACTGGGATCTGGAGTTCTTAGAACCCTGATGCCCAGGCCACAACCTCTTCTGATTGCATCAGAAAGCCTGGGGGGGATCAGACAGGAATCAATACTTTTTAAATCTCCCCGGGTGATTCCACTGTACTTCCAAGACTGAGAATCAGTAAGAACAGTGAAATGCCAGGTTACACCAAGCAGATTAGGAGAGTTCCTTTTTATAAGTGGCAAGGCTATCCCAGCACCTTTGAGGTCATGGCATTCAGCGATCAAACTCATGCTTTTCCTCTATAGCAAATCAGCTAGGGAGAAACCTGCCTGACTGTACCGAAACGGTGGATGGCTGAACAGCATTCTGAGCTTGGAATCAATGAAGCCTGGGTTTACGGTCTATCAGTCTGCCATGTGCTAGCTGTGTGACCTTTTTTGTGTGATAAAAGACACAAAATGTACCATCTTAACCATTTTAAGTGTACAAGTCAGTCTTCTCCATTACATTCACATTGTTGTGCAACCATCACCAGCATCCATCTCCAGACCTCTTTTCATCTGGCAAAACTAAATCCACACTCATCAAACTACAACACCCCATTCCTCCCTCCCTCCAGCCCCTTGAAACCATCATTCTACTTGCCCCCTCTCTGAATATGACAACTCTAGGTCTCTCATGTAAGTGGAATCATGCAACATTTGACCTTTCACGATTGGCTTATTTCACTTACCATGATATCCTCAGGTTTCACTGATGCTGTAGGTCAGGATCTCCTTCCTTTTTAAGGTTGGATGATACTGCATTGCATGTCTGTACCACTTTTCGTTTATCCATTCTTCCACTGATGGACACTTGGGTGGCTACTATAGCAGGTCCCTTTGGCTATTGTGAACAATGCTGCTATTATCACAGTATGTATACCTCTTTGAGACCCTGTCTTCAGTTCTCTTGGGTATATATCCAGAAGTAGAATTGCTGGATCATTAACTGTGTGAATTCAAGCTGCTCATCTTTCTGAGCATCTATTTCCTCATTGGTAAACTTCATGTTTATTAAATATGGCTCTAGGTGCTGGGGATACCACAAGGAACAGGGCAGGTCAGGTTCCCAACCAGAAGAAGAAAGAATTCCTACTAGCAGCTACCCTAAAATGAATGTGATCCCTGAGGTTTTCTAACTTCCATTACAAATTTGATCTAGAGAGTCTTGACCTTCTCACTGGATGTTGAGAATCTTGTTCTAAGAAACAAAATGAGTTTATCTGGGAGTCAGCGATTGATGACCACAGAAGGAAGAGGCTCCCATGTTCTGTCTTTGATGTAAGGAAACCTGAGTCCTGTCATTTCAGCTGGATGAGGAAACTGTCAGCCACAGCCATGTTACCCCTTGAGTGTGCCATTCATAAGAATTCATGCTGGGACCTACTTAAACATTTCAAATATCCTTTTTTCCAGGAAAAGGGGGAGAGAAACTATCCGAGTGTTTACACACACAAATATTCTGCATTTTTAGATGCACCTCAGGAAAACTTCTGAGACAGCCTATAACTATATAAATCCCTGAACTCTGCAAGCCAAACGTCACCAAATAACCAAGAAAAGGATGAGACCCAAACAACAAAGAAGTCTCTGATATATATCCAAAGTCAAGGGCAATGCATGACTTAAAGAGTTGCCCAGAATTCTTTGTGAAGAATGAATTGTATAGTAGCTTCCTTTAAACGTGGTAATTTCCTAAAGCAGTGGGGAAAATATAAGTAATAAGAGACGTACATGGCTAGTAGACTAGGAATTCTCCATGCGGGCACCTTTCGAGAGAAAAATTATTCTTTTTAAAAATACAGAAAAAAATACAGAAAAATACAAAGAACAATATAACAAACCCCAGTGATTCAGTCTTTCATTGTTGCTTTTGTTGTTTTATCAACCTTATCAAAGTGTAATTTACATATAATAACTAAAATGCACACATTTTTAAGTCTGGAGTAAATTTGAATTTTGATAAATAGGTACATGTGTCTAACAGCCCACCCTAATCAAGCTATAAAACATTTCCACTATCTGGAAATTTCCCTCATGCCACTTTGCAGGCAGTTTACTCCTGGCCCAGGCAAATGCTGATCTGATTTCTATCACTGTAGACTCATTGTGCCTTTTCTAGAAATTCAGTTAAATGAAATCTATAGTAGGTACTATTTTTCTGTCTGGCTCATTTTGCTCAGTATTTATCCAGGTTGTTGCATGCATCAGAAGTTTATCCTTTTTATTTCCGAGTTCCATTCCTTTGTATAAAGGTGCCACGATTTCTTTATTCATTCTCGTGACTTGTTTCCTGTACTTAATCATTACAAATAAAGCTGCCATAAGCATGTGCAAACCTTTTTGTGGACATACATTATTATTTCTCTGGGGGAAATATCCAGGAGATAAATTTCAGGTTCACAGAGTAGATGTTTAACTTTATAAGAAATGTTTAAATTCTTTACCTAAGTGGTTGTCAAATTTTATACTCAAACCAACAAAGTAAGAGATATCCAGTTGCTCCCTATTCTAGGCAACAGTTGGTACTGTCAAATTTTAAAATTACTTATTCTGGTGAGTATGTAGTAATATCTCATTATGTTTCTAATTTACATTTCTTCATGATTAATAATGCTGAACATCTTTTCATGGGCTTAGTGGCTTATTAGTCAGCTTGGGCTGCCATGATGAAACCATGGATTTGGTGACTAAAACAACAAAAACTTATTTTCTCACCGTTCTGGAGGCTGGAAGTTTGAGATAAAGGTGGCAGCCTAATTGGGTTTTGGTGAGGACTCATTTCTTGTCTTGGAGGAAGCCATCTTCTCACTGTGCTCTTATAAGGGGGAGAGAGAGAGAGAGGAGAGAGGAGATTCTCAGATATGTCTTCTGATAAGGGTGCTAATCTCATCAGACCAGGGTCCTACCCTCATGACATCACTAACCTTATTGCTTCCCCAAATCTTACATTTCCAAATACCATTGCCTTGGCATTAGGGCTCCACCAAATGAATTTCTGAGGGATCACAAATATTTAGTCCATAACACTGTCCATTCTTATAAGTTCTCCATTGAAGTGTCTATTCAAGTCTTGCTTATTTTTGTATTGGGTTGTCTGTCTTCTTCTTACTGAATTGTAATAGTCATTTATGTATTTTAGACAAAACTTCTTCATGAGACATATTTATTGCAAATACTTTCCTTTGCCTGAGGAGACAGGCTCCAAAACACATTGTTAAGACTTATGTCAAAGAGTGTACTGCCTGTGCTTCCTTCTAGGAGTTTTATGGGTTTTGGTCTTACTTTTAGGTTTTTACCCATTTTGAGTCTATTTTTGTACATGATGTTAGAGAATGTTCTAATTTCATCCTTTTACAAGTAGCTGTCCAGTTTTCCCAGCACCATTTATTGTTGAGACTGCTTTTTCCTCATTGTATATTTTGCCTCCTTTTCATAGATTAATTGGCCATATGTGTGTGGGTTTATTCTGGGCTCTCTATTCAGTTCCACTGATCTATGTGTCTGCTTTTGTGCCAGTACCATACTGTTTAGATGACTGTAGCTTTGTAGTATAGTCTGAAGTCAGGGAACATGATACCTTCAGCTCCATTCTTTTTCCCTCAAGATTGCTTTGGCTCTTCTGGGTCTTTTGTGGCTCTTTATAAATTTTTTAGGATTATTTTTTCTAGTTCTCTTAAAGATGTCATGAGTATTTTGACAGGAACTGCTTTAAATCTGTAGATTGCTTTGGGTAGCATGGACATTTTAACAACATTAATTTTTCAAGCTCATGAACATGGAGTATCTTTCCATTTTTTGGTATCATCTTCAATTTCTTTCATCAATGTTTTATAGTTTTCAGAGTATAGATCTTTCACCTCCTTGCTTTCACATAGTATTGGAAGTCCCAGCCACATCAATCAGACAAGAAAAAGAAATAAAAGGCATCCAAATTGAAAATGAAGAAGTAAAACTGTCACCATTTGCAGATGACATGATACTACATATAGAAAACCCTAAAATTTCTGCCAAAAAACTATTAGAACTAATAAATGAATTCAGTAAAGTTGCAGGACACAAGATTAACACACATAAATCTGCTGCTTTTTAATACAGTAATAATGAACTATCAGAAAGAGAAAGCAAGAAAGTAACCTTGTTTAAAATAGCATCAAAAAGAAAAAAATACATAGAAATAAACTTAGTTTATGCCTTTTCTTAATAATATATTTTGAAAAGCAGAGATTTTAAACTTGATCACATACATTTAATCTTTTTTTTTTCACTTTTAAAACTAGTGCTTTTGAGTCATATCTAAGAAATCTTTGCCTATCCCAAGGTCATGAAGATTTCCCCCCATATCTTCTTTTAGAAGTTTTATACTTACTTTTATACTTTAAGCTTTTATGTTTAGGTCTAGACTCTAATTTGAGTTATTTTTTGTATATATCATGAGATAAGGGCTGAATTAAGTAAGTTATACAATTGACACAGGGTAGATAATAAATGATAAATTCTATAATCATTACTTTTATTAGCAATTAGGGATTTTAAAGGCCACAGATATCCACTTGCTTCAAAAGACTAAGAAGATTTACATTAAGAGAAAAAAAAACACAATGGAGCACTTATCAAAACTAAGAAGGTTTTCTTTGCAAGAAGCCTGCCTTCACTGGCAGAGTTGGTGGCTATTACTGATACTCTCAGGGATCTACCAAAATCAAGTTGGCCCCACCTCAAGGCAGCCTGAAAAGAGTTCCCATATAGAGCCAGTTCTCCTTGTCTCCCTCTGCCCAAGGTCATTTCTGGCTATAGCTCTAATGACCTAAGGCAGGCTAAAAAGTCTCAGAGGGAGGGTAACAACCCAGGAGATACCCTCAACACAGGAGGGACCAGAGTTGGTGGATACATGCCCAAGCTGATACACCCTCTCAGGCACAGTTTTCAGTCGTGTTTTGCACAGTGACCCAGAGGGTCCTCAGCAGGACAGGGCCCCATGGAAGTGTTCTGTTTCTCCCAGTCCTTTGTTGGCTTCCTTCCCTTTCTGCTCTCACTTTCCCCACTCCCTCAATGTGCTTTCTGGGATCCACTCCCAAATCATCTACTCAAACCAAAATTCTTTTCTGAGGATCTGTGTTGGAGGCAATCTAAACTAAAACAGAGGATGACCTCAGAAATACAGTGCTCTGGACATGTGAGTGCTTCCAGTGAAAGGTGACCCCCCTCCGGAAAAAGACGTCAAGGAAGGAGAGAAGTAACTAATTCCAAATCAAGGACCCAGGTTAGAAATTAAGGAGAGAGATAGTCCTTCAAGGTAGATTTTGTTCCCAAACCCTCTGTGGCATCACACCCATCAGGTTCAAGAGTCTTTGTTCTGGAAACTTCTCAGCCAAGTATTTCCAGGCCCTTGGCAAAACACCTTGCTCAAGGTAGCAGTCTCTCAAAATAGTGGAGTAATGTCTGGGTCATGCCTGCTTCTTGTCCACAAGCCAGAGGCGGGCGGACATCATCCCAAACACAACAATTTTGCAATGCAGACAGTTTTCTTTGAAAGGGCCCCACAAATACATTTCTCTCACTTGGGAACGTCAATAGAAGATAATTATTCTTTCCTGCCTCATAATATATATTAAAAATGTTCAAATGTGGGTTTCCAGGGATTTCTGCCAACTATTTTTAGGCACCAGATCCAGCTTTACTTAATTTTATATGGCCTGCTTAGCCTCTTATAAAATATTCTTTCATGCAATATGAATTTGCTAAAGAGGCTAAAGTCTATTCCTTTATACTGAAAGTCCAATTTAAAAAGCCTTCAAGATTGAAAACTTTTGCCATTATCTTCATGAGAAGATAGTCCCCAAAGAGACAGAAGCCGTGCTGAACTGTTTTTTGCCCCTCCAGGCTGTGACTGCCACCGTGAAACAAAATCAAAGGCCATCACCTTCCAGGAAAGGCAGTGTACCTGACAAGCGGGCTGTTTTTGGATAAACAGTACACTTTATTACCACCCAGGCATACAATATCCCAACCACTACCTCTCATGGCCTTTTCTCTTTTTATGAGTTCATGCCAACAACTCGTAATGGGCACAAAAGCCCCTGCGCAAACTAGCATTCGTTGGCATGTTTGTGTTGGCTTCCTTAAAATCGGCTGATTTCCAAATCTCATTCTCCACCCCACCTTAGTTATATTTATACTGTTGTACAGAACAAACTTGGACCCATATTTAAACGTGAAATGCTTTTGTGGCCATTCGTGCAAACCTCTTTATCGGGGTCTGGCACATTAACACCCTTCACAATTGACCTGCAGGTCGATTGTTTCACGTAACGTTTCCACGAGGCTGCTTTCACGCACTCACGGCCCTGTTTTTACTTTTCTTAGCTTTCCTGGACAATCAAAAGGAAGTGGAACAGAGCCGGCTTGCTGAAAGCTGGAGCTGCCCCAGTGTCTCCTTCTACCTTCTGTCTCGGGTGTTGTTTTTCCGCTTCTGCTTTTTTTCCTTTTTCTTTTTTTTCCGTCATTTCTGGTGGCAGACCAGACTATGTAGCTACAATCTCTTGATCCTGTGTCTGCTGCTTTTTCCCTTCTGGCTCAGAGTCGATATGAATACTCACTGTGACCGGTCTCACGAAACCAAAACTTGCCCCCTCAATTTCAGTGGAATTGTGTTCTCTGCTGATTTGCAGAAGCAATGCAATGGGGTATTGGACCAAGGTGGGGGGTGGGGGGTAGTGCCGGGGCTGGGCTGGGGACAAAGCTCCTCTTTCTTAAAGTAATGGAAACATCCCATCTAGGAAATGTGATTGTCCTCATTCCTTTTTAATTTGGTGTTTGCTTTAACTGACAAGGTCACAGGGCTCCACGTGCTTTTCTTCTCCCCATATTTTCCTTTGAAGAAGAGGGTTGCTGCTCGAAGCAGAAAGACTTAAGGTGCCCCAGGCACTTTATTTGAAAGAATGTTTCCTGAGGGGCTATGACTGGGGACTCGCTCTCTCTAAGCTGCAGTTTTCTCTTCTGTAAGAAAGGAGATTTATTTCCACTTACTGAGAGCTACTCTGGCTACAGGATATACTAGGTATATACGTAACAGACAGTAGTGACATCCGTCTCATATGATGCTTGTGAAGACTTAATAAACTATCATACACAGGGCACAGCATCTGACAGGTGTTGAATGTGCATAAATGTCAATCACTGTCATCCTCATGAATCAAGAATCAGAGAAAGAGTTAAAAGGTCTAGAGACTAACAGTGAACATCTCCACTAAGGTTAATCTAATGAACAAGCACACCTGCCTGCAAATCCCCGCTGCACTATTTTCACGGACGTGACCTTTCACAAGTTATCTGAGTTCTTTTAGCCTCAGTGTCCACATCTGTAAAATGGATATAATAAATTATCCACCTTAAAGAATTGCTATTAAGATTGTGTTTGTATATGTAATTAGCACAGTGTTTTGCATATCAATATATGCTTTATGTATCAATATATGGTACATATTACTAATATTGCTTGCCTACTTAATGTATTTTTTACTATAAAGACTAAATAAAATTAGCTTAAAGGAGAGATGCATATCTACTCAGACATACACTTTAAAGATGTAAATTATTTTCATAATCAATTGATTTGATGGTGAGGATATTCTTCAGTCCTAGGAAATCTTTCAAACTAAGGTACTACCATGTCACACAGGTGCTAAGCAGAAGTGTCAATCAGCCAGAGAAACTGATACTGTGGTCAGTTTTCCTGGGAGGAAGTTGGATGGAACATTAATGAAGATAAGCAATCCTGCAGTTCTAACCAACAGCCCCCACATTATAATGGCTTAGCACAAAATATGGTTATTTACTTCTTGCTTCATAGTTCAGTGCAAGTCCACAGGGAAGGTCTCCTTCCTGTCATTCAGGGACTTGGGCCCCCCGCCAACTGGCTCCACTATCTTTTGAGCCTTCAAGCTTTCTGTTGGATTATTCCCATTGATCCAGCAGAACAAGATGTTGGAGTATCATGCAAGTCATTTTAGGGGCCAGTCTTGGATATGGAATACATCACTTCTGCCTGTATTCCATTGACTGGAATTCAATTACATGTTGCCATGTACTTTAAGAGATACTAAGAATTGTCTTCCTGGGTGTCCAGAGATTTGCATATCACATGGCATTGTCTTTGCCTCAGGTGGGTATGAGGAGCGTGCTTTATATCTATCAACCCAATTTAAATTAATTAAGGGATGACAGCTACAAATTTCCATGGAAATGCCTTATTCAGATTTTATTCTGTCAAAGGATGATCATATAATTTTTTGGTCCAACCTGGGACAATTTTGAGAGTGAGAAAAGGTGTTGAAGAAAAATAAAGTGAAATAATACTTTGAAATATTTTTAAATTAACCAACATGTTGATTTCAGTGCATTGTTGGTTGGAACTATAAAGTAGTTCTGATCGAAATTTTTAAAAATAATATTTAACAAAATTAACATAGAAGAAATCCATATATATATTAAAATTGTTAAAATATTTATTATCTGAATGTTAAAAATAACACAAGCAAATAATTTTCTTTGGTATTTATTTATGTACATTAATTTCTTTATACCATAATATTTTTCAACATTATCTCATAATTTTTCTTATTTTCACAAAATGCCTAAGATCTCTTTTCAAAGTTGCATGATTAAAATATGTGAAACTTTATATGCTTTTAAAGAGAAAATCTCTTTACATTTGCTGTGTTACCTGCCAAGCCCACAGTAAATTCTGCTAAATGAAGGCTGTCTTAGTCTGCTCAGACTGCTATACCAAAATACCACAGACAGGGTGGCTTACACAACAGAAATTTATTTCTCGCTGGGAAGTCCAAGATCAAGGTGCCAGCTGATTGAATTTCTGATGAGAGTTCTCTTTCTGGCTTCTGTGTGTTGTGTGGTAGGGTGGGAGGATGGCAGTGGTAGTGGGGAGGTGGAGGGCGGGTAGGGGTTGGTGAGGCAGAGAGAAAAAGAGACAGAGAGAGAGAGAGCTCCCTGGTGTCTCTTTTTCTAAGGACATTAATACTATTGGATCAGGGTCCCACCTTTACAACCTCATTTAACCTTAACTATCTCCCCATAGGCCTTATCTCCAAATACAGTCATATTAAAGAATAGGGCTTCAGCACATGAATTGGGGATGGGGGTAGGGGGCTGGGTTCAAAATTCAGTCTATAGTCTGTTATCAGTGCTACTTTTTTATTGAAATATATAAATATTTTAGCCCCAATAATTTCACAGGCACTGACTTTCTGCCACTCTTCAGAGTACTTTTCTTAGATGAATATTTTTACAAATAAAACTTTTCAAAACATCTTAATTTTATTCATGACTCTTTTGAATGTTTTGCAAAACTTAGATGCTATAGAATCATGGAGCTTCTCAATTTCATTCCATTCCAGTATATCGAATATAAGTTAAATTATCCAATTAAAAATAAGAGCTCTACCAATAGATTCTTCCACTAGAGTTTTTCCATAGCATAAATTATAGCTTCTGATAAAAATCTTGACACCATTTGAGTTCTTCTTGTTTAACATGTATAATATGTAGAAATAAATTTGAATAGCTTCTTGTTTGCAAGCTTTTATTTTCAATAATTTCAGGTCTCTAAAAGATTCAGCCACGGAAATTTTCCTGACACTCCATTCACCGAATAATTTGATTTAAAGATTTCCAATTGGTCTGGAACAAGATACAACCAAACCGAGAAACATCATTTACAAAAAAAGTAGTTCACCTCCACCAGCATGAACTTCCCAAATCTGGACTTCAATTCTATGAACTGGGTGGAAAACAACAATCAAACCATTGGTAGCCCCAACTTCACTCATCTCCTATCTGACATGCACCTTGGGTGCACCATGCTGGCTGCCCCAGGGCCATGGCACACCTGGCTGGTACATTGAGTGTCTGGCAGTAGCAGAGCCTTGAATTCTTGTCTCCCACCACATCTAGAGGAAGTTAGTCAACTGTAGCCCCTCCTGCCTGAATGTTTATTACCTGCTGTCCCAGAAAAGGACTTACTGATTTTGATACATCCAGGAAAAGTTAAGTAAAGAAAAAGGGGTCATCTAGTCCTTTCCAGATTTGACTGCTTATTGACAGCTTTTTTTCTTTTTTTTTTTTCCTTTTTTTTAAATTTTAAAAAAAATTTATGGGGGATAATTAGGTTCATTTACTTATTTTTAGAGGAGATACTGGGGATTGAACCCAGGACCTTGTGCATGCTAGGCATGCACTCTACCACTTGAGCTATACCCTCCCCTCCTTCACTGCTAATTGAAATGAGAACCCCTCTAAGTGCATCTAACACGTTGCTGGGAAAGAGCCTGGGAGCAGTGAAAGTAGAACATGGACATCTTGAGTCTATCCCAGATGATTTTAATTCAAATATTGACAATAATCCTTCACTTAGAAAAAATAGTCAGGGACATATGCTAACATGAATGGATGACAGAACAACAGGTGTAAACCGGGGATGTCCCAGGCCAACCAACACATCCGGTACACACCGTCTCTCTTTTGTGCCCCTTTACAGCTATAAATTCCTTGGTGCTTCCCTCATGAAGATAAGTCATGCATCCGTCTTTCAGGTCCTCCAAATGGGATCTGCTTAGCAAACAGAAATCCACTGTGTCTTTATGAAATCTCATTGTTCCAGCCTCAGAAGGGACTTCACTGCCCTCTTTCAGAGCTGGTTGCTCCCAAATTCCCAGTGTAGAGGAGAGAATGCACAAACAGGCTAACATCCCCCAGAGCCCTCCAGTCTGGAAAAATGAGGCAGAGAGGGGTCATGAATGCACTTTAACACTCATGGAGCAGGTGGGTGAGGGTAGCCATGGATGCATCACATGGTTTTAATCCCTACCTCTATTCCACCTGCAGTGTGGGATTCTGTGGTGGGCAAAACCACCAAACACCAGTTCGCCAAATTGTAGTTTAAAAAACTAGAAGGTACACACACTGTACACAATCCCCAAAGCTCAGATCAGCAAGCTGTAGGACAAATTAATGAAATCCAACTTTACACCCCAGAGAGCAAATCCCAGTATCATTTATTTTAAGAGCTAGTTTATTTTGAAGAGAGAAACAGTTTCAAGAAAAAGATGTAAAGCAACATGCAATTTGTTGTAGTTTACAACTACAATTCTGTCCTGAAATTATCTCTTCTAGCAGCTCTGTCAGAGCTAGATCACAGTCTGCATTGAATTAAGATAGTTCCTATTTTTAAAGCCGTCACCAGGGAACCAGGAGATTTCACCAAATCATTCACTTACATAACTATTCACTCAAATATGCATTCAACACACATTTGTCAAACACCTTTGGAGACAAATGGCAACTTAGGCTCTGAAAAGCCACTATATTTTCCAGAAGAGAACCCTGCTAAGGTGGTGGGATGTTCTTTAGGTATCATCAAAAAGCTATTCACAATATTTAACAATGGCAGAACACGGGCACCAGCCAACCAGAATGGCACCTTTCTACAGCCTGAATAGTTGTGTCCCCCAAAATTCATATGTTGAAACCTGATCCCCAATATGATGAGATTTGGAGGTGGAGATTTTGGCAGGTGATTAGGTTGTGAGGATGGAGCCTTCTTGAAAGGGATTAGTGCCCTTATAAGAAGACACTCTAGAGAGCTCACCCCTTGCACCATATGACAACACAGTGAGCAGACAGTCTATGAACCAGGAAGTTGGTCCTCACCAGATACTGAATCTGCAAGAGCCTTGATATTGGACTTCCCATCCTCCAGAATTGTGAGAAATTAATGTTCACAGTTAAAGCACCCAGTCTAGGGTAGTCTTGTTCTAGGAGCCAGAACAGACTAAGACACATCCTCACACTCAACCAATAAGAAAGGAGGAAGCTGAAGAATACAGTGCCCTCCCCCCCAATACTTAACAGCTGAAAACAGCCCTGGAGCAACCTTAAGTTCTGAGAATGGTAAAGGCAGGTCATTTCAATGACTAATACTTCTAAATGCTGCAGTAAAGGCAACCGTGTATTAAACTTTGGTGTAAAAAATTCTCCTGTATTGCTTTCTGAAGAACTTGGGGGGGAAAAGTTCTAAAATACATGTATCTGCCTTTCATTCTACTGTGTTAATTTAAGGTGAAGACTAGAGACATTACTGGGTGCTTACCATGTATGAACATGGTCCCCATGTCTTACTTTTAGGACCTCTAATTCCACAGTAAACATGTCAGTAAGAATTACTAAACCCACTTTGCAGACGAAAAAGTAGTTTCTGAGAGAGTCTCTTGTTTTGCTGAGGTCACATATTTAGCTCATGGTGATGGGTTCAAAACCAGGTCTGTCAAGCTTAGGTCATCTCCCCTTCATTCTAATTTCCTTTTGGGAACTAACTTCTCCCACATGCTCCACTTTCAGGAGGAGGATGAGTTTGACCAGCCCTCTGCTACCCAAGGAGTAGACATTATCCAAGCAAGGTTTGGTGAATTGTAAAAATGGTCACAATTGTTCTCCATTACTGCCCTTGTATCATACTATTTTGCAATATGAATTTTGCAGTTTCTCTCATTTCTCCATCCCTTGAATCTGGACTGGCTTTGATACTTGCTTTGGCCAACAGAATGTGGTGGAAGTGACATTGTGAAAGTTCTAAGTATGGGCCTTAAGAGACTTGCATACTTCTATGCCATTCTTGGATTCCCACTCAACTGCCATGTGAACAAATTCTTGCTAGCCTCCTGGAGGATGGGAGACCATATGTGGTAGAAATAAGCCATTTCATTTGGGCCATCTTAGATGGACCAGCCCCTAACCAATGTGGCAGCTAATGGAAGATGTGATTGCATAAGTGAACCAAGTTAAGATCAGCTGGGCCTGGTCCAGATCTGCAGAAAAAGTTCAGCAGAGCCCACCCCAAATGGTCCACCTACAAAATCATGAGCTGCAAAAATGTTGCTTTAAGCCACAAAGTGTTGGAGTAATTTGTTACACAGTAAAACCTAACCAATACATGAGTATGGAAAAGACCTGTGATCAATCCCAGATGGGGTCCATGACAAGATTTTTTAGCTATCTCTTGCTGCCTAGGTCTCCAGGTCTCTGATGCTTTCCCTTTCTGAGCCTGATTCTCTAACATCATCTTTGATACTGTGAGCCACCTGTACCCTTATGACAAGTTCCTTTTGCTTAACATTTGTCAGGATTTCTGTCAACCTCCAAATCTATAACTTATCTTAAAGGCTTTGCTGCTGAAAAACTGAGGCTGGACAGGAAAGCTAGTTATCTTCCCAGAATCATGTATCCACTATCGGGCAGATGCCAGGACCAGAATCTAGGCAACTTAACATAGATAACAGGGCCATTATCATCACACAAGGCCATCACCCTAAGTCATGACAAATCCAACTCTCTATTAGCAAATTAGTAAGGCTAGCTGCTGTAAAAAGCAATCTCTACATTTGTGGAGATGACCAGATAAAGAAGTTATAGTATATTTATACAATGGAATACTACTCATCCATTAAAAAGAATAAAATAATGCCATTTGCAGCAATGTGGATGGACCTGGATATCATCATTCTAAGTGAAGTAAGCCAGAAAGAGAAAGAAAAATGTCATATGGTATCACTTATATGTGGAATCTGAAAAAAAAAACACACTAATGAACCTACTTACAAAACAGAAACAGACTCACAGATATAGAAAACAAACTCATGGTTACCAGGGAGGAAAGGGGGTGGGAAGGGATAAATTGGGAGTTCAAGATTTGCAGATACTAACTACTATATACAATATAAAGAACAAGTTTATCCCTACTGCATAGCACAGAAAACTACATTCAATACCTTATAATACCCTATAATGAAAACGAGTATGAAAATAAAAATATGTCTTAAAAAAGCTACCTCTAAATCTCAGTGGCTGAACACAATAATGTTTTCATTCTCACCCTCTCACTGGCCAGTAATAATTTTTCTGGTGAGACAGTCTTCCAATAACTTATTCAGAGGTGCTCTCTATATTGCGTCTCTACCCTTCTCTAACTCCAAGGGTCCTCACCATTCAGCCAGCACATCGGAGAAAGGAAAAGAAATGGTTCATGAGAGGGTTTTATGAGCCAGACCTGAAGCTCACCTACTATTTTTCTCACATGCCATTGGACACAGCTCAGGCACGTGACCACATCGAGCTGCCATCAGGGTAATCTTGTCCAGCTGTGTCCCAAAGACAAAGTGGAGCACAGATATGGGCAAGTCTTTACCACAGACTCTGAGCTGGTTTTATACAGAATCACGTCACTGAGATTAAGCCCTTTCTGCTCCTTAAAAAATTACTCCATTCCAAAAAGTGACCAATAAAAGGATACATCCATTTTTATTTATTCTTGAATAAAAGATAATAAAAAATATTGCTTGTGCCACCGAGTACCCTGAATCTGAAATTCTTACATTTGCTGCAGCTTGCTGAAGCAAAAGCTCTGTTAGAGACAGGAAACCTGGTTCAGAATATACTACTGTCCTGCCCCAGTATTCTGTGCTGTTTCCATTCCTTCCACAAAGTAAGCCTGGGATTACAGGCGCAGATTCTACAAGTAATCATTTGCTTTCCCTTGTCTGCTGAATAGCAAGTTTAGCAGTTTACCAACCACTGGATTACTTTTAAGACTTTGGCATCACATTAGATCACTCAGATATATTAGGGAGGGAAAAAACATTTCTCTGTTCCTCATCTCCCCAGTGGATTGCTTTTCTCCTTTCAATTTCATAAGAAAGTCCTCAGGAAAAGTAGACTTATAAAAGTATCAAATTAATGGATGAGTTGAGCCTACATTTTTCTTCTCCTATGATGAGTTCTAAATACCAAAAAAAGACTAGACAGAAAGTGAGACCCATCCATCCACATTCCAAGACACGCTCCAGTTACCCCATCACTGCAGAGTGTTGCCAGGACGCACAGCCCATGATTTGGACTAGAATCCAGCTATTTCCAATATATTCCAGTTACTTAGTGGATAGTGAAGACTCTGACCAACCATTAAGCAGCCAATAGACTTTACTAAGGAACCTGCATGGCACTGTGACATCTTATTTGCTGTAAATTGTGGTGCTTTGAACCAGAGAGCACGGTTCTGAGCAGCTGAGATTACAAAACAGAGCCCTGGAATGCATATACTCTCATTCACTGTTTTCACATTTCCCTGTTTCCAAAATGTCTGGCTACTTTTTCTTCCTCCCCTCACCCTGCTAGGTCTTTCTTAAGGACAGAGAAGAAATCTAATTGTCATAAAATGATTGGTTTTCAAAATATGCTAAGCATTTAGAGATTTATTAGAAACAGTTTTAGTTCCTCATTAATCTAAAGCAAATTATTATTGATTTACAACAGACGGCTCATCTGATATCCTTCCGGCAGTCATTAAAAAAAAAAGTAATCTGAGCATTAAAAATGCTTCATGTCTTTCTGGCAAGAGCAGCTACACTCAGTCAATGACAGCCCCTTCCAACTGGATGAAAAATAGCCCATTCTCATTGTGTGTTCTGCTCACTGTGCACAAGTGTTGTAAATAAGCTGTGTTTCTATGCATTTATTTTCGTATTGGGTTCATTTATCAGAGAGTGCTAGATATCCCATTCACACCAGAGTGCTTTTCAAAGTGGAAAAGAAATACTTGCTAACACTAGCTTGTACTTATACTGAACATGTTTTGTCATAGTGAATTTTTAATTAAAACTCATGAGGGATTTTCCTATCTTTAAGCAATCCCAATGGTAATGAGTTGAAGCCTGCCTTTAACTCACTGGCTGGGAGCATCACCTCTAGTCAAACTGGAAAGTTCAGGTCCCGGCTCTGCCACTCAAGCAACTTATCTCCCCTTGGTAAACCTCAGTTTTTTCCTCTGCAAAATGGGAATGCCAAGAGCACTTACATTAAGGGTGAGATTTAGATAAGGTTTATAATTATATCATAGCATCAGGCAGAGAGAGATTTCTCTTATTAGTGTAAGCTATCAGCACAGGATCAAGACTATTAATAGGCAAATATTAACAGCTTTGCCCACTCCCTGCCTGCTAAAGAAAACTACTCTTTGACAGTTTAGTTGCTTCCTGTCCCTTGGCCCTCCCAGAAGGGTCCTAGAGCAAAGGGTATAAAAAAAAGGATGCAGGTCAAGTTGGGTTCAGGAGTTTAAATAAGAGGCCCTGAGAAAAAAGGTATGGCTGTGTCATGCAAGGAAATTTGTTGAAAGGTAAAGTGAGAGTTGAAGTTATGTTCTTATGATATGTCCTTAGGTTGTTCAGTTTTAAGAAATGCAAGTCAAGGACTTGACTATTTCCAAATTTCTTTTTGGATGCTGAACTCAAGGGGTGTGTGTGTGTGTGTGTGTGTGTGTGTGTGTGTGTATGTGAGTGTTTAACTATTATCCTGATTGAACTGGGGACCACTTGGATTATGGAACATTATTACTACTACTTCTGCCATTACTATTTTTACTGAGGATTATTATATGTTCTGGGGGTTTTTGTTGTTAATCCTCATTATCTTTGTTCTCGTTTTACAGGAAGGGAAACTGAGGCACAGTTACATCTGCTAGTGAGTGGTAAAGCCGAGACAAGAAGCCAGGTGATCTGTCTGTAAGCACTTCTATTTGTGACTTACACTATTCTAACCAGAGAAGCCATGTGGATACTTAAAATGTTCAATTAAAAAAATAGATGTTAAATAATAATAGAAAAAGGTGCAAAGTACTCAGAATATAAAATAAAAAGTAAACACCATTTAAAAAGTCAATTATTATATGTTCTGGTTTAACCTGGCTGTCCTATCCTTAATTATTAGTAGCATCTGCTTTCACTTTCAAAAATATCCCAATTTATACAACAAAATCTATAATCACCCTCTTCTGTTGCTGCTGTCACTGCTATTATGTTTTTAATTCTCAACTGAAATAATCAATGCAAATTTTTTTAAATGTGCATTATTCTACCTATACTTAGAAAAATATTTTTAATAGATTGTATTAGCAAACAAACAAATTCTTCAGACAATTAAGCACCTCAAAACTCATTTGCCTCACAAATGCCAACTTCTTGGTGAAAATGAGAGTTTAGATACCATCCAACCCTAATCTATCCAACAAGCTCATTCATACACCCAAATGATATCTCCAGATATTCCTGCCACTTAAATGTCCTTTCCTCTTTAGATATTAGGAGGACACAGGGCAGGTACCAAAGTTAGGCTACATCAGGTTTCTTCTGTGGACGATTTGTCCATAAGAACATGGAAATATTGTTTAATATAACAAAGCCATTTACACTTCCAGATCTTCAGACACAGCAAGCATGTTAGCAGTAGGAGCAGACATCTTCTCTAACCTTAATTACCTATCAACCTTATATTACTCACTTTACTGCCTTGTTCTTGAAATATTCATCAAGAATTATAGTTGGCATAAACTAGTCAGCTAGTCCACTAAGAAAAAAATGCAAAAAGTCCCAAATAGCAGTACTTATGAAGTTGATGCCTATGTGTTAAAAAGACACACTTTGAAAGACTTCAAGTGGCAGTATTTGCATTTTGTATTGAGCATCTTAGGATGCCAGGATGGTTTATTATTAGGTCCTTGAATTTAATGATCTTCCTAAAACATATATGAAGCACATAAACATGACATTGCAGGATTTAATTTTAAAGGTGAGAGAATGATTTCTGAAGGTAATCATAGTGAAATATTCATTGTTCTCTACTTGGAAGTCATTACGAAACTTTTTTCAAAAATATTCCTTATAAAGGAAATGGATTAAGGTGTAATATGGACATGTTTTTCAAGCCAAATGGAAACGTGTCTGTCTTGGGGGAGGAAGAGAGTAGGGATTCATATGAAAACCGAAAAAAAAAGAAATACCAGCTTTTGCTAAATGAGTTTCTCCAAGGTTCAGCTCCCTGGCAATGAATTTTTACAATGCTTTCTACTTTTCAAGGTCTCCTCCATCTTCCTTGGATATCTGAACCACATTCCTCTCTCTCTTAGCCTCTGTCAGTCTAAGTTTCCAAAATGTTTCCTTGGCTTTGGTCCTCTAACACCACTCAATAAAATGTGTTCACTACCTCGGGAGTATCTGTGGCCATGTAATCCCATAATCATATTCCTAGATGATATGTCAAAATTCATTTAGGTTGGACTTAGTGCTCAGCATGAGCTCACGAAGATGTTCATGAGGGAGGTCAATGATGACTTCATCGTCTAAGGATGAACTCACCAGCTCTTCGATGTCTGCCGAGCCCAGGCCCCTTTCAATGACAAACAGAACCTCAAGGTCAAAAGAAAATCTAAGAAATTGGGTACCTCTAAAATCTGAAAATAACTCATTTCATGGATGAGTATGGAACAGGAAACTGAAAAAATTACTTCTTTGGCTGACATTGTCATGGAAACTTAAGACTTGGAGCATCGCTTTCCTGAAGTTATGATGAAATCCCTAAGGCGACACAGAGTGAAAGCACTGTGTACAAAGCTGTGTGTGGGTGACTGAAAAAAGTTCTAAGTTCTGATCTGTACATGCTCTGTTAAATATGATCAGATCTATCAAATACACACATCTCTCTATGTGTATGTTTCCAATTCTGTGGTCACTTTCATCTCTACTTCAACTATGCCCAACTGCGCTCCTTTTATGTCATTTCTAGGAAAGTCTTGTTAATTGACTTTATTCTTGGATACCACCATTTTATTGTCTACTATGTACACTCTGCTTTTATTTTTAGACTTATCATGACAACAGTTAGAGGATAATTCCATTTGCTAAGCTGCAGTGTTCATTGCAAAGTTTTTCTCTCTGTAATTTGCCTCAAAAAAACTTTCAAAATCATTCTTGGACCATTGTCATCAAATCACATCAGTTACCCAACAACCTCTGATGCTATTGCATTTTCCCCAGTTCGTTGAGAAAGGCAACTGGACTATCCATGCTACATCTAGGAAAACACTGCAGAATCAAACTCTTAAAAACTTTTTTTCTGGAAAAGTATCTGGTAGCCTTCAGGCTACCTGTCAAAAGGAAAATAACTATACATTTGGTTCAGTTCTCTTTTCTGCTTCCTGAAAGCTTACTTGGCAAGATAAATATTGAAGTAAAAGAAAAGTGCAGGTGATAAAAACACAGCATCCAGGAGAAAGAGCACTAGGTGATGTGGGAATAAAGCTCCCTCAGATGGGAATTAGAATAAAAATTCTAGGTACGTGGAAAACTTGTCCTCAGGCTGGGTGGAGAAAAATAAAGTTCTAATAAGAAAAAAATTATTGTCAAAAGAAAAAAAAAAGTGTGGTACCACAGGGAGTGGGGCACTAGGAAAATTGCTGGAGGGTGAAACCACAAATGGCACATGGACAAAGTTAGGTGGAGCCCAGAAATGAAGTGAAGTCTTTTCACCACACTTGAGAATATGTAGATCTCATTGTTTTGTAAAACCCCAGGAATTTCTCCCATGACCCACACCCTTCTCAACAATCAACCTGGTACCAGGTTAAGATGCAGGTCTTTTCAGGTCCTTTGGACTTAAATGCCTGTCTTTGGTAGAAGTAGCAGTGTTGGAAGCTCAGCCAATAACTTTCAGCTCTTGATACCCGCCCTACAGTGGAAATTAAAACAGAAGAAATATTCTTTTCGGCAATTTTTTTGATAGGGAAACTGGGCATTGGACCATGAAACTTTGCTGAAGCTCCCAAACAAAGGTCAGATGTAAAACCAACACCCTGTCCTCAATGAACTTTTCTCTACATGATGCCTCTTCCAGAGGTAGAAGGAGAATTCTCAGAGCAAATCAGAAAACGCCAAATAGTTGGAGCAACTGAAAGTAAACTTTCTAACTCATGAGCTTTTAGAAAATCAGAGGGTCTTGCTGTTCATCATGACTATTTTCTACAATAATCTGTACAGCTGCTCTGTGATTTAAAACGTGTCATTCTTGCAGAATCCAAGGACAACCATTACCAAAATCCCAATGGCTCCGGATTTTGAACCGGACCAATGATTCCACTCAATTAATCTCTGTAATAAAAACAGTTAGAAGCAAAAAGA
The DNA here is from genome assembly GCF_048564905.1 of Vicugna pacos. Lineage (NCBI taxonomy): Eukaryota > Metazoa > Chordata > Mammalia > Artiodactyla > Camelidae > Vicugna > Vicugna pacos. The sequence continues at coordinate 15,739,491 of NC_133005.1, forward strand.
GGTAGAATCTAAAAGTCTCTGGGATTTACATGGCCGGCCTCAGGTTGAGCTAAAATATAACCACACGCATCATATTAAGACGATCTGAATTCATTTTTTGTTTTTTACATTCAAGGAGAATACTGTGAGGTTAGAGCAGAGCTGTGTGTTCTACTTGGCATCCCAAGGCTCCAGGAGGGCGGGGTTACATGGCTTACAAAAAACTGCAAATCAAAGATCTTGACTTTCCAAAGCAAAGATCAAGGCAATTCCAAAACGCACACAGTACTAGATATTGGTTCAGCAAAGAATAAGCCACAGAATTTGAGACAGGCCCTCAGAACTTCAGGAAAAAACAGGCAGCCCTGACCCACAACAGAGCAGTGAAGGAGCCTAGAGTTTATCTTTGTTTTCTTCCCGTCCTTTCCTTCAGCATCTCATTCCTAGAAAGCAACTGATGCTCACTGACTCCCTCCAAAGATTGAAGGGGAAAATGGTTCATCGCCTTTGAGTTACACCAAAGTGTATCTGCGGGTGCCTTAGGCCATCCATTCTCAGGTTGGGGGAAAAGTCAGGCAAAGATGTGCTTTCAAGAAGTCCAGCCTCAGCTTTATCTCTCAGGGAGCTCTAGGGAGTGAATGACACCCCACAGGTGGGCTAGCTTGTGGGCAGGGAGCCAACACTGGCCGTAGCCCAGCAGCCCAGGAAAAGGGATCTGGGTGGGCCACCTATATAGTACCTGCTATAACAAGGGAGGCTATGCTATAAACATGGAACGTCTCCCAAGACAGTTAATGTTGCTCAATATCTGAGGGGCTGTGGTTTGATTGTCTTTTTCTTTTCCTGTTGGCAAAAATATAAAACTTTTTGCTTATGTTAGGGCAAAATGATGTGTATTCTAAAGGTAAAAAAGAGGCTTTCAGTACCAAACTAATCATGTCACATCTCTCATAAAAGTTTTCCAGAGTCTCTTCAATTAGAAATATGTGTGGTCCGTCCAACATCTGTTTAGTGGAAATGGCCAGGGGATTTAGAGGGATCCACTCCCTGGTTCCAGAGATGACCATGCAACCTGTCTATCAACAACCTCTTGTCTCCAGTGACTGGCTCAGACAAAGAAGCATGACCCAGACAGAACCACTGAGAATTCTCCCTGGGACTCTTAATGGAAATGTAATGAAAACATTACATCCTCTTTTTGCAGAGATCGCTAGATGCAAGCCTAGAATTTTAGGTGCCACGTTTGCCTAAGAATGAAGCTGACCCTCAGGAACCAGAATTGAGAAACAACTCTAGCTGTACCTGAAGTCAGTCACCTCCCTGGGCTTCCCAGGCACCTGTAAATTACTTTGCAGTTGCTTTTAGCTGAAAGAATACTGATCACCTGACTTACTCATCAGCTGCAGGATAAAATCTAAACTCCTTTGTAGGAAAAACGTGGCTCTCAACTGACCCACACAAATCCTCCACCTGTCAATTCCCCTACCATCCCAATTCATGTCCTAAAAACAGTGAAGAGCTCACCAGTCTCCAGCCTCACAATGGTGTCGTTTCATGCCACCAGACCTTTAGAAAGGCTGTCCGCACTGCCTGGAATGCCAGTCCCCTGTTTTATCTGCCCTCAGCCTCCTGCTAGACATCTCACTCCTCTGGTCCCTGATGGCCTGTGTGGCAGGGACTGGCTGGCCTGATCATCTCACTAGGATCCTAGGACATGCTTTTCCATTATCCTCAGCCTGGAGTAAAATACCACGTACTAAGCAGTTGCTCAGTAAGTGCTTGAGAAAGAAAGAGACAGAGGGAGTGAGGGGAGAGAAGAACAAAGACTCCAGAAAACTCCAAAATATCACTGGGCTCCAAGAAAAGCATCTTCACGTGTAGAATGTCATGCATTTATATGGAGCAAGAAGAGATTTTCAAGGTAGGTTTTCTCTTATTCACTCGTACATCACAGTCTTTAAAATATTGTCTTACCTACTACTTATGAACTAGATGGTGCCTTCCTAACAGCATACTCTTGTATTAATTTAATTTCTGCCAAAAAAAAATGCCTAGACTTAAAACTTAAAAAAAAAAAACCCTCGATATCACTCTTCCAAAAGCTTAGAATATATTGCATTCTACTAAAGTTAACAAAATCGTCTATTATAAAGGACAGTCATGAACTGCTTAGTTTGGCACTCAAAGTCCTTTGCAGTTGGTGCCCACTACTTCAATTATCTAATCTTCAATTTTTTCATCTATGAAATGAGAATAACATAAATTCCCTGATAATGTTAAGAATGAAATGAGATGGTGACACACAAGTGAGGACTGATTAAAAGATTGAACACTATCCTCAACCTCATCCCGGTCACCTCTACCTGTCACAGCAGAAAGACTATAAAATCTATTCCTGCCTCCTTCCCCTATTCCTCCCACCTGAGATGTCTGTCCTCATTCCTCCATCTCTCTAAACCAACCTTCAGACCTCCTTCAAGTACTTTCATGACAATAAGCATGTTTCAAATCTCTTTATTTTACATTTTCAATAATTTTTTAATTGAAGTATAGTCAGTTTACAATCTTGTTAGTTTCTGGTGTACAGCATAGTGGTTCATTTATACATATATGTATATATTCCTTTTCATATTCTTTTTCATTATAGGCCATTACGAGGTATTGAATATAGTTCCCTGTGCTATACAGTAGGACCTTGTATATCTACAAATTTATTTCGCTTAATCCTTAGGAGACCTAAAAACTAAAAAGACTTTTACTTTAAGTACTGTGTCAATTGCAAATAAGTAGAACCTGTTTATTGGTGAATTGGAGATTAAATGATGGCCTCACATCTCAAGGTGGTTGCCTTTTTTCCTCAGCTACTATCTGCTAGGTTCTATAGGATTTTCACTATCAATGTCTAATTCAATACAACAGATCCTGCTTCATTCAAAAGGCAAGCCACTAAAGAATTTGAAAAGCTAAATTTCCACCCCTCATCAGCTTTGCTCAATTATATTAGCTTCCCAAAGGCTTATAAAGGCCTTGGGAAAGGTCAGAGAACTTAGTTTGTGCAAATCACCTCAGTGTATTCTGTCTTTAAACTGGGAAATCCAGATGTGGTAATATGATGAGTCCTGGTTAATCAAGTGGTTAACAATTGACTCCAGTGCTCGCAATCCTCAGCCATCGTTCCATGAGATTCTCTATAAATCCATACCCACTTTTCCCCAGGTTTAGTGAGAAAGTCATCATGCTCAGGTCATCGTGTGACAAACCCCTTCCGTTCACACCAGGAAACGTTAATTATCTGCCAGGTTTCTGTAATCCTTCTCCACACTCCCGGGAGAGGGGAGTTTCAAAGTGACAAGTGACTGTGAGGTGTGTCCCACACTAACCCCAGGGGAAAGGGGCCTCTTTTCACCCCTGGCGCTTCCTCTCACCCTCGGGGTAACAGGAGTGTCAGGGAGCTGTGGGGGAGATATGCCAGGCCTGGAGAGTTCAAGTTGAGGCCCACTGGGAGGAATTTTGCTGAAACTTCCCAACTCCCTGCTGCCGCTGACTATTTATTTATTGCACTGGAAATCACTGAAAACCAAACAGGACATCCATATGGAAACCCTTCGTGGCGTCCAAAGACTCTAACTGTGTTGCTTTTTGGGGGGATATAGACTTTGGCTTATAAGATTAAACTGATTGGTCCCTCCAACTCTGACCTTGGCTACTTCTCCCACTGACTCTAAGACAATAGGCTTTCAGTTGACTCTCAAATTCCAAACAGCTTGCTTTGTCCCCAAATGTTACCAAATGGAAATTGATAGGGAATATTTCAGAACTAGGTTATTTCTGGACTCTTATATTCCTAGTAGAAGATGATAATGATGACCACAGTGATTCTTTATCTTGTCTGCTTGTTAAACAGTTATTATACATCATTTTATGTATAACATTTTATGTATTTCCTTTTACAGTACCCCTCCCAAAATACTATTCCACATAAAAGTTTATTTGTAAACTTTGAAAAACACAAGTCTGACCAAGTCATTCCCTTCTAACACCTTTCATGGGCTCCCATTATTACCTGTACATTAAAAATATCAATAATAAGAGTACTATTGCTAACACTTACCTACCTGCTATGTGCACCGATGCTATGCTACAAGATTGACGTGCATTAACTCACTTAATCCTTATTAAAACCCGATGAGTTGAATACTACAATTACTGAATCCCCATTTTATTGATGAAGAAGCCGAGGTTCAGAGAAGTTTAACAATTTTCTTGAGGATGCACAGTACAAATAACAGAAAACCACTTACTCTAATACAGAAAATCTGGGTTCAGGGTTCTTAGTCTTAACTACTAGGCTTTGGGGTGAGCCTCTGAAGATCAAAGCCTATGGTATGAAGACATGAAAACAACCTAAATGTCCATCAACAGATAACTGGATAAAGAAATTGTGATATATTTATACAATGGAGTACTACCCAGAATTAAAAATAATAAAATAATGCCATTTGCAGCAACATGGATGGCCCTGGAGAATGTCACTCTAAGTGAAGCCAGAAAGAGAAAGAAAAATAACATATGACATCACTCATATGTGAAATCTAAGAAAAAAAAGACAAATGAACTTATACATAAAACAGAAACAGACTCACAGACATAGAAAACAAACTTATGGTTACTGAGGGGAAGGGTATAGAAAGGGATAAATTGGGAGTTCGAGATTTGCAGATCCTGACTGGTATATATAAAATAGATAAACAAGTTTATACTGTATAATATAGGGAACTATATTTGATATCTTGTAGTAGCTTACAGTGAAAAAGAATATGAAAACAAATACGTGTGTATTCATGTATGACTGAAACATTGTGCTGTACAGCAGAAATTGACACAATATTATAAACTGACTGTACTTCAATTTAAAAAAAGCCTATGATATGACCTGCAAGAGTGACTAACAAGTTTATGAATAATTAGGTCACAGATATAAACTGGAACTCTCCCAGGCAAACCAGGATTTATCGTTGCCCTACCTATAGGGCCCTACTGGTCTGGCCATCGCCTGCCTTGCCAGCCCCACCCCATACAGTCCCCCACTCATTCTCTGGACTCCCATCCTACTGGCCCTCTTTCTGTTCCTTCAACACTCCCTGCTGCCTTTGGATATGTTATTCTTTCTACACAAAATGTTCTCTCTTTCCTATTCCCCTCACTCTCCTCTCCTGGTTAGTGTATTCATCCTTCAGCCCTCAGCTCCCAGGAGTGCCCCCGAGCCAAGTCAGGACACCTTTTACATGCTCCGTGGGACAGCATCACTGTGGTTTTGGTTAATACCATCTCCTCCACTCCCTCTATGCTCCATGTGGGCAGAGGCTGTGTATGTTTCCCTTTCTCCCTAGCTAGCCTTGTACCTGGCACAGGTTAGATGCTTCATAAATTTTTGTCAAAGAAAAGGAGGGAAGGAAAGCCAAAGAAACATAAATGACAAGACACTGACTTTTGTCCAGATTGTCTAGACATACATTTATTCCATAATTCACCCAACAGTGAATGAATTCAACAATGTTCCAGGTCCCATTCCAGGAGGTGAAGCTATGGCTGGAATACGATGGGGAGAGTCTCCATTCTGTATAGCAGTCTTCAATAAAACCAGTAACAAATAAGCAAGATGGTTTCAGATGGTTCAGAGAGCAAGAAAAAATGGAACAGCGCAAAGTGATAGAAAGTAAGTGGAGGGGGTGGATTTAAGTTTAGTAGCCAAGAGGTCATCACAAAGTGACATTTTCGATGAGTCCTGGATGATGAAGGCTTCCACTGAGGCAACTTTGGGTCAGAGGGAAAGTAGGTTTTGGCTGTGTGGGACCGAAAGACCAGTATGGGGCTGGAGGAGAGAATGCCCAGGAAAGAACGGTGGGAGGAGAGTGGAGGAGATGCCAAGGACTCTTAAGCAATGTGCAGTGGGAAGTGTTGGGTTTAAAGAGCAGAATGAATTGACTTGATTAATTTTTTTTGGAAGACCACTCTGGTGGCTGAGTTGAGAACATACTGGAGGCCGGGGCAGAAGCTGGGAAATAATTACAGTAATGCAGGCAAGAAGAGGGCAGTGACTGAAAAGGCATTTTATGGAGGTGTGGTCCACCAGTGCTTCTCAGAATTTAACAGGCACGTGAGTCACCAGTGATCTTGCTAAAGAACAGATTCTTATTCTGTAGGTTCTGGGGGTGGGGTGGGGGGGCTGAGATTCTAAATTTCTAACCACTGTCAGGTAATACTAAAGTTGCTGATCTGAAGACCACAGCTGAGAAGCAAGAGGCTATGGGACTTGATAAAGCACATTTGAAAGGCATGAAAAGAGAAGAATCAAGAGTTATTTCCAGAGGAGGTGCCAAGATGGCAGAGTAGAGACTCAAAGCTCACCCTCTCCCACAAACACACCAAGAATTACATCTACAAACCCACTGAAATGCACAGGACACCTACTGAACTCTGGCAGAGTGTCTATCACTTCGAAATATGGGAGGATTCTCACCGAATCCAATAAACAACAAGTTCATACTGCACAGCACAGGGAACGGTGTTCAATATCTTGCAGTAACTTATGGGGAAAAAGAATATGAAAACCAATGTATGTATGTTCATGTATGACTGAAGCATTACGCTGAACACCAGAAGTTGACACAACATTACAAACGGACTATACTTCAATAAAAACATACATATAAAAAAAAAAGAGTTATTTCTGCTTCTCTTTTTCTCTCTGGGAAATTACAAAGAAGGTAATGGTGTATATTGAGATGGGGAAGTTTGTCACCACCCCTGCTTTCTAAATTATCTTACTGCTTGCTGTCTGCGGGGGTTGGAAAACTTTTTAGGAGGATTAAATAGCAACTCACTTTGGCCCAACAGCCAACCTTGGGATTATGATAGTGTAGAAACACTTTCCTAGCCCAGTAGAAAACTGACACATGATGGAGGATGAATCCAAGCTCTCAGCAGTAAAATGACCATTTTTCTGATGAGTATGCATTCATTGCCAAGTACTTGGTTGAAAAGGATAATTTATGGATCATTTTTTTCCCAGAGACATCAGGTGCCCTTAATGGGTGGTAAAAAAAAAAAAAAAAAAACTGGGTCATAGCACAGTTGAAGTAAATGGGACAAAGAGGATGGTTCTTAGACTTCTGCACAGACCATCCAACGGTCGTTCACTTGTCCATAACAGGACCACAATCTTCATATTCCTGGCACAGTTAGTTTGATTCCACAGTCAACAATTCTCCCCCTTTAGACTTTATCGTGCTTTCCAGAAAATGAAGCCTGGCCCATTGAATTGCTAAGCCATGGCTAAGTGTGCTCCCAAATGAAGTCTTTTTATATTTATGAACCTGAAAGCTGGTCTAGAATTCTCTGCCCTTGCTCAAAGATGCTACCCAAAGCCAACTGAAAATTATCTGGCTCCAGATGTGCACCATAAATTGAGGCTGACTTTATAGGTTGTGGGGCTTCACTGGTTGCTCCTAGAAATGGAAAAACACAGCAGGTCCAAGCCTCCCCATAGTCTGTAGGTCCTTTTTCTGTCCCCTCTTCCTCACAGCTCCTATCTCTCAGGGGCTGGTCAGTTGGGTCTGGTTGCACAGCTCACAATGGGAGTTGTGTTTAGCCTGAGTTTAAGGCCTCTTCACAGAGGTGTTTCCAACAGGCCCTGAGTAGTTCTGATCTGGAGGGGTATTTTGAGCTGGAAAATATGACTTTCTGGCTTGAAGAAAAAATTTTAAAGACTTATAAAAATTCCCAGAAGACTCTTTGGACATCAACTAACTTTTACCAAAGAACATTGTACAGATGAATCAGAAACATATGGACTAAGTTCCCCCTGAATTAGACATGAGTTTCACCCAAGAAGTGGGTACGGGCAGAGGCTGGTGTGGAGGGAAGAGCATGACAAAAAGATTTCACATCTTTGTGAAATCAAAACCATTTGAGAAATCCATTTTTAGAAAGAATAAGAATGCTCCTTCTATTTCAGTTCATCTTGATTTGAAATGTTAAGTTATTCTAGTTCAGAGAGCTATTCCTTGATCTTGGGCTCCAACAATGACCTAATAGGTCCAACAGAAAACACTGTTTCCCTGGGCTTCGTGTCTCTAATTTCACTGGGTTCCAACCGTTCGTCAGGTTTGGTAGTGAGTGTTCTTTAACTGTCGTCTCTCTTCAGGAATCAAGTCTAGGAAGCATTTTCCATAATCATGACCTAGTGGCATTCTCTAATCATGGTCCCTTCTCCAGTGGACTTTGAGAATATTAAGGAAAATGGATTACTATTTGGCAATTGGGAAACAGAACTATACTCCAGACTTGTGGTCTCAGCATGGAGCAGAATGTTGAGTGGAAAAGAGGTGGTCTCTATTAACTTCTTGATTCATTTAACAGCAATTACAGTAAAAGCAAACAAACAAAAAAGTGACCTTGATAACTCTCCCTCGCGTATAGCCAAGGTCAAGTCCAACTTACATTCTTTTCTAAAAATGCTCTTTTGTCACACTGCCAAGGACAAAGGAAGGTTGAGTCCAACTATATATCTTTTAAAATCTTGGGAATGTTTTAACAAGGAGAGAAAATGTTCTCATAATTACCATATAAGATGTCTGAATTCAAACCCCTGGAGTTTGGAAACAGTGAACTGTCCTTTAATCATAAGTTTTTCCTTATTTATCCCAAGAATCTGCTTAGCACACACTTCTAAAGAACAACGTTAAGGCAAATCTAAGACAAAGTCTGACAAATTGCCATTTTTACCATCTTAATGCAGGCAAGCAAAGGAATCACCAAACTCCTTACAACGCTGGCTTTCCCACCCCCTGCCCCATCCCTTATGCCTACCCCTCCACTCTTCTCTTACAACTCTCTCAGGTGCACCACAGGCCTGCTGGCCCTCATTTATCCTTAAAGCACATGAGCTTCTGCCCCTCTGAGAGCCTTGATGGTGGCCAATTCCCCTGCCTGAGCATCGGGCCCTCACATCTATGCACAGCTCTGCCCTTCTCACCGTCCTAGTCTCTGTTCAAGTGCCCACCCCTTGCCCCAGTCATTCCATAATCTAGTTAATTGCTCATGTTCTCTCTTAGAAAATTATCACTCTCAGAAGTTATCTTGTTGCTCCATTTATCTACTAGTTTATTTCTGTGCCCCTATAAGCTGCAGGCTTCATGAAAGGAAGGACCAGATCTTGCTTGTTCCTAGCCTTAGCTCCTAGGGCTGGAACTTATGCAGGGTAGGCACTCAATAAGTATTTGTTAAATGGATGAGTGATTAAATGAATGACTGAGCCAAGGAACAGCTGCTATTAGTGTCCTGTCCAGATCTCTTTACCTGTGTGGTTCATTCTCAGCTACGGTGTGGTTCACGCTGCTAAGGGCCCACGCCTGGTTCTCTGGAGGAGTGCCCTTGGGCATCTGTAGGGAGTTTACCGGCTCCTCACAGCATCCCACAGACAATGACTGACTGTGCGCGAGGGCAAAAGCCCAGCTCTCACGTAAGCCAAGGTGGCGCTGCCATCCACACTCCAGAGCTCCTTGCTGGATTAGCCTGAAGCTAGACTTGGCCTGAGAGCTTGTCTTTGCTGTACTTCCTCCCATCTCTTGTCCTGCTTCTTTCATTCCCTTTCTCCCTCTGTAAATAAGTTTCCCCAAATCCTGTCTCAGGCTCTGCTTCTAGGAAACCCAACCTAAGACAAGCCATAAGTAAAACTTCATGAAGTCAGCATTTCCCCACTGATAGGTGATAGTGGCCAGTTAATAGTCAATGTGAGTTTGTAAACAATTGCGCTGTGTGTTCTGAGTGCCACTGGGCTTTTACAGGAGCGGTCCAGGAGTCCTTGTAGTTATCAACAAGGACCCACAAATTCACTTGTACACCAACCTTTGTAGACTATATTAATGATATGCCTCTTACAAATATAAACTAAGAATAACAAATGCATGTGGATGTTTGATCCTAAAACTCACTTCATTACCTAACATTCAGTTCAGGGTAAGTCTTGGTCAATTTATGTTCATCAATTTCAATACTCTTGGGTATGTAAGTTTTATTAATGCTACAAAGAGATTCTTATACTTTAAAAAGGTAGGTATTACTAATTTAGAAGATAAATTACCAAAGCAAAAGAAAGGGAGAAGACTATGTCTAAAGAATCAGCCTAAGGGCCCAGAGTCAAATTCCAGGAAAAAGTTACGGTCTTTGACACAGGATCTCTCTCCACTCATTTTCTTAAACATTTTTATATATATTTTTCTTATTACCTGAAGTTGCATAGGTTGGAAATTCATTTGAACTAATGAGCATTTCATTAAAAAAATGATAATGTCTTTGGGAGGGTTAGGGGTCAGCAACTACCCCTACTGTAATAAAAAATTGCCAAGCCATTGAATCAACAAATGTTTATTGAGAATTCACCGTATATAAAGCACTAAGCTTATCCAGCCAAGGATACAAAATTCCATAAATGACAGATCTTCCCCCTTAAAAGGGCAGGGGGTGGGGGAGAGCGCTTTATTCTTATCATCTGGCTAAAATAAAAATAACTTAGAACAGTGAGGGAACAAAACCTTGGCGTTGAAGAAATTCAGTTAGGCTAAAAACAAGCTAGTTGGAAGCATTAAACCCAGGAGGTTTGGGGAGGTTAGAACCATATAAAAGTACAAGCAGGTGAAAAAGAGATTCCAGGAGATAAAGATGACTAAAGAAAATTGGTGTAGTCAGAAATGCTAGCTGAGTCATCATACAAGGAAAGGGCAGAAACTTTCTCTTCCCTCTCCCTGCTGTACCATGTAGCCTTTGACCTTAAATGCAGGGTAACACTATTGTTGAGCTCCCCTATATGTGAAATAAATGCTATTGACCTACCACAGGTCTCCCATCGCTGACTTCAGTTACCTTTGCAAAAGGCAATGCTCTTTTTCAGACCTACTTGTTAATATGTACCTTAACATGCAACTCAGTCTATAAAGCACTAGTTCTTTGTCCACAGGCTTGTGGCGATATTATTCATTAAAGATGAACTATGATTTGGGAAATAGGCCAGCATTTTTCCCTGTGAAGTAACCTTGGTATTGGCTAATAAACACTCCCATGTTCAACACAGGAAGCCTTTGTTACCACAACATATACCTCATTGATTTTAGGTTCTATCTGGAGGTTGGAGGGGAAGGTTAGACAATCTCATAAGCACATGTATCAATCATCTATTATGCCCGAAGTACAATGTGATGCACAGGGGCGTGAAGACATATTAGTTAAAGACCTCACTTCTAGGAAATCAAACTTTGGGACGCCAAAGAAGTAATGATTAATTCTGCCTAGTGGAATCAGAAACAGTCTCAGGAAGGAACTGATGTTGTCTGTTTGGCTGGTACTTAGAAGAAAAGTAAGTGGAGGTTACCAAAGGGGAAAGGGTTGGGGAGGGATAAATTAGGAGTTGGGGTTTAACAGATACACACTATAATATATAAAATAGATAAACAACAAGGACCTACTGTATAGCACAGGGAACTATATTCAATTTCTTTTATTAACATACAATGGAAAAGACTCTGAAAAATATATGTATATAGTATGTATGTATATGTATAACTGAACCATTTTGCTGTACATATGAAATTAACATTGTAAACCAACTATACTTCAGTAAAAATTAAATTAAAAAAAAGAAAAGGAGGTGGAAAAGGAAGTAAAGATATTCCAGGTAGCCAGAAGAGCCTGTGCAAAGATACTGAAATAGGAAAGTGTGTGACCTAATAGGGGTGGTGAAAAGATTAGTAAAGCTGAAAAGAAATGTCTGCACACCACTTCATGTGTTTAGGGCCACTGGTCATTTGGTCATGCTTAGCTATTTTTTATTCCTATTTTTTACTGAAGTGTAGTCGATTTACAGTGTTAGTTTCAGGTATACAGCAAAGCAATTCAGTTACACATATACATACATTTTTTTCCAGATTATTTTCCATCACAGCTCATTACAAGAAATTGAATATAGTTCCCTGTGCTATATAGTAGGTCCTTGTTGTTCATTTTATATATAGTAATGTATATCTGTTAATCCCAAACTTCTAATCTATCCCTTCCCCCTTCCCTTCCCTCTCAGTAACCACAGTTTGTTTTCTATGTCCCTGAATCTATTTCTGGTTTGTAAATAAAATTTGTATCTTTTTTTTTTTAGGTTCCACATATAAGCGACATCATATGATACTTGTCTTTCTCTGTCTGGGTGTGCTGTTTTATGAAGTGTCTACTTAAGCCTTCTGCCTATTTTACTATTAAGTCATTTGCCATTTCCTTATTGATATATAGGAGCTCTTTATATATTAAAGATATGAGTCCTTTTCTTAGATATTTATATAGCAAATATCTTATAGTCTATGGGTTTCTCTTTCTCTCTCAATAGTGTCTTTTAAAAGGCAGAGGATCTTCACATAGCCAATTTATCAACTTTTCCCTTTATGCTTAACACTTTGGGGATGTTATTAACAAAAACATTTCATAACCACAGTATTCATAGTTGCCAAAAGTTATAAGAAACCCAAATGTTCATCAAGAGTAGAATGGTTAAATAAATAACCCTTCAATGGAATATTATACAGCATTAAACATGAATCAACTTCAACCACATGTATATATGGATGAAACAAACATAATGTTAACTGACATGGTAAAATTCATACTCTATGATTATTTCTATAAAGTTCAAAAAAGGCAAAACTAACCTACAGGATTATATGTCAGATCAATGGTTACCCCTGGGGTGTTAGTGACTGGGAAGGCTTTTGGGTGTTGGTTGTATTCTGTTTCATGATCTGGCTGCCAGTTTCATGGGCATGAAAATTTTATAAGAATTCATCAAGCAGCATGCATATTTTTCTACACTTATGTTACATTTCCATGAAATTATTTACATTTTAAAATACAAGAAAAGACCACCAGAGAGAGAATAGTGGCAAAACAAAAATTAGACTAGAAGAAACAAAAGTTCTGGAATTTGAAGATCCCTACTAAGACGTCTGGAGAGTTTTAACGAGTTTTTAAGGTCTTTCGGATAGGTTGTAGGAAGACTAACTTGCTGTGCGGAGGACCAAGGTGAGTGTGGCTGTGACAGGAGGAAAAGAGACCCATTTGGAAGCCCTACGACAGCCCGAGAGAGATGCAGAGTCCTAGCTGGAAGAAAAGACAGCGGCAAAGGACAGAGATGACTTGGGGTTTCCTTTAAAATCCGTTTCAGTGTCGTAAGACCAGAAGCACCTGCCTGAAGTGTGGGGTGCAAAGGCCTACAAGTCTTTGACAGATGCTGAGTTTTCAAACAATGAGAGACCCTGATAAACAAAGCTCTCTCCTGGATTTATTAAGTCCAAGCCTTTCTGTCTGGCTCTTGTCTTGAAATGTAAGACATGCGTGCTGATACAAATCCGCACATGGATCAGTGGAAAGTTACAGGACTGGCACACAGTGTTTGGACACATTTTTCCTTTCCTCCTTTCCCCCACCCTCCCCTGAACACTGTTCAAGTCCTCTTGCTGGGTGGTTTCTACTTGTCTCCTTAATTCCCTCCTCTGTCTACATGCTTGTTGGGAGAAAGAGTGATTCCTCTTCTTGGAAATGAGGCGCTCTGGAAGGGCAGCAGCTGCACGGGGAACTCAGGTAGGTAGCATGAGAGCGTGGCCAGGGCCTCCAGGCTCAGATAGTGCCATGAAATCTCCCACAGGCACAGGGTCAGGACCGCACTGGTGCCACCTCGAGAGGCAATGGGCTGGGTTGCAAACCCTTCGCTATCATAGTGCCCCCCTCCGTTATGTTTGCCAGCAAATATTTAGTGGGCATCTCTGGCTGAGCCACCAGTTCAATTGCATGCTTCATGGGACAGAACAGGAAGGAAGCATGAAATCCACCCCCACAGCCAGAAGTGAAATCATAATCAAAGGACCTTGTGTGCACCCCTTGCCATCCTGCCTCAGGCCCTGTGAAAGTAGACTCTGCCCACCCAAGCTTCCCTAAGGAAAAAGAGGTAGTAAGTAGAAACTTAAACACAGCTTCTCCAAAAGCAGAGCTATGAACTGAGAGGAGACAAAGGGGTTTTCTGGTCAAACAATGGGATTTGGTTCCCTAACCTTCCTGTTACAGCATGTTTCTTCTCAAGGTCTCTCTTTGGAGCTGATACCCTCAAATTCTTTGCAATATTTTATACAAGATGACATCTCTTTGTATATTCCTTGAACTCTCTGTTTTGACCTTGCCACCTTTTAAAAAGGCAATTAACTTGGCCCAAAATCAATGTCAAATTTCACCTCCCTGAATTTGCTATGTGGCTCTTTCCTGAAAAGCCAAGATGTTAGAATCAACCCTACACAGAAAAATACCCAGCAACCCTGGCCCAAAGTGAGGTTCCTCTCCCTGACTTTTCTGAAGGATTACAACATGTACAGAACATTGCTCAGCCTCAAAGGGACTCCCACACCTGCTGGACAAAAGCGCCATTGCTTTCTTACATAAGGAAATATGGCCTTTCCTACTGACCTGGGATAATTCCTGAGTCTAACTCAAGTTACATGCTGCCAGTTCCAGAGTGGTAGCAACATAACAGCGATTTAGAATCCATGAGAAAGAAGTCTTCTCTCAGGCCAAGTTAGGCCTGCAAAGTTCCCAGGACTGAACAGCTGCCAATTCAGTCATGAAATGACACAGCTCTCTTTTTCCTTGGCCAATGAGTCACAAGGGCCACCATTCATTTGCTGGGCATCCGCTTAATTAATTGCTTCTGAGAAGTCAGCTTTAAGTTGTCATATATCTCATCTACCATCAGTGAGGTCAATGACACCTGTCCCTGCAAGAGATATACTAGATCAAAGCTATGTCTCACTGATGTTGGGCTCAGAACTCTCACTCCTTGGGAGAACCTATACAATTATTCTCCAGTTTGTGGGTTGCTCATCCAGAGGGTATGATGGGCCTTGATTATATCCAAGTCCACCCATCCTACCCATCTCATTATGGTTCCTTCTTTATGTCTTTAGTTGTAGAAGATCTTCTCTGGTAGGTTCCAGTCTTTGTCATTAATAGTTGTTCTGCAGTTAGCTGTGATTCTGGTGTACTTGTGAGAGAAGGTGAGCTTACAGTCCTTCTATTCCACCATCTCACAACATTCCAGTCCCCATGGGAGACCACGTGCCCAATTTGCTGAGGCAGCTTCCAAGTCTATGTCCCCACTTTCCAGGAAATGCTGTAAAAGAGACAGCTGAGACATTTCTCCAAAGAAGACATCCAGATAGCCAACAGGCAATTGAAAATATGTTTGATATCACTAATTATTAGATAAATGATACGTACAATGAGATATCAGTTCACACTAGTCTGAATGGCCATCATTAAAAAGTCTATAAATGATCAATGCTGGAGAGGGTGTGGAGAAAAAGGAACCCTCCAACACTGTTGGTGGCAATGTAAATTGGTGCAGCCACTATGGAGGACAGTATGGAAGTTCCTTAAAAAACTAAAAATAGACTTACCATATGATCTAGCAATCCCACTCCTGGGCATATATCTGGAGGAAAGGGTAATTCAGAAAGATGCATGCTCCCCAATATTCATAGCAGCACTATTTACAATAGCCAAGACATGGAATCAACCTAAATATCCATTAACAGAATAATGGATGGAGAAGATGTGGTGTACTACTCAGCCATAAAAAAGAATGAAATAATGCTATTTGAAGAAACATGGATGGACCTAGAGGTCATCATATTAAGTAAAGTAAACCAAACAGAGAAAGACAAATATCATATGATATCACTTTTATATGGCATCTAAAAAAAAGATATAAATGAACTTGTATGTCACATATAGATTGGAGTAAAAGAAAAGAGACAGAGGGGCAGAGACGGAGACAGGGAATAAATGAATGAATAAAAGAAAAAGGATAGATAATCTATTGCCCTCTTCTTTAGGAGAAAAAAAAGAAGAGAACCCTGGGGAGATTCTGTATTTCAGTCCTCTGTTGGAATATCAGAATGGAATAAGAGTTTGAATTCAAGTTGGGGGCTGATTCTTCAGCATGTGTAACCCCAAGCCTAAATCTACAGGTAAAGGTAATTATATATTTTGTCTCTTTCTGGGACAAACTATCACGATCCCATCAGAGAAAACCTGGTATATGCTGCAGTCAGCACTTTATAATGGATGGCTCCATATTCACCATCCTAATTCATCCCCAAAATCCTTTGGACAATCTTCTCTGGTAAGTATGGAAGAAAGGCAACTGTCATAACACAAAAGGGGGTTTCCACATCGACAAAAGAAGTCAGCACAGAATTTGGGATGGAGGTTATCTTGGGTCCTGGAAGACTCTAGGTCTACTTGGTGTTAATCACAGTGATAGTAACATGGTCCATCAAAATCTGTGTCTAGGTTCATATGGGTCATCAGAAGATGTACACAAACCTCAGTAACCCAGAGCCTGTTACTGCTGTTTCATACATCCATCACCTGAGGTCCTCTTGTTATCCCACCTGCTATTCAGCCCCTCCAGCCTCTTCTCCTAAACAAAGACTTGGAAAGAATCAAAACAACACGTACTTGTGATTTTGCCCTCCCAGAAAGTCCAACTGTAATGTCTCAAAATCTCTGCAAGGCTCATGCTTCAGTTCTTCCTTCCATCCGAGCCCAAGATAAAGATTCACATGGAAGTAATTTATTGAGAAAGAAAAGAGAGTAAGGAAAGCAGAAGAGGGAAAGGGCAGCAGAGTTAGGGTGTGGCCTCAGCTGGAGCCTGCCCTCAGTCTTATCCCACTGGGAGCTCTGGAGCGTAGATTGCTCCACAGAGTTGCCCCCTGCCCTTTTTGAGGCAAAGCATCCTTTTGTGCCCCTACATCAGTCAGGCAGTGGCTGTGGGCCACACCCAGGGGCAGAAGAGTTGCTTAACTTCCCAGGGAGTTCCAAGCTCAGCAACTCCCCTGTGGCCAATGGCAATTCTCCAGAGAAAGAGGCAGCTGTAAGCCATTAACAGCCAATGCTCATAGCATGTGGTATATGGGAACACCAGCCTGGCCGAGGAGAGCTGGGCAGGTTAGCAATACCACCCTGTACTTATCATCCAATTCAGCTCAAAAGACACTCCTCTGGACAAAGTTTGGACCCCTAATGCTTGCTTTAAAACAATTCAAATGGAGCAGAATACAACAATATACTAGCCCACAGTATTTACTAAGAGCCTACTGTGTGTCAGGCACTTTTCTAAATGTATCATTTTTACACAATAAATCTATAGGGTCCAGACATTATTATTACCCACATACTACATGTGAGAAAAGGGAGGGACGAGGTAATTACATAACTAAGCAAGCTAGTGAGGGGCAGAGCCAGAATTAGTGCCCTGCCTTCTTAATTCTGCATTGAACGGTCTCTTGCTTGTTTCCCAAGGGTAGCAGCAAAAGAGAGAGAAAACAATAACCTCAGAGCTAAACTGGAAAATTTCACTTATATAAAATGCCACGCCCAACGAGGTGAGAGAAAAACCTTTCGAATGTTGAATAGAAAAACACAACGACAGTTAAGAATCATTTGTGTGGGGGTGAATTTCAAAAACGTGGCAGTTTTATCGACCGGGTTGATGTCCGCCATTTGAACTTTCATCATTTAAATCCCATGAAAGTGCAGTTGCATAAGACATGACCCTATGCCAAATGAAATAATAGCTTACATTTGTTAAGCACTTTCTGTGTGCCGGGCACTCTTCTCAGCAGTTATGCAGATTATATCACATAATCTTCGCAACCACGCCATGTGGCAGCCCCATTGTCACATAAAGAAACTGAGGCACGGAGAGATTGACTCATGTGCCCAAGGGCATGCAACTAGAAAGCACCAGGGCCAGATTCAGAGTGAGTAATCCGGCTGTGGATCTTATGTTCCTAACTTCACTATGTTGCTGCCAGGAGAGTCATGGATGGTCAGAACTAGAAGTCACATTGGAGAGGCCAACTTCCTCATTTAGAGGTAAGGAAACTTGAGGCCCAGAAAAAGCTGATGACTTGCACCAGGTCACACAGACCCAGGACTCCTAATTTTCCTAGCAGTATTTTCCATATTTTGACAACTTCTGTCTTAAAAAAATACGTAAACCAAAAACAGGATCATTTACTTCCCAGTAGTTCAGGAGTGTGTTTTTAAATGTTTGAAGTTTCTTTCTCTCCTTTCCTCTTCCCCAAAAGCAGATGACTTCAAGGGTTGCTGCTCAAGAAGGCAAGAAAGAAATATCAGCGTCTGTCTAGCCTAGGGAAAAAATTACTCCCTGTCTCTACAGACTGTTATGAGATACGGTAACTTACATAAACCTATGTGATATAGCTTCCAAGTTGCTATTCTGTCTTCTCGCTGAAACCTGAAAACTCCAATCTGGGAGAACATCTCTTTAGGGAAGAAAAAGGAAGACAAGAATTGATACTTATAAATATCTGCTATATGCCAAAGCCAGTGGCTCTATACATGCTATGTAAGTTATCCATCAAAATTATCCTTAGACTCAGAATATGTATCGTTTAGCATTTGCTGCATAACAAACCAGCCCAACATTTAGTGGCTTAAAACACCACAATTTATTATTGCTGATGAGTACTTAGGTGGCTCTGTGGATTCATGCCAGGCTTAACTGATTTCAGATTAGTTCATCCATGTTCCTAGATTGGCAAGGGACTGGCTGGTTGAGGAAACTCTCAGCTGGGACTGCTCGTTTCTGTCCACACCTTACTAAAGGATATTCCAGGCTTTTTCATATAGTGATGGCAGAAGAGAGCAAGCAGAAGCATAGAAGGCCTCTGAGGCCTAGGATCAGAATGGGCACACCATCCCTTTGACTCCATTCTATCAGCCAAAGCAAGCTGCAAGTCTGGTCCAGATTCAAGGGGAGGAGGGAAAGGTTCCACCTACTGATAGGGTGAGCAGCCAGATCACATTGTCAGAGGTATGGATATAGAAAGTGATAGAAAACTGGAGACATGTTTTGCAATCAGTTAACCACAAATACCCTGGAATATTCCAGATCATTTAAGTTATGTGTTTTCTCCCCAAAGGATGTATCCCTCATATACCTAGACTAATTGTGGAGACATCTGAGTTCCCTTTGTGTCACTTACAGAAAAATTCAGGAAAGGTGCCAATGGGTTTTAAGACAGCATACAGAATTTTCAATTTACCCAAGTAACACAAATGACCAACTAATCTCACCAAAATTCTTTGGGCTCTCATTCTAAACAACAGCAAGAGAGAACTAAACCTATCTCTCCTCTCCCTACCCACAATATCACTTCTTGGTTGAAAAAAGCAGCAGCTCAACAGGAAATGTTCTGTGCCTGGCTTTCCAGCTGGATTTGGTAAGAGACCAGCCCAAGGATTGTCCCAAGGGAAGGCCTGTGGCCTCAACCAACATGGAAGCACATCTTTCCCTGGTGTTTTGTTAGAAAAGAAGGACACATTAGAAAAAAGAAAAAGGGGGAAAAAACCCAAAACCTCTAAATCAGGGATCACAGATAGTTTTTATCCCATATGCCAACTCCAGTTGGTTAGTTAGAAGCTGCCAAGTGTGCTATGTTGAAAAGGAATATTAGGCCTCGGGCAGCTCTAATAAAATCAGTGAACTGCGAGAATTTTCCAGCTAAAGGAGACAGATCTTGACGAAGTGTGGCCTTTATCCTAATTCACACCAAGATGCAACCAAGTTGATCAGTGGCTGTTTTCCCAGTAGGTTCAACTCACAGGGTAAGCTGACCCTCAACCGCTGGACCAACTCTCCCAGGACTTCTTTCTCTCAACTTCTAGCTGGGCTATTTTTGAGAAAGGCAAATGCAGCAGAGTTTTGTTCAACTACTGGGTTTTATCAAAGATAAATGCAGGGGCTCACACCAAACCCAAGACCCGAAGGAATGATCAAAAACACAAAAATAATCCAAGAGCACTGCAGCAGAATACACCCTCTCCTTGCTCACAGCAGGCCTCGATATCCATGTTCCTCAGGATGACACCATCTACCTCCTGCATCCAGTAGGGTCTCAGGCCAGACCCTGACAGCCAGGGTCAGCTGTTAAGAAGAAACACCTCAGACCCAGAACAAGGCTTATCAACAATGGCACAATCTATAACATGGTGCAGTGAAATGGGCCAAAAAAATAAAAGAGGGTCCAAAGTTTGCTTTCAGCCCCGGTCATTAGGCAGGTATCAATTTAACATCCCTCCCATAGTCTCAAAAGAGATATAATATATTCATCTCAGGGGTTGCGGTGAGAACTAAGTGACCTGTTATGAAAGCACTTGGATTAATAACCGGCACACGGCTGAGGCCCCTAAGTGCAGCTACTATTAGCAACAGCAAGGATTTGTTCAGTTTCTATTATACGCTGTGTGTAAACTATAGAGTAAAAAGACCCTTAAACGTAAAGACCTTCTCTTTACCTTTGGGAAATAGAGTCGATCTGGGAGACAAAGTGAGTATGCATGAAACAAATAAGAACTGCTGAGGACAGTATGAAAAATGCTCAAGAAGGCTCGGAGAACCCGGGGAATCTAGGAGCATTACTTCGATTTCTTACCAGAACAATAAATTAGTTCTTTAAATATGTTGACTGCTCCATTCTCTCAAGACAGTTATTGGAGGTGGCTTAAGACTCCAAATTTGTTCCATCTGAACTTTGAATATTTTTATTTGTACTCTGAGTGCCACCAAATCATTTCAGGTGACAGCTATAAAGGATAGTCCATTGTTAGCTGGAAGAATGAGGCCACTACCTCTCACCTTGGTGCCTCATCTTTTACTTCATATCATCATTCACCTATCATCCGGATCATGGTTCTCGATGAGGTAGGATAAACGTGACAACAGGCCAAGGCCTGATGCTTTCCAAATTTTCCTCCAGATGCCAGTGCTTCTGAATAATCATCCTTTCTTTCCATTACTGAGATGTCGTTCTGCAGGCAAAGCATGTTCCCAGTTGCCCACGGTAGGCTAGAGGCAGGGATACATTGTTCAAAGATAACTCATGTCTTATTAAATGTCAAAACACAACTCACGTGACTCAGCCACTGCCCCACCCAGTTGCAGGCTGGGAAACTCATCTGAGCTGGCACCTCCATGAGCACAGGGAGGGACGGTGATCACCAAGCTTCGCCAAATAGCAGGAAACAATGACCGAACCATGGAGATGAAGGCCTTTGTCAGGTCATAAAACGGCAGTGATGGCAATTAATTGCTGATAAAATATGAAAGAGTCTCTTGCTGGCTGGAGGTCAGGTGCTAGAACAAAGTACAACTCTTTTTGAGAAGCTTGGGAGAGGCGGCCTCTGAAATGTGCTTGTGTGAAGATTGGTTGGTCCATCCTCGTGTGGGCACCTTGGAGGACGCAGCATCACAGAGCCACAGAGGATGGAGAGAAAAACCCAAAACATAAGCAGCTCTTTCCAGGTGGCTGTGCCACCTCCCAGCAGATGGCTGCTCTTGAGGGATTTCCCCAACCAGGTTGCAACAGGGATGCTGGTGGTGACACAGCAAATCCCACTGTTTGGTTGTCACAAGAGTCCAGAAACAAGACAAAATCTGCCCAAAGTTAACACGAGTAAACATTCAGAAATCTTTGGAACGTAGGTTTTTGGAATAAAGCCTAGGTGTTCTTCACTCTGAGATGATATTCAGGATGTGTGAATCCCAGCACATGAGGAGAAAGGAGGTGGTGGTCAATGCATTTCTGGAAAAGTTTTCCAAGGGTCTTTGAAATCTAAAATACATCTTCTCTAACATCTCACCCCCAGAGTCAGGATGTGTGTGCGTTATGCAGGGGTGGCTGTGTGTGTTTCTGTATTGGCAGTCATAAATGCATGCGATTTTTCTTCAATACATTGATCTTTTCAGTGGTTAAGGAGGTGATAAGAAGTAGACAGGGAATCAATATGTACTGATGAAGTAACAAGTTAAAGTTTAAAACTCAGATCATACCAGATATAATTTAATATTCCTAAATGATTTAGACAATAGTTTCCAAAAGTTGGTCATGAGCTGAATAAACCAAAATAATCAGGGAGTCTTATTAAAATACTAATTCCCAGGTCTTGGCCGGTATTAACCAAATGGAAACTCTGGGAGAGAGGCCCAGATACCCTGTATGTTTAAAGTTCCCTTAAGTAATTCTGACACAAAATTTCTCATGTATATGATAGCTTTAGGGCTTGCAATAAATGGATTAATGATTATGTCCCCTGTAGGAAAGAGCACTAGACGGTGAGTGGGGGAATTGTGGCCAAGGTCACCCTCTGCGTCTGAGAAGCTCTGTGTCCTATACTCTTGGTCCCCAAGTTCCAGCTGTGAAACAGCACCTCCTGGGAGCTCATCAGAAATGCAGAATCCCACGCCCACCCTTCACCTCCTGAACAAGGATCTGTATTTTAACAAGATCTCCAGGTGATTCCTGTGCACCTTAAACTTGGAGAAGAGCTTCCCAGACCAAGTCATTAGCTTTTTCGAGTTTCATTTGGAAATTGATGAACTTGAGCCAGCTGGTTTCTATATCCTCCTCCAGTCCTATCATTGCATTATGACCCTCAGAGTGAAGATGCAAAGGGGACATACAGTAGAAAGCTCTGGATAGGATGCCAGGGGGAAAAAATGAGGTTAAACAGATACACACACACACTTTTACAGAGAACATTTGTCTAAGAAGAATTCAAATCCAATGATGTTCACACCTTCATCTGAGACCACGGGAACCTGGTCAGTCCCTTGCTGGAGATGGGAAACTGAGGAAATGGGAAAGGTTATGGGCAAACAGGGTCCCAGGGCAAGTCCAGAGCAGAGGAAGGACTAGAATCCAGGTGTCTCCACTCCCAGCCCTGGACCACCCTGTCTTGTTGTCTCAGCTGCATTAGGAAAAATTACGAAAACAAGAGCAGGACATGATAACAAAGACAGCAGGTGTTTACAGGGGGTGGTATACGGACATGGCTCCTAATCCCATCCTGGAGCCACTGTAGTCTTTGCATTATTATTTCCACATTATTAAAATTCACAGGATGGAACTTTAACATTAAGGTCCTATATCCTGACAACCAGCCTTCCTTCCCACATTGCCAGCCCTGTACAGTTTCTTTCTTAGGGAGCTAATGTCAAAAAATATATACTCTTCTTGTTCCCAAGAGCCAGATTTCATGAATCCTGAGAGGCACCTTTCTTTCCAGATTCCAGACTATAGTTTCCCGTCATTGACCCTTTCCCAGGCTCTCTAGGTAAGTCATAGGTATTCTTAACTGTAAAACTCTCACGTCAGGAACTCAGATATTTACACACAGAGCTAAATACAAATGTAGATTCACTTATTCTTTCTAGCTCCCCAAGAAGTTTATAAATAACATTCAAATACTACATAAATATGCAACATAAAGGTCAAATTTCCCTTTCTTACTCGCCCCCAGAAACAATCACTGCCAGTGGAGTGGCCTTCTCCACTGTTTCTAATTTTTCTTGTGCATAACATTTGAAAAAGTAGCACCGTATCACACATACTATTTTGAACTTGCTTTCTTTACTTTCTATCTCTTGGTCAACTTTTCAAGTCAATTTATAGTGGCCTCCCTTCTTTCTTGTAATATCTGCATGGTATTCCAACATTTTCCCAACCGTGGATCTGTCAATGGGCACTTGGATTATTTCTGATTCTTCTCTGTTACAAATAATGCCGCACATTAGCATATCTAACACCAGGAGCTACACACGAAATGACAAGGTCTTTGGTTTCTTTTGTTTGCTGATTGTTGTTTTTTCTCTCACTGCATTTGTCTCCAATTGTGATCACGGTGGTGGCAGAAGACTGGATTTACTGGAGGGCTCAAAGATTATGGAATTATGGCTCCCAGTGTCTGAGAATTCTTCATGTGCAACAGTTACTAGCTCACGGGCAGTACAGAAACAGGCAACAAGCTGGCTTTTGTTCATAGGTGATAGTGTGCTGACCCCTGCCATTTACGTTACCCCCAGCTGTGCTCAAACGTCTGCAAGTGCTCACACCATTGGCATCACCAGGCATTACCAAACTTTCAAACCTTGCCAATTTGACAGGTGAAACTGTACCTTAGTTTAGCTTTATTTTGCATTTCTCTTCTTAAAAGCAAAGTAAATGAATCTTTCTTTTCCATTTCCTTTTGTGTAAATCATTTTATTCTTTGTCCATGATTTAGCTGATATTGGTAATATTCTTATTGGTTTGTGTGCCTTCTTTAAAGCATAGAGAAACTAACACTTCGACAAAGTTACAATACTTTTCCTAGTTTGTCATTTCTCTTTTGACTTTGATGTTGATAGTTTCCACCAGGTGCAAATACTTCACTTTGAATCAATCTTTGGTTTTACGTCTTATGAGTTTTCTGTCGTTGTTAGAAAGACTTTCCTCCCGTCTATAGTTTAGTAAAGAGGAGTAAAAATTATCCAGGGGGAAAATAGCTAGCCTGAGACACCCAGACATGAACTCTTATCAGAGAGAGATGCTGTAATTATTCTAACTCAAACTAATGCTTGTAATAAAGAGAGTTTTTTTTTCCTTTTTTGTGAGCTGAAAAAGAATTGGCACTTGACATAAAATAATTTTCTAAGGGTAAGAAAGATGCATGGATGGATGGATGGAGGGATGGACAAATATCAGTTTATTGAGGGAGCTTGCATCTCTCTATGTCTTCTGTCTATTCCTTATATGAAATACAGCTTTAGTTCCACTCGACAAATATTGACAGAAAGTTAAAACATCCAAATGGCCTTTCAGGATTTCTTTCAATTCCAAGATTCCACAAAGGCATATGGAAAAACAAAGTGTTTTTTTTTTTTTTGGTTTTTCTTTCTTATTTCTTTTCTTCTCTTTATTAACTGAACACAAACCAAAGCAAATTTTAAAAATTAAAATTTTGTAAGGAGGAATGTAGCTCTTAAATGCTTTCTCTACTGTGGTTTCTCTTTAATTCACCTCTCTCCCATTGGATCATAACACGACTGGCACAAAGTGTTGCTGCAGATGAAGAGAAAAATAAATGACCGAGCTAAGCCTTCGAATAAATTTCTATTTCCTAACTAGCCTGTGGAAATGCCATGTGTCACAGGAGGGCCGGAGAAGGAATGTGTGTCGGGGGAGGGGTGCACGGTGGGTAGATACTCTATTTTCTGAATTTTAATGAGACCACCTTAGTTTCTCCATGAAAACTTAAACATGACTTCAGTTCACTTAAATATACTCTCAAATAACCCAGGGTCAAACCCAGAATCACTGCTCTGGTTCCTTCAAATCTGAGCCATTATCCTATTTATTAATCTCACTCACATCTGTGTCGGCAAATCCTTGGACTAGAAGTAAACCAGTCCAGGTGGAGTCTTATTATAACTCAAACTCTCCCTCATGCTTGCACATCCCAAATTGTACAGTTGTCCTTCCAAGGTCTGCTCTGCATTAGATCAGACCATGGTAATGCATGAAAAGAAATAGGAAAAGATAAATAACTGCTAGTCAAGGACTTTTGTCCCAGGGTGACTTGACCTTCATAAGAGGATGTGAAACACAGGGCAATGGACTAAACATCTGTGACCTCCCAAACTCATATGTTGAAACCAATATGATGATAGCTGGAAGTGGGGTCTGCAGGAGGTAACTAGGTCATGAGGGTGGAGCCCTCAGGGATAGGGTTAGTGCCCTTATAAAAAGGGAGGACAGAGGTCTTGCTCATCCTCTTCTCACCATGTGAGGACACACCAAGAAGTCAGCAGTCTGCAACCTGGAACAGGGCTTTCAGAACCTGAGCACACTGGCACCCTGATCTCAGACATCCAGGCTTCAGACCATGAGAAATAAATGTCTATTGTTTGTAAGCCACCCAGTTTAGGCTGTTTTGTTGTAGCAGCCCAAGGCAGCTAAGGTACATGATCTCCAACATCCAGCCTAAAAATACTGACATATTAGCACCAAGATTGCCTACTGCAAACACCTACAACTTCTTCCTGTGGACTTTTTCTGGAACAAAAGTGTTAGGGAGCTGATGCCTCAGAAGCAGCCCTCAAGCCATTACTGAAGGGAATCGGTGGATAAATACCCCAAATCCCTTACCCCTCAAACAGGACCACTCTGAAACATACTCACCTGAGCTCCGCTGCTCCCCAGTGGGATTAAACTCCAGTTGCCCACATTGGTAAGTATCTTGGTCACACATCCCTATGGCCTTCATTTACCTCTCTGTCTCACTTTTCTACCTGCTTCTAGAGTTTCCTAGGATGACCTTCCAAATAAACAACTTGCCCTGGATTCTGTGTCAGGGCCTACCCTTGGGGAAACCCAAACTAAACAGCCCATGTCCCCAAGTACAGAGCTAGATGCACAAAAGACATCTTCCAAAAAATGACAGTAAACAAGTGGACAAAACAGAATGATCGAATGTCAATTTGTAATCGAACTGAGAGGAAGGTGCATGCGTGATTTTAGAACAGATAAGTCCTGTCTCCCCTCTCTGGCACTGTTTCCTTTCCTCTTACTGCTCCCTCATAGTTTGCTAAAACCCTCCAATCTAGCAGGCTGCCCTGTTTCAGGTGTCACAGACACATATGTGCATTCTCACCTCCGTGCTTCTGTGCATGTCATTCTCCTAATCCAGAATAACGTCTCCACTCCTCCCCAGTTTCTTCCAGCTGCACCAGTCCTTCCAGACCTGTTTCAAGCTTTGCTGTTTCCACAACACCTCTTGCATCACAACTAAGAGAATAACAGCGCTTGCAGCCAGTAATTCGCAACTCACTACTTAATCACACGCTTTTGTGCTGTCTCTATCACACACGGGGTCATCTTGTCTCAATAATTAAACTAGGCTTTCCTTGGGAATAATCATCACATCTTGTACCCTGCTAGTCCTCCCAAGGCCTACTATAGTGTGGCATATACATTTAGTTGACGATGTATGATTTACACATTTACATACTAAAACACAAACATGTGCATGACCAATAGTAATGAATCATCTTTAATGGACTTCAGAAATGTCTCTCACCTTTCGTGCAAATGCCCGGCTGACGAAGCCCTCTGGAGCATCCTTCTTGGTTGGAAGGATCTTGGAAACATCCTTTCCAGGGACTCAAAAAAAGACAGCAGGCCACAGAACACCTTGGTTTATACCTACAACTTCCCCCCACTGGTTTAAAGACATAATAAAAGAGAATGCTTGTTGCTCATAAATAAAAAGGAGTTAAATGCAATTTTGGCAAAATGTGTCCCATTTTTTTCTCTCTGTTGTGATTGTTGCTGTCATAAGTAGACAATCATAGAAAAGTCAAAAAGGGAAGACTTTCAAAGGCTTACTTCAGAGTCTGGTACCCTCCCCACTTTATTTTTCTTAGCCCTAATGCTGAAGGAAAACAGACACTTATCAATGTGCTAATGGTGTTTATTCCCCCATCTGCCTTGGCAGGGTGGCTGTGTGCCAAGTCCTGAGACACTTCACTAAAGCACCAAGTGAACCGAGGTCAACTCCACTGTCAACTGTACCCACCACTCATACTTGGAAGGCCATGGAAAGGTTTAAGATCCTGAATTTCTCTTCCTTACCTTGGTGCCTTTGCAACATCTAGACAGCTTTTCCCAGGCCTGTGTAGAGTGGGAATTTGCCTGTGAAATCACGACCCTTCCAATTTGCCTGTGAAATCACGACCACCTTTATGCCCCTCTAAAAACAGCCTTGTTGGCAATAGCCAAGAAAAAGCAGAATGCCTCTTTTCTTCTGCTTTGCTCAGGGTTCTGACTTCCAACTGCCTGGCCAGAGCTGCCCATGAGGGTCATTTTAAGCCATAAGGCTGGAGCCACACCTGTCCCCACACCTTTTTTACACCTTTTCCCACTAGGCTGTGCCCCCCCAGCTGCTCCGGAGCGGGGAAGGACTGTCCTTGTTCATCCTCCGGCAAGTCTTCCCTGACCCAAGCAAAGTTCAACAGTCCTGTTCAGGTGGGAGGTCCCTGAAAGATCCCAGGAGAAGAAATGAGCATTTCCTGCTGTTTTTCTGTCTCCCTCCCAAGCAGCAAGCCTACAGAGGAAGCAGCTCTCCTTTCTCCCCTCCTTTCTGCAAATCTTAGCATTTTTGGCACCTACACTGGAACACACACCCAAAGCAATCTTGCCTGCAGCAAGATTATCCTTTGGTGGTGACATAATTCTAAGACACCTCAGTGAGCAGCTTCCCCCGGTGCCTCTTGCGATTCACTGTAATGGAACCTCCCTAATCTTGACAATGGATGTCTTTACAGCGACTCCAAAAAACAAACAATAATTAGAAAATGGAATCTAATATCCTTTTAGACTGAGTTCGACCCTTCTGTAAGCGGCATTCAGTGAGTGGAGTGGACTTGGAGCCAGCCTCGACTTTTGCTGAAATCCTCTCAACACACAAGAGCAGTAAAAGGGGAAGGTTGAGAAGATTTTAGTTATAGCCATCCCTCTCATTTGTACAGAGCATTTTTTTTTAGTAACCTTCATGTCCATTATTTTGATTCTCAAAGGATTAGGTAGGATGTCTTGGGAGTTAGGAATGCTGGCTGAAGATGCCTGAGTTTGAATCCTGCCTGAAAACTTACTGGCTTTGTGATATTTATTGAGCAAATAACTATGCCTCTACTTTCCTATTTGCAAAACGTGGATAGTCATCATACACAATCCATAGAATTAAATATAGTTAGATAGATAGATAGATAGATGGATAGATAGACAGACAGACGACAGACAGACATTTGGAACTATGCCTGGTACACAGTGAGTACTAAGGAAATTATTATTATTTTATCATTTGAATATAAGAACTGATACCATAAAGGCTCCTCAGACTCCGCGCCTGGCCTAAGCAATCCCTAGGTGAGGAGGTCAGACGTTGCCTTAGCTCGGGTTCCCTCAGAAACAGATCGAGACAAATGTTTGGGTGCGAGGCGCTTACATGGCAGGAATGAAGCTGGGGAGTTTATCCACCATCTCCATCCCTCATTGTCAAGAGCAGTTCTGGAGCTGTGGCCCTGCACTGAAGACTGCCAGCTTGTCCCACGCATAGAAGAAGCAGCCTCATAGTACCAGGTGGGTTTGGTCTTAAGAGATGCAGGAAACTATTAGCATATACTAGCGGCATCTGCAAGTGACCTTCCTCACGTGGCCAAAGGAATAGGAGCCAGGCAGTGACATTAGTGACCACAGGGACACAGTGCAAGTCTTTGTGTGCTTTGACCCTCCAGACAGAACCCAAAGTCAAGTGTGCTCAACCAAGGACAACGTCTCCTGAGTTACCTTCTGGAGGAGTGTACCATGTGATCTTTCTTGGTAACTGAATCCAATGCTTATCAGACTTTATGACATCCCTACATAGCATCAAAATCCCCTTTGGTAAGTCTTTTCTTCTACACTAGTTTCCAACAGGGAAGAAAAGAGAGTGAGGAT
This sequence comes from Vicugna pacos, assembly GCF_048564905.1. Lineage (NCBI taxonomy): Eukaryota > Metazoa > Chordata > Mammalia > Artiodactyla > Camelidae > Vicugna > Vicugna pacos. Next base: position 15,768,959 of record NC_133005.1, read on the forward strand.
GACAACATATTTTAATTGGTAAAATAGGAGACATAAAAAGAGGCCATGGTATTGCTTTAGTGCCTGCTAGGCGTTTAGAAAAGAAAACGTTCTCTGAGCTAAAATGCTCTACTCTGAAAACGTGAAAATCTATTTGAAAATGACTATCTTCAAATGGGTTGATTCCTCTGCACAGGAGCCACTCCACAAATACGCTTTCTGGGTCATATTTTTTGGGAAAAGTAAAGTTTGGGGCAACTATTGTCAAGCTGCCAAGTTTATTCTTACAAGATACAATGCTCACCTGAGCCCCTCAAAGGCAAGCCTCAAACCGAGTTTCCTAACTTCGGTCAAATACTCTTTCTGACTCCCCTTCGTTCCTCAGGGAAGGGCTTTCATTTCATCTTATTATCCTTCTTTCCAAAGGAAAAAAAATCAAAAATCAATTTATAAAAGCAAAAACTTTCATCCACCACCCATTTCTAAATAAAGAAGGAATACTGAAGCAAAACAATTAAAACTTATCACAATCACTCTGATTTCCAGCCAAACCCTCTAAATGTGGATGAGATACAGTCAGTGACGAGGACATGACAGATTCTAGTTTTTACTTAGAAGGTCGGTTAAGCCCATTTCCAAGCAGGCATCTTGATGTCTTTACATACAGAGGGCTTGTTTTCTCTATATTTGGGCAAAGCCCATTGGAGTAACTGAAAACCACCACCTCAGAGGATGAACTGTGATGCAGACCAGAGAAAGTCTTAGTTGAGGTAACTGAGGCCAGAGATCCACAATGAAACTGCCCTGTACTGTTTCATTTTTCAAACTTACACATTTTCCTAAACCCTTTTCGGTGTGTGATTTATGTTCAGTTGATTTTGCTACAGGCCTGGAATGTTTACACAAAGGCTTAATAGACATTTACTTTGGAAGTCACATTGTGAGATAGAATCAAGAAATTGGCCCATTGCCGGAGTCAGAATGGGAGGCCACCTGGAAGTTAATGATCACTTTGTAAAGAACAGAGGCATGTAACAGAAGGTTCCAGAAGAGTAGAGACTTCATGTAATAACCACATTGCACTCAGACATACAGCACTGGAATGACTGAGGAGACACCCACGTATAAATAGAGACGTCCTCAGATGGAAATGTCCAGGATTATAATTACTCAACGCCTTAATACTTTAATATCACGCATCATGAGGCATCTTACAATTTATATATGCTTCTAGGTAGCATCTAAATCAATGCTCTCTAAAAGGATGCCTGTAACCCCAAATGCCAAGAAGTCTGCCTAAATGTTTGATTCAAGCTGAATTTACCTTTGAGGCACATAGAAAAGAATTATGACCCTCACTTTACAGATATGGAAACTGAGACTCAGAAAGGGTCAGCAACCTGCTTGCTCAAGATTACATGATGTGTAACGTAAAAAATCACAGTCCCTTTAGTGACATCACAAAGTTTTTTATATGATTCAATCAATCCCACAAATACAGCATTCATATCACTGGGCTGAGGATAGCAGAAGATAAAAATAAATGTGATCTCCTTGAGATTATAACTGAATCCAAGAGAAAAGTATGTTTCTTTAAACTGCTTGTTTTCACAACGAAGGGAGAACTCTTCCTAAGGAACTCTGTAAGAGACAGGATATAAGCAAACAAACAAGTCAACATCTGGTACATCCTCCATCCTCCCACATGGCATGGGCAGAGGAGGAGTTACTGCTTTAAAGAAGATGCTTTAGGGGAATCCTCTATAGTAAAATAATTGATAAACACCTGGAGGAGGGACAGAAGTAAGCTGTCTATGCAGGTATCTGGGGGAATTCCACTCCAGAGAAAGCAAACAAAGGCCAAGCCCGTGAGATGGAAATATACTTGGCTTGTCCACAGAACAGCAGGGAAACCTGTGTGGCTGGAGCAGAGTGAGCAAAGGGGAAAGACGAGGAAGGGAAGGTACAGAGGAGACAGGCAGGATGCATGGTCAGGCAGGGCCTTATTAGTCATAGGAAGGGATTTGACTTTAATGACGAAGAAGATGAGATACCATCATAGGGTTCTGAGCACAGAAGTAACCTGATTTGGCTTCTGGTTTAAAAAGAATCATTCTGGCTTCTTCGTGAATAAAAGACTCTAAAGAGACAAAAGACCGAGGTAGGTATATCAAGTCTGGGAGATGGCGATGGATATGGTGAGGAATGACTGGATTCCAGATATAATTTGAAAGTAGCTTCCATGAGATTTTCCTGGTGGATTGGATGTGAGGGGGAAGAGAAAGGGAGGAGTTGATGGTTACTTCAAATTTTTTCACTTGAGCACCTGGAAAGATGGAGTTGCCACAACTGAGAAGAGGGCGACCAGGGTTAGAACAGATGCTGAGGGTGAGATGACAAGATTAGTTTCTGTCCTATAAAGTTTGGGAAGCCTATTAAATATCCACGCAGGGATGTTTAAAAGATATCTCAATATATACATTTGGAGTTTAAGTGAGATACCTGGGCTGGAGATATAAACTTGAGCACCATAAGAATATAGATGGTATTTAAAGCCATGAGACTGAATGAGATTACCCAGAGTGTGAGTCTAAATGGAGAAGAGGGTCAAGACCTGAACAGGTGGGGTGGTTTAAGAGGGGTAGGTATTGACTAGGAACAGGATCCACGTGAACTCTATGGAGGAGCAGAAATGTTCTCTATCTTGATCTGGGTGGTAGTTACACAGGTATAGAAATTCATCATTCTCTAGATGTTCATAAAAACACCTTCATCATTCACAGAAATCTGTCAAACTACAGCCTTCAAATGTGTGTCTTTGACTCTAGCCAAATTATGCCTCAATAATGAAACAAGGGGTGGAGAATGAGGGCCTGATCATGGTGCCATCCATTCTAGAATAGACGGACAAGAATAGGATAAATGGTCTGTGCCCTTGGCAAGCTTATTTATCAGACCAAAAATAGAAAATGCATAGATTTCCTCTTTGGAGCAAATGAATGCCGAGGACTGCCGAGATGTTGGATTCTACACTCCATGTGTTTTTTCACTCTTTTCTATGGAACCTCCTCTTGCTCTGCTTCCTACCACGCCCACTTCAGCCAACAGTCACCACCTCTGCTTGGCAACAAGACTCCACATACCTTAGAGGAAACAGGAGGAAATGTTGAGCAAGTTGCCTTGGCAACCAAAACCTGTATAGAGCTGGTTTCTGGCTCCACCCTCCTACTTGCCCCAGTTTCCCGGTTCCCACCACTCCCCCAGATGCTGTTTCCCTGAACCTTCCAGCACCCTTCTGTTATGCCCTCCAGGGACTGGGCTGCCCCTCCCCACCAAGCCTTCCCCTCTTCAACTTCTGACCTCCTTATTCTGAACTTGCAGACTTGTTTGCATCTAATTTTTAGCAGGCTTCAGGGTTTCTAACCCATGGTCTTCCTTGAACCTCAAATCCCTGCCACTTCATTGTCACTCTGATGGGACATCCTAATACATTGCCCAGGGCAGTTACAAAAACCCCATCAAGGATGGAGAACTCTTTCCCCATGCCAAACTTTTTTTAAGTTTTAAGTCAGATGAGATTTATCAAACTGTTAACCACCGAAGTCAAAACTTTATAGTCAGGGCTTAGAATACCATCCATCAGAAAGCAGAGAAGGGAGAGGGGTTTCTACTGTGAATATCATCACAGGTGGGACAGGTACTTTGAGTTGGAAGCTTGTGCCTAATGGAAAAGTGGGCTCTTCCCTCCCTCCCCCTAAGACTGTCCTAACTTGAGTAGCCTCCTTTGGCTGCCAATCTTTTGTTTTCAAAGAACCAAGAAGATGATACCTGCTCTTACAGGCATGTTCTGTAAGAAGGCACTTTGGGGCAAGAGTTGAAAATTACTGAGGAGCCAACACATGATCCATACAGGGACATGGCCCCCAAGTAGCCCCAGGCCCACCTCTGTCCATCACACCATTCCATCCCCAGCTCCCCATCCAGTCTCCCAGAGTAGCCAGAGGGTAGCATCTTAACAGTGGTGCATCCCCCCCTTTTTTTTTTAACAAGGAGAGTTAAAGGAGAACCTGGCTCAGCATTTAGATCAAGTATCTAAAACTAAAGCTCAACTGTGCAAGGTGAAAAATGGGGAAAGCTGGTGAGGTTTCTGCAACTTGAATTAATGTCCTTGGATTATTCCCAGGACCAATTTCATGAGCACGTGCCACATACAGCTGTACAGGGAGCCATGCCTAGAGGACCTCACACTTGATTTAATGCTCTGTTGCTGCCATCTTGAAATCGTTCATAATTTTCGAACAAGAACCCCACCCTTTCACTTTTCACTGCAACCTGCAAAGTATAGAGCCAGTGCTTATAGTTTCAGCTCAGTTATCAGCAAACTAAACATCACTAGCTATCTTCAAATATTCTACCTTGAGCCTTCTCTGCAGTAGATTCAAACTGATAAACTGAGAGGCACAGGCCCACACTCAAATATCCATGGAGATCACTGTCATGGGTGTGTAATTAGAGGAAGTATGTCCGTTGGATTTCCAGATTGGGACATTCTCCACCAAAGCTGGAAAAAAAAAAATAAGGAAGTCTCTACAAACTGAAGATCAAGGTCACGGTGAAGAGTGTATTGAAAAGTAAAACTTCAAATAAAACTTCCATCCTTGGCTTGGAGACAGCATTAAACATGTACTTATTGCTCTGAAAATATTCTATCAGGCATAATGCTCATGGTTGAAAAACGCATGTAACCTGAAAAAGCCCTGATCCATTGTTTATCTGAAGTGAGATGTGGTAACAGGGGCTGAAATGCATTACAAATCAACTTCTGGCAGTGGTGCAATGAAGCAAAAAGAGAAACCCAGGCAATCTACTGACTAATAATTGCTTCCCTCCCTTCCCCCAAAAACTGAGGGGCGTGTTTCCAGAGAGACCCATCTGACCCTTATCCCTCGAACTTACTCTGTGTTCTTAGATCAGGCTCTTCTAAACTCTTGCCTCTTCTGTAAAGTCTTCCAGCACTATTTGAACAATTCCTAATTTTTCCTTTTACTATTTCCCCTCCTTTCAATAAATCTCAGAGCACGTTAAGTCTCTCCTGGCCCTAGTCAGCATCAGAGCCAAAGGGGGCTGGGACAGAGTCAACGGAGAAGGGGGAACATTGGTAGCTGGACTCGGTGCCTGGCTGCAAGCCTTTTTATCACCCACAGTGTCCTCCCCGTCACGACATTCCCCACTGCCGCCCTCCTCACCACCTTCGCTCTCGTCCAGGTCAGTTGCCTCCCCAGCCCTTTACTCTCAGGGATGACCTCTCCACCTACTTCCCTGGGAAAACTGAGAACATCTGATGAGAACTCCCACAAGTTTCCTCCCAAACTCCTTAAGTTTTCTTTGGATCACCACCCAAACTTTCTTCCTTCCCGCCCATCTTGGAAGAAACTTTCCCTGCCACATGGACCAGTTAACCCCTTATACCTGCCTCCTAGCATGACTATGGGCTCTGTCTTTCGTCTCCGCTGGCTGCTTGTCTGGTTCCTCAACACGTGCTCAAATCTCATCCAAAAGGAAATAAACATGCGAACACCAGTAACTCTCCATCTGTAGCTTTGCTTTCTTTTCCCTCCCTCCTCCTCTTCTGTTCCCTCTTCTCTCTTTATCCCTCAATAAAACAAGATAATGTCTGAATACTGTCCAGCACAAAATTGAGAAGGAACCAAACAAATGGGAGGCCTGTTCCTCATTCTCACACATCTTGGCTCTCCCTCTCCCCTGTCCTCAAAACTGTCTTCCCGAAGGTCAAACAAAATCAAAGGCCTTGGTTTGCCGCCCTTCCTGTTTTTATGCCTCTCAAGATGAATCCTTCTGCTCCTTGGTTTCTGTGATGTTGGTTTCCCTCCGACGTGGCCCACTGCTCATTTGAAGTGTCCATCGGTGTTTTTTTTTTTTTTCCCCATATTCTTTGCCCATCACTTAATGGAGGTTATTCCCCAGAATGCCAGCCTCAGGCTGTTCTCTGCTCACTGCACTGTCCATCTTCATCCCATGATGAACCTCACGGCTCTCACCCTCACTGTGTGTTTCCCAGAGTTATATCCTACATCCGACTCACTCCTAAATTCCACATGACCTCTCTAACACCTGGTGAACACCGCCAGCCACCTGCCTGACATCCCGCTAAGAATGGCGCCTGGCTCCACCAGCTCCACGTGACTACAGCAGAACCGACATGTCACCAGGAACCATCTTCCATAGCTTTCAGGAAGCTTCCTCTGTGATTCTTGCTGGGGGTAGAAACTGGTGTCAGGCTGAGGCTCCATAGGCCTATAGGTGGAAGTAAAAGATGATTTTTACCTGGCTGGGGGAAGAGCGTGGGGGAGGAGCATGAGATAAGAGGCCAGAGCCTGACCCAAAGGAGCCACGTTGCTCCGACTTCTGTGTTTGGCACCAAATGTTGCCTCATGGTCCCCTTAAAGTTTACACTGTGCACGACACTGATAACACATAGAGGCATAACCAAAAATTAGATAAATACTGGCTTGTACCCATAGAGATAGAAAATTAAGTACTTATTTTGGCTGCGAGTCAAGGCACGACGGCACTGCATGAAGCAGGAAGCGATGGGGGCGCCTGGCTTGGGCACAGTGGATCAAGAAAAGTGGTGACCTCTTTTCCACTTATTGTTCACACTGTAAATGCTTTACTTCCATCAATTAAAAGGCCCGTATGGACCCGTCCCTCCAATTATTTGTGGGTCTGTTAAGCATCTCTCTGCGAGCAAGACTCACTTTCCTTTCTAGTGGATCTGCTCTTCCAGTCACTGCATCCCCAGTCTCCAGGGAGTTCTGGGAGTGATACTCTCCCAGAAGACACTGATGCTAACATTTTCCTCCCTGATTTAGCGAAGTTAAGCAGAGTGAATAAATTTTTGGCTATACATGTGTCCTACCTCCCACTAGAAGGAAAAAAAAAAATCTCTCTTGTGAACAAAGGAGAATGAAGGAAAGCTCCCTTCCTGCACCAGGAGCCCACATTTCCCATCCAGGGCCTCCCGCTAATTCCAGGCCTCACCCTGAAATCAGGGAGGCCCGGGCCCTGGGGATGCTCACTGCCCCTCCCGGCGTGATCTGCGGTGTTCGCAGCTTCTGAGTGTCCTAATCTATTCCATATTCCAGGAGGCCCTCCGCAGGAGAAGGTAATCATTCTCCCACAGTCACTCTGCACTTACTTTCTTTCCCACTCACATCCGCTTGTTATCCAGAGCAAGGAGGGAACGGCTTTCTGCCCTCTCTGGGGCTGCGCGACTCCTTGGCCTTTGCTTAATCAAGGCCGTTGCTGTGGCAGGAAGCCATGCACAAAGTAGCCTGCCCAGAGGAAAGCAGAGAACTATGGGGCTGGCTTCTCTCAGCTTAAAAGGAGTATCCAGTCCAAGCCACACCATAGCTGTTAAAGAAACAGAAAGAGTAAGGAGCCAGTACCCTCAGGTACCAACAAATAGAGGGAAGCCCTCCTGGGGAAACACAGAACTGAAAGATTCCACTGCTTCCTCTACCTACCATTTTCAATCACATTAATTCAAAACTATGTTAGCTTTCAGGTTCGTGCGCCAATGAGGGAGCTGGAATGAAGAGAGGACAGCCCGTTCAGAAAGTTCCAGGGCTTAAGGAGAAAGCAAGTCCTGTTCCCACCAAACCTAGCCATTTGCCTGAAGACTAAATAGATTAAGCTAGATTTCTTAACTCTGCCAGATCCAATTAAATAGGAAGTCCTAACTCTGCTTCTAGAACAGCTCCTAAATCCAGCTTATACTTACCTCCTTTATCAATTCCCTTTTTCAGTTCAAAGCACTATCATTTCTTAGCTGGAATATTACAATTGATGGTCTCTGCCTTATCCACCGGCATTGTTCATCATCTATACCACAACTGGAGAGGGCATTTGAATACTTCACTTACTTTCCAAAGGCTTCCCATCATCCTTTGAATGAAACCTAAGCTCTCCACCTGGCCTGCCTCCTTTCCCTTCAGTTGTCGCCTCCCCGACATGTACTCTCGTCCCCTAACACTGCCTCCCTTGCTCCCTGTGCTTCAGCCACACTGGCCTCCCTTGCTGTCCTTCCACAGCACAGGGCTCTCTCCCATGGTCTTGGATGGGGGTTCCTAGTAGCAGAGTCTGATGGGGATTCTTGTGCATGTGGTTTATTGAGGGAAGGCTCTCAGGGTAAAACTGAAAGAGAGTGAGGGAAGCAGAAGAGGAAATGTGAAGAAGCCAAGAAAAGATGTGGTCTCCACTGGAGACTAGGCTCAGCCAGGTGATCCCAGGGCCCACCTTGAAGCAAGGGACCAGCATCTTGTACCGCTCTGCCCACTAGCCACTGGCTGTGGTCCACCCACAAGAGAGGACATAGCCACAGGCATTCTCTGCCAGCTGACAATTGCAGTTGTGAACAGAGAGCAGCCAACACTGACAGCAGCTAGGGAATGGGTGCCTTGGCCCAGAGAAGGGGATCCGGACAGGACATCAGCAGTTTTACTAAATCTACCTTAGGAACTTGTTTCAGTTATTCCTTCTGCCTGAAACACTCTCCTTCCAGATCTTCATGCACCCAGCTTCTCGCCATCATTTGCATCTTTTTTGAGTGGCCATGCCTGGCCATTTATCCACAGTAGCCACACTCCCAGTTAATCAATCTCATTATTCTGCAATATTCTTTTTTCACTGTCTGGAATAATAGTTCCTCTTTAATATAAAATATTTATATATTTATATTTATTTGTGTTTATTGGCTGTCTTACCTACTAGAACATAAATTCCATGAGAGCAGGAAAACAGCCTAGTCACCTACCTAGTGGTAAAGTCAAAAGATCCTAGAGTCAGACCTCCTAATTCAATTTCTGACTCCACCATTTACTGACTCTGTAAACTCAAGCAGGTTAGCTTCTAACAGTGCCAGATTACTAGGTTCTTAAGAAGATTAAATGAGTTGATGCGAATGCTTAGAATAGTGTGTGACACATGTTAATCACTCAATAAATGCTAAAGAGGATCTGAATAGATATTTTTCCAAAGAAGACATACAGATGGCCAACAGCCATATGACAAGATGCTCAATGTCACTAATCATTAAGGAAATCAAAACCACAATGATATGTCACCTTACACCTGTCAGGATGGCTATTACCCAAAAGACAACAAATAACAAGTGTTGGCGAGGATGTGGAGAAAAGGAAACACTCGTGCACTGAATATAAACTGGTACAGATGCCATGGAAAACTGTGTGGCGAGTCCTCAAAAAATTAAAAATAGAACTACCAAATGATCCAGAAATTTCACTCCTGGATATTTATCCAAATTTAAAAAAAAAACAATAATTTAAAAAGATATAAGCACTCCTATGTTCAGTGCAGCATTATTTAACATAGCCAAGATCGGGAAACAACCTAAGTGTCCATCAATGGATGAATGAGTAAAGAAAATGAGTGAGAGTGATGGGACACAATTTGAACGAGGGAAGAGGTGGAGGAAAGGAAATATGGCCACACTCAAGACCACAGAATACTGACGAGCCCAGAGAAGCCAGTATCATCATTTTCATTGTTACCATCATTATATCTTAGGTCCCTGTGGAACCAGAGCTGCTTCTCGATTTCCAGCTCAACTGCAAAGCTTGAGGATTTACTTTCAACTGCATCTGGATTGTGGCCACTTCCTCCGTAACACAATGGATCTGGGGGGAAGAAATGCAGAAAATAAAATCTAATCCCAACCCAATCAATTAACCAATCAATCAGCTAGCCTAGAAGATGCTTGGTGAATAAATGAAGGAACGAACAAGATAATTCTTTGTCAACTCAAGCTACCACATTGCTTTGACTATATGATATGCCCCAAAGGCCAATGGCATTTCTTGGATTTTTACCCTTTAAGGAGACATAAATTCTTACTCTCTTTCTCGGCCATCAGTAGACATCCAAAATACCTCAATTATGTTTTCTTTCTTGATGATGCTCAAAACCAGCCAAAGCTCCCCTCTTGACTGCACTCATTGCAAGTCTGTAGACTTAAAGGTTCAATTTGTTGGGCCGCAGCACACTAAATCTTGAAGGCAAGGCCCTCACCTCCCCTCCACCACCCATAAGCAGTCACTGTTCCAACAACTCTGGGCCACTGTTACCCTCAGGCCAACCCTGCCATGTGATTAAATAAACTGGCTGCATCTGGAGGAAAGGAAGCTTTCAGTCAGCTTCAGCCACCAAACGAGCTGTGGTTCTGTCTGTGGCCTGGATGAAATGGGCAAAGGAGCAATTAGTTCAACTCTCCTCTGAAAGAGAGGCTTTATGGGAAGTAGGAAACAAGGCAGTCACTAAACAAATATAACCTGACCGCTTTCTGCAAGCAGGCCCTCCAGGGCACGTAAAGACAGGCCAGGACACAGGATGAGATGAACAATTAAAGACCCAGTTCAGAAAACAGTTGTAATGGTGGGGGAGTGGGGGTCACTTCATTCACCTAAATTTTTGAGGGGGCTACTGTATTTGCTTGGATGAAAGAGTCTGTCAAGACATTTAGGATTTGTGGGGAAACACTACAGCTTAGGCTACAGGACTGTTATGGGAAAACCAGACAATGTGTTGGGCCCTGTTGCGGGGGGAAGAGGAAGACAGTGACACATAAGAAAGGAGGGGTTAGGAGGCAGTGGGAAGCCAGAGACTCCGTTAACAGCTCCACTTTGTCATTGACCTCAACCTTCAGTAAGGTGCCCCAATTCAACAAGGCCTCCAAGGAGGGGAGTTTTTATAAAAGGCAGCAGTAAAGGGTCCAGGTTTCCACACCAGATGACTTGAAGGGATAGAGACCAACCCCATCCTGCAGGTTAGGAGAGAAGGTGGAGCTCAAGGAACCTCAAGAGAGCACCAGTCTGCAGGCCATGAGATGGTGTCTGTGCCTCCCCCTTCCCCTCCCCCTCGTCCTCCCAGATCTCCCAGGGATCAGGAGGGCTCAGCAAACAGGAGGGCTTGGCAAACACCTGCATACTCTCATACTTAAGCAAAAGGTGTGGACAGATATCCACATCTCAGTGATGATCTCAGCAGCCCCATTTTCAAGCACATAGGCTCTTCATCACAGTGAGCCATTATAAGCAGTGGCTAAAGTTCCAGAAGTAGCACAGAGCTGGCAGGCCTGCGGAGGTCACCAGGAGCACCTCTTCTTCTTCTCCGTCTCCTTCCTGTGTGATCTCACTCATTCCCTTAGTGTCAAATCCCATCTGTACCCTGAAGAGTCTTCGGGCCTGTTCCCCCACTTACACTGAGGAATCACATTGCTGCTAACAGTGATAATAACCACATACGGTTATTAAGCACTTGAAAGGCAGCTAGATCAACTGAGCAACTAAATTTTAAAATTTAATTTTTATTTATTTATATTTTTGAAAAACAATACTCGATTCAGTTATTGGATTGCTTTTCATTATGTTTGGAACAATTTAAGAATGTGAATCTATTTTTTCAACAACAAACTTTTCAACTGTAAGTGGAAATTTAGCATCCAAATTGAGATATGCTATAAGTGTAAAATATGTACTTGATTTAGAAGATACGGTACAAAAAAGTGTCAAATTTTCTTTTTTTTTTAGTTTTATTGATGTATAGTTAACAATTAAAATTGTTAAAATGTACATCAAAGTGATTTGATGTATGTGTGCATTGTTAAAGAACTCCCCCATTCTAGTTAATTAAGACATCCATGTAAATTTTAAAACAGTTTTATCTCTCAGTGAGTTGCTCTTCCTAGAATAAACTTTGTTTACCCCCCCAAAAAAAGAAGTTTTAGTCTATTTGTACAATGGAATACTACTCAGCCATAAAAAATAAAGTAATGCCATTTGCAACAACATGGATGAACATGGAGATCGTCATTCTAAGTGAAGTAAGCCAGAAAGAGAAAGAAAAATACCAAATGATATCACTCTGTGTAGAATCTAAAAAAGAAAAAGAAAAAGAAAAAGAAAAAGAAAAAAAGAGGACATTGATGAACTCATCTATAAAACAGAAACAGAGTGACAGACATAGCAAACAATCTTATAGTTACCGGAGGAAAGGGGGTGGGAAGGGATAAATTTGAGAGTTGGAGATTTACAAATGTTAACCACAATATATAAAAATAGATTTAAGAAAAACAAATTTCTTCTGTATAGCACAGGGAACTATATTCAATATCTTGTAATAATCTTTAATGGAAAAGAATATGGAAATGAATATATGCATATAAAAAATTTTTAATTCCTATGAAGATAAATAAATAAATAAACAAAAAAACAAATATTTCTTAACAGAAACACAAACCAAAAAAATTAAGATATCCATCACCTCACATAGCTCCTTTTTGTGTGTGTGACAATATTTAAATTCTACTCTCTTAGCAAACTGCAATCATACAAGACAATGTTATCAGCTATAGCTACCATGTTTCACAAGATCTTCAAGACCTAATTCATCTTATAGTTGGAAATTTGTACCCCTTTACCAACCTCTCCCTATTTCCCCACCCTGCTCCCCAGCCCCAAGCAATCACTTTTCTACTCTCTGTTTCTACGAGTTTGACTTTTTTTTTTCTTAAGATTCCACATATACGTGATGTCATTCAGTACTTGTCTTTCTCTATATGGTTTATTTCACTAAGTATAAGGCCCTCGAGGTCCATCCCTGTTGTTGCAAATGGCAGGATTTCCTACATGCTGAAATGATAACATTTTGGATATATTTGGTTAAATAAATACAATATTAAAATTAATGTCACCTGTCCCTTTTGACCTGTTTTAATGTGGCTACTAGAACACTTAAAATTACGTATGTGGCTTGCATTCTGTTTATGTTGGACCGCATTGCTCTAGAACCATATAGCCACATCTCCCCTTGGGTCTCTCCCAAGTACCTCCAACTAACATATCCAAAATTAAACATCATCTTTTGTTCCCCCTCCCCCTGCAACCTCTCTCTCCTCTAGAATTGCCTAAATGCCCTTTTTCATCAGATTACACTGGAGAATTTTGGTAGTGATCCTGGATGCTGAAAAGTTAGTGCCACCTTCACTACCATATACCCGCCTTCCTCGGCGGGGAGGTGGGTGGTGGCAGGGCTAACGTCTGTCTAGTTCACGATTGCGTCCATCCCCTGCAAAGTGCGGCATGTGCTCGGATCTCAGTGAAGACTTCCTAGATGAGTGAATGAGCAAAGGAATGAACGTGACTCACCTCAGGCAGGGCTGAGAACACAAAGCACATGGAACAGAGGTAGGCAGAGAGGAGACAGTCCAGTGTGCTTCCAGGAGCTGTCAGCCTGGAGGAACAAAGGGGCGTCAGAGCCCCACGGACGAGGTGGTGGAGTGAAGCCGGGCAAGCGAGGCTCCAGCTGCCCCCTACTCAGTGGGGCTTGAGATAACCAAAGCAGTCAGGAACCACCCTGCAGATGAGGGAGGTTTGAGGTTGGATGGCTGCCCCACTGAACCATGCCCTATTCAGCATGGCAATGCAGCCTCTCTTTGCTGTGAAGAGCTGGAAGAGGACTGATAAAGACAGCAAATCTGGGTCAGCAGGAGCCAGGGTGGACTCAGCAGAAAGCAAACAGCCTGGCTGAGCGTGCATTGCACCAAAGTTGACGACCCGACAGGTGAACAGGTGGAAGTGAAGGATGAGCTGGAGAAAGCCAGGCTCCCTGGCTAGGTGAACGATTTAGGCCTAGGTGTCTACTTTTCATGCAGCACTTTCTCACCTACAAAGGGAAATTTAGCATCCAAATTGAGATGTGCTGTAAGTGTACGACAAACACTGGATTTAGAGTGGCTGTAGCAACATTTAGATAGATTTACACGGCACACACGATGTGCCAGGAACTACTTTAAGTACTCTCTCTCCCTCTCTCTTGTTCTTTCTCTATATGTACGCATATGTGTGGTTTTCCTATGCCTGTATGTATATACATGTATGTGTGTGTGTATTAGCTTTAAGTCTCACAGCAATCCTGCAAATTGTAACCAATGTCATCCCCATTTCACAGATGAGGAAAATGAGATGTGGATCTGGAATCTGAACCTAGGCTGTCAGTTGCAGTTCAGAGGTGTACCCAGCATGCTCTTCGGTGGACCACAGGTCAGTGAGGCAAGGAAGAGCACCTCGACTCCAGGTGCACTGGGTCAGACTCAGGGTCCATCTGCCCCGTGTTCTGGGTCCGATAGTTTTATCCAAGGAGTATGTTTGGGGCAAGGGAAAGAAACGTGCATTATTCTCCTCCCAGATTCTAAGAACGTCCGTTCACTCCTGCACTAGACGTGTGGCTTTTTAAGCTCTCTCTCTTCCTGTGTTTCTAGTCATTCTAGCCTCTTCTTGAGAAGAGAACCTCTCTTCTACTCTTCGCTACAACTGCAGAATTAGAAGATGTTGAGGGAAATGGCTACCTTTGGAGGACATATGCCTGAGTTGGGCCTCTCATTTCCACCTTCCCATGCCTGGGACTGAGGAGTGAACCCAAGAAGCGCAGCTTTGTAAGAGAGCACGGGGGAGGGCCTTCAGTCAGGCAGGTCAGGGGCGGGGGGAGTGAGAGCAAAGGTGAACTGATGTCGTCACAGCCCTTACAGTCTTGTCCCAGATTAGACCTGTAACAAGTAAATAAACAGGCCCGCTGCCCCTCGCCCCGATCAAGTCATTCTCAGCTGGGGAGGGCGTAGTTTGCCAGTATCTTTTTCTTCCTATTATGCAACAAAAATGATGTTTGCAGTTGTTTTAGGAAAACTAAATAAACAAAAAAAAAAAAGTGGGAGGAGACACAAAATGAAACCTCTGGTAAATGCCGCTATCCCCAAATTAGCATTTCTGGGAAAGGGAAACACAGAAGGCACATGAAGTCCATCTTCAAATATGTGAAGGAGGAGCATGTGGCAGAGAGATTTCCTTTGTTTTGCTTGTTAGAGGAGAACAAGAATCAGTAGGAGATCGTTTAAGGAAGGAAGATTCCAAGTCAATAAAAAAGAACTTTTTCTAGCAATTAAAGCTGGTCAAAAATGGAATGGTTTTGAGCCCCAGTTTAGAGAAATAAAGACCTCAGCCCAAGATCCCTGACCACCCATATTAGATTAAATTTGAAATTGATGACCTCTAAGATCTCTTCCATGATTCTATGTTCTTAATATCACTAATATATTTTTATTGAGATATAATTTACTCACCACAAAATTCACCACTTTAAAGTGTACAGTTCAGTTATTTCTGGGGGATTGGCAGAAATGTGCAACCATCACCATTATCCAATTCTGGAACATTCCATCACCCCCAAAAGAAATTACATACCCATTAGCCATCACCCCCAACTCCCCCTCCCTCATGTCCTGACAGCCACTAATCTTTTAGTGCCTATGGATTTGCCAGTTCTGGACATTTGACACAAATGGAGTCATACAGTATGGGAGTTTTTTTGTCTTGCTTCTTTCACCGAGCATAAGGCTTTCAAGTTTCATCCGTTCATTGCATGAATCACTAATTTTTATGGTCAAATAATATTCCACTGTACAGGCACATATTTTATCTCTTCTTCTGTTGATGGACATTTGGGTTGCTTCCATTTTATGACTGTTATGAATAATGCCCCTATAAACATTTGTGTACAAGTTTTTGTTTGGACATATGTTTTCAATTCTCTTGGGTATATACCTAGGAGTAAAATTGCTGAGTCATATGGTAACTCAATTTTTATCTTTTTGAGGAATTGTCAGATTGTTTTCCAAAGCAATGGCACCATTTTACATTCCCACAAGCTCTGTGTGAGGATTCCCACTTTTCCACATCTTAGCCAACAGTTGTTACTGTCTGTCTTTTTGATTATAGCCATCCTAATGGGTGTGAAGTCTTATCTCTTTGTGGTTTTGATTTGCATTTCCCTAGTGACTAATGACTTTAGGCATTTTTCCATGTGTTTATTGGACATTTATATATCTTCTTTGGAGAAATGTTTATTTGGATCCTTTGTTCATTTTTTAATTGAGTTCTTTTTATTGTTGAGTTATAATATTCTTTATACCTTCTAGAAGATCACTAAGATATCTGACTTTTACTATAAATGAGTTAATTTCAAACCTGGGAAAACTAGCTAACTTTCTAAGGAAAAAAAATAGCAAAGTTGAAACAATTTGAGATTCAAAAATCCAACATGAATAGCCAAGGAAGAAATTTTACACATTTATAAAGAGTTACCTCCATATCTTCCTTAAGCCCCTCCCAACTTACCCTATCTAAAATCCTAAAAGACACCAGGATCAGCTGGTTTCAAGGGTGAATTTTGAAAAAAAAAGATTTTTGAAAACAAAGATTTTTTCCTATACTATATATGGTCTAGAATCTAAAGAATGGATATTTCCTGTTTTATTTTTTTTAACATGAGAATATAAAACTGATACAAAATCTGAGAAAAACAGCCTTAGAAAAAATTATACTATAAATTTATTTAAAAATATTGATACACAAGTCATAAATTAAATATTGATAAATACAATTTGGTAGTTGAGTAAATGAATAACAAATCATGACCTATGAGAATCATAAGATGATTCAATTACAAGAAGTCAGTTAACATAATTTAAAATACAAATAGCTAAAAAAAATCAGTATATTCAGAAAAGGCATTAAATAGAAGCAATATTTATTTACATTTTTTAAATGACTCCTTGGGACATGTAAATTGAATCACCATCCAGTACCACCTCACATGCCCACATAGGATAACATTAAAACATCAGCAACTATAAAAAAAGATGGCAAAGATGGTGAGAAGTAGAACTTTCATATACTCTTTGTGGGAGTTTGGTCAAATCACTCTGAAGAACAATTTGGCAATATCTAATAAAACTGAAAACCTACACACTGTGACTGAGAAATTCTACTCCTTATAGTCTAGAGAAATTCTTGCATAGATTTATACATATTTATAGTTATTTCCATTGCAAAGCTCTTTAAAATAGTGGGGGGGAGTCTAAATTACTTCAATGGGAGAACATATAATTAACAGTATATTCATGCACTAGAATATCATAGAACTGTTAAACTAATGTAATTTTCCCTATTCAGTCAGAAAACTAGAACTCCACACAAAATGTTGAGTAGAAAAAAGCAAGCTTCAGACAATACACACCTTGACATCTATGTTCTATTTCCAAACACAAAAATGAACAATACATACTATTCATCAAGACATACATGCGTACGTAAGTGTATCAAAATGGAGTGAAAAAGATACATGCTCAGTTCACATTTTCTCCTGGATTTGGAACACGAGGAACACATTGCAGGTGGAGGACAAAGAAAACGTCAACTTTCTCTGTGTGCTTTATTTCCTTCATTTAAATTAGGATGATACGAAGAGAGAAAACTGTTTCCAGTCCTCCAATCCTCAATTCTGATTGGTGGGAATATGAATGTGTGCTATCATTCATTGTACTTCTGGGTAGTTTTCAAATTTCTCAGAACAACAACAAAAAATCCCTTAGTCAAAATGTTATGATAAATCACAGAGGAAAAAATGTGACAATGAGTGTGTATATGTCCATGAATGACTGAAAAATTGTGCTGAACACTGGAATTTGACACAACACTGTAAAATGATTATGAATCAATAAAAAATGTTAAAAAAAATCCCTTAGTAAAGTAAGAACACAAAGAAAGTCTGTTAATATGTTAAAAAGATACATAAATATATTTCAAAACAAAGTCAGCAACATTCTTAATGGTGAAGCCCTAGAAGCATCTATATCAAAGTTATTTTTTAAAATAAGGACACATGACTTTAATTAATATGGGTCTAAGTTTCAAACTAATTAATTAAAAGTGACCATAATTAAATTTGACCAAAATTTAAAAGTGAGTATGTGTATAGAAGAGTATAAATATGTGAGTGTGTATATGTGAGTGTGTTTGTGTATGAGTGTACATGAGTGTATATACACATGTGTATATGTGTGTGACTGTGTGATCTATGTGTGAGTGGGTATATGCATGTGAAAATATGTATGTGTATGTGTATGGACATGTGAGAGAATAAGTATATGTGCGTCAGAGTGTATGTGAGTGGGTATACATGTCTGTACGTATGTAGGTGTATATAAATCTATGAATGTATGTATGTGTGTATAATGTGTATTTATATAGTATTTATATGTGTCCGGGTCTGTATGTATGTGGATATGGGTGTGTGTATATATGTCCATAAGTTCATGTACATAAGTATCGTGCAGATGCATGCATATGTGTGTTCGTGTGCATGTATGGGTATGTGCATGTACAGACATGCACACACATTCATCTAATAGGAGGTAATATATATCAGGTGTCCCAGATGTGTTGTTCTGTCTTTTCAAGTAGATTTTATGCTTATTAAGGCCTGAACTTATGACTCATATTTCTTTTGGAATTTGCACATAGTGACTTCTCAGCGATACTTGTAAAATTGAACTTGGCACCAGTACCCCTCAATTTCCATGGACCAGCAAGAATTCACAGACCAAGCTTCAGGGCTGTTTTTTGCTCAGTACAAGATAGTTTGTAGTCAGGATAAAAAGTAGAAAATAACACCCTAGAGATGAGTTTATTTTAAAATTTATATAGACACAGTTATTCCACTTTCTGGATTCCAAGAAAATATCGGGTAACAAGAGTCTATAATTTACCTGTATACGTTTCATAATTTCTCAAAAATCCATAAAATTAGTTAAGGAAAGATAGAGAAGATGCTGTGCTCTAGATGACCAGCTTTATCAGCCAGAAGAGCAAATGAGTCCATCCTCGCCTTCACTCTGGGCCAGTGGCAGTTCACCCATTTAGGTGAAGGAGGGGGGTGCCCTCCATGGGGATTTTCTAGCAGGAGAGGGAGATGGTGGTGGTGGCGGTGATGGGCGTAGCCTTCTGGTCCTGGGTGAGAAAGCTGTCAACCCCCAGGTTCAGCCCAGGATAGGACGGTGGGGTCCACAGAGGAGTGTCACAGCCCAGGCCTGAGTAGACATGCTCAGTGCTGCATCCTACGGATAATGGGATGCAGCCACGGCTTTCGTTCTACAGGCCGGCAGAGACAGCCGGAGCAGGAGAGCCATCCAAAAGCAAGAGAGACCATTTCCTCACACAAAAATAGAGGTTAGCCTCTTATTTTCTTCTCCCCTGGAGACTGAGTCAGGCAGGAAAGCAACACCCTGAGGTCAGATCTAAGTTGAAGAGGTGAGCGCCTCATTCGTGCTCAATTTGGCAGACTACAAGACACACACAGCCCAGATGGGCAATAAACCAGAAGGTCCACGGCAGCAGAAGGAATGCCTGACTCCCAAAGAGCACTCAGAGCCCAGGAATGGTCTCCTGCATTTCAGCTCAGACTCCCCACCCAGCAAACCAGGCTGTGTTCTTTCTGGGTGGCTGGCTTAAGGAATTGTACATTACAGTGGAAACTCCCATTCACTTCATTTACTGCCATTTATAATATTTTCCACTATTTGGAGATAATGAATTCATCCTTTTCTTTTTTCCTTTTTTTTTTTTCTGCCAAGCATTATGCAGGCCACCACAAGAGCCAAATGTTCCAGAATCCTTCTCTAATGTGTTACCCTTCATTTTCTATGATAGCTTTAGTGGTTTCTTTGGAAAGGCCCCAATATCAACCAAATTAACAATGCTGAGAATAAACCCAACTGTCACTTTCATTCCCTTTGAACAGCAGAGGGGAAACGCCACCTTCAAGAGCCTTTCCAGTGGGCAGGCATAAAGAAGACAGGTTAATTAAAGTCAATCTCAGAAAAACAACCACCCGCTGCAGAAAGTTTCTCCCCAGCCCAGTTTAACTCTGTATCACAGTTTTAGATAATCTCTCATGAAGGACTGAAGGCATGAATTTTGTCAATGAAATTACATCTCTGCAATTGCCCAGCTGAGGGGCCTTTTGGATGATGTTAAGCAAGACTCTTTGCAGGAGGTCAGAAGGAGAAAGAGGATATTCCAGGCTTCCTTTTCTTGCACAGAGGCCTAGGCAGCTTCCTCAGCTTGGGAAGAGTCAGCCAGACACGCATTTCATATCTGCTGCATGTAAGTTTCACTCAGTAATTTACTTTTTGCTAAATAACAGCCTCACAGCAAAGCAGGGAGGACAAAGCCACAGCAGCATCTCTTTCATTTTTACACCCTTCAGTCCACCATCAGAACTGAAGCAATTAATATGCCAACAGTTCACTTCTCTTTCTTACATTCTGTCATTGTTTGCTTTGGTGACAGTCACTGCCATGGGGCTAGCGGGAAAAGAGGGCATACTGAACTAGGAAAAAAGATGGCAGCCAGCTAAATCCATCACCAAACTCCAACTGGGGAAGGAAATTGGTACCCAAGTTAGGTGAGTGCCACTGCTCACAGCCCAGATGCTGAGTGAAACTAAAGAGCCATCCTGGAGGAGGTGACAGAAAAATCAACATTTCCATATCACTAAATGTGGCTTTTTATTGACAATTTTCTACAAAGCAGAAATAAAAAGACATTATTTAATTGTTTGCTAAACTTGTTGGATCTCTGGGGAAATATTTTCAGCATCCATCGTCAATCAGCCCCTCATTGCCCTAAGTCATTCTTCTCATGTTGCCACCTTCTCTGTTAAGGTTTTGGACATCTGTGTAGGTACCCTGTGCTTCCTGCTTCAGATAAGGCAGAGTTTCCCAATTTAAGTGGTTCAGTCCCTTCCAGGATATGTCTTCTTCCATCTATTACTTTTAACCTTTCTATGTCTTTATATAGAAAATGTATCCCTCATAAATAAAATATAAGTGGACTTTATTTTTTCATCTAGTTGGACAATCTCTGCCTTTTAATCTGAGTGTTTAGTCCATTAACATTTAATGTAATTATTGCCATGGCTAGATTTAACTTTATCCTCTCACTATTTGTTTTCTGCTTGTTCTACTTTTTTCTGTTGTTCCTTTGTTTCTGTTTCCCTGTTTTCATTTGGATTGATCAATTATCTTTTAGTATTCTTTTTTGTCTACTCTAGTATCTTTTTAACTATACTTCTTTGGTTATTTTTATTGTGGTTATTCTAAGGATTAAAATATGCATTCTTATCACAATCTATCATGAATTAACATTAGACCACATCACATATAATATTTGAGTCTTACAACAGCATTCTTCCTTTAACTTTTCTTCCATTTTTATGGGATTGTTGTCATATATGTTGTAAAACCCAGAATACATTGCTTATTTTGCTTGAAATAGTCAATGATCTTTTTTTATCAATAATCACTTTTTAAAATAAGAAAAGAAAAAATAAATTGTATGTTTACCCATGTATTTGTTGTTTCTGGAGTTCTTCATTTCTTCATGTAGAGCAATGAATTTCTGCTTCTACTTGGCCTTTTTGAACTTCTCTTCGTTGAAAACAAGCCTAAGGCTAGGCATGAGAGAAAGCCAATGCAAACTTATACCTGGGTGAAGAACTAGCTCCAGCAATGACAAACAGGGAAGTGCAACAGCCTTCTTGTGATCATAAACACAAATATGACACAAGTGATTTGCAGCAGGAATTTTTAGGGCTTATTTATACTGGGGGGAAGAAAATGCAAGGGTGTTTTTGGAATAGACCTCAAAAGAGCTGTCGAGATAGAAATAATCTTTTCTAAAAGTTAGAACTAGGAGCAAAAGGTTTAAGACTTGGAAGTTGATTTATACACTAGATAAAAAACTAAGACTATTCAATATGATATAAAATGTGTTGAAAACCATTGATTCTCCATGACAGGGCTACTCAGGCTACAGGGGTGAAGGTCAGCATAGCACAGAAGTTAGAATTGTGGGTTCTGGTGTCTGCCTTCCTGAGTTTGACTCCTGCCTCACTACTTACTGGCAATGTAAACTTGAGAAAGTTAATTAACTTCTCTGGCCTTGTTTCCTTATCTATAAAATGGGCATGATGATAATAACTATGACCTCAGAAGATTGTTGTGAAGGGAGCAACTAAAAAGCACTTGGAACACTCCCTGGTACATTCCCAATATTCAATAAACATTAATTATGACTATTATTTTTACTAGATGACTCTTCATGTTGTTTCTGACTCTAAGATTCTGTTTCACTCTGAGTCTTCCCTTTTTTTATTATGCTTGGGGTTCAAAGCAAAAATAAGACAATTGTCTTCATATCACATTTTCCTCTTCCACTCTACCTCAGTACACACTGATGAAACACTGTAATTTTTGTTTAAATCTCTAATTTGCAACACTGATAGAAATTATTTATTTTATTAAAATAATCTATCAAGACAAGAACTGTGGCACAAATATATCACATCACATTCCCAGGTCAATGAAAAATCAAATAGCGTAGACTCCTTGATGTGTGCTCTTGAAAAATGGTCAGCCATGAAAGAAATAAGACATGGTCTCTAAGTGATCAGTCAATGAGAAGCAAGAGAACCAACTTATGCTGCTGACCTATACCATCCACTAATTTATCCGTGGAAACTCTACGTTTCTAAACCATCTTCATGATAGGATCCAGTAACCGTATCTTACAAGTGTCATAACTGATACTTGGAGAAGTTTAAGCTACTCATCCGACTTCACACAAATGTGTCTCCCATAACCATAATCTTTCCACCATAGCAAAGGTTACATCATGTTCATGGGCTGCAGGAGAGCAGGGACACTAGGAACATGTCAGGACCTGGAGAACTAGATGTAAGTTTGAATAGACTCAGTTAATGGAGAATAGAACACATGGAGGTCTGGAGTGAAAGCAACTGAAAAAGAGTTGAGGAGAGAAATCAGAAATAGTCTAGTCTTGGTGTGGCTTCCCCCCAAAATACAGACACAGAGTTAAGGACTGATTTCAAGTGATTGATCTGGGAAGTAAAGGAACACCAACAAGAGAGTGGGGAAATCAAATAGGGAAGGGAAGGCAGCCAATAGCTTGTGTTATAAGCAAGTTACTATGATAGGCCACTGGGGTTTAAACCCAGTGGGTAACCGTGAAGCCAGTATAGAGCCACGAACCTGAGATATCCCACTAGAGGGTGAGGGAGATGCGGTGTTCACACTGATTCGATTAATTTCTTCAGTCCCACAGTGGTTGAGGGCTATTCTTGGTGGTGTTCACTCCATGGTATTCCAATCTACCGTGAGCATGAGCAAAGTGGTCTTTGATGGCAAGAAAATGTTCTTAAATGAAAAAAAAGGCAATGCTGGCAGTTGGAAGTTGGGCTAGCACACACTGAAATGGCAAAGGCCAAAGTCAGGAATTCAGCTTGATAAATATTAGAAATGATGGTAGGCTGATGGTTCAAAATTTTGCAAGCAGCTAAGGCTAAGAAACCTGAAATCATTGAATTGGCTTTATAGAAACTACACACAGTCTCTAGATCAGCACCCTTATTTTTGTACTAGTTCACCAATGGTCAAGAAGAAAATGGCTCTTGTATGCACAGTGCAAATTATATCCCAATTCCATGCCCTCGAACTCCAGTATTCTTGCCTATTGCACCACGTGGAGAACTGTGATGTACTTTATTCCAAAACAGGTCTGATCCAGACAACAGCCACTTTTAAAACACCAGGGAAGGCAAAAAACATCAATTTGAGGAGATTGATGGGATCTGGGTTTGCAAATTCACATAGGGAAGCAAGAGGAAAATAGAGAAATAAAAAGTCACAGTAGGAACTCATATACTATTGTTAGGAATGCAAGATGGTGCAGCCACTTGGCAAAACAATTTGGCAGTTTCCTAAAAGGTTGGTTTGGGTTCCAATATTCCCATAAGAAGTTGGAATATTAAAATATATTCTTCCCATACAATCCAGAAATTCCACTCGTAAGTACTTATCCAAGAGAAATGAAAACTTACATTCACACAAAAACCTATATGCCAATATTTATCGTGGCCTTTTCATAACTATCAAAAACTGGAAACTGTCAGACGTCTCATATGCACAGAATGGATAAACAAAGCGTCATACATCCATACAATGGAATATGAGTCAGAAACAGAAAGGAACAAACTAGGGTATACACAACAATATGACACGTCCCATATGCATCAGTGCTAACTAAAAGAAGCCAGACTCAAAAGGTCACACTGCATGATCCCATTTATATGACATTCTAGAAAACACTGAAAGTGTAGGGAAGGATGAACTACCAGTGGAATTTTGCAGGTGATGGATACATCTTGATTGTGCCCATAGTTACATGCCCATGCATTTGTCAAAATTCAGAGAATTATACACCAAAAAGAGAGAATTTTGCTGTATGTATTTTTTCAAGTGAACAAAATTCTTTTGAAAGGCAATGGTAGGTTCTGACAGCAGCAAGGAGCCTCAGTCAAAGATGAAAACCAAACCCAGAGCACTGGGCCTGAAAGTTCCACACTCTTGTGCTACGGCCATTGGCAGCAGCGTCCTGAGCCCTTGGTAACTGAGACAGTCCACGACTAAAGCAAAAATATGTGCAGACTAACAGATTCTTTGAACCTCCATGAGACTACACCTCCAGCTCTATGACAGAGCCAAATCATGTGGATTGATTGCAGTCCAGTACCACAAAAATGACAATCATTCAACGAGATAAATAACAAAAATTTTGAAAGCAGAATATCAGATTTTTCAAAGGATGGAAACATAACATCTGCCCTGGAGACTAGGAGTCACATGGATGGTAAAACTGTCTTTGATTGTATGTGAAGCATTTGGAGCAGAGGAAGAAACATAGACTGTGAAACTGGACAAAACCAAGTATAAACTGCAGGTCTGATCCTGGTCACACGATTATAGCAGATCAAATTCAAAGCCTCTGTTTTTTATTACTCCTTGAACCATGTTCTTTGCCATATAACTTCGTAGTTCTCCCCTTTGTGCTGTGGCTACTGAGTACTTCCCCAACCCTTAACTTTGGGCTGAGTGCGGAGATGTGCTTTGGCCAATAGAACATGGATGGAAGTGACAACATGATAGCTCTGAGGACTCACCTTAAGAACTCCTGTGCTGTTCCCATCTCCATGAAAAGAGCTTTCCTTGTGTCCCTGGATAAATTCACATGCCACAGTCCATCCCAGGTAATCTCCTGACCTGTGAGCAAGGACAAAAGAATCTTGTATTAAGTTACTGAGTTTCAAGGACAGTTTGTTACACAGCATTACTACGGCAATAGCTAACTGAAGCAATGACCACGGGTGAGTATGAGTACCTGTATACGCCATGTATCCATTTATTCATCCAAAACAAATATTTATTGAGCACATTCAACGTTCTAAGGCTAGAGCAGGTGCTGAAATCCCTGTAGAGTAATGAGCCTAACTGTCCCCTTTTGAGTGCAACCTGAAGCTCACTGTCATTTAAGTCCAAATGAGGCCATTAATGAACATATTCTGCCAGCTCTAAACTTCCACCTGCTTAAACAAGAAGTTCAGTACATAAGCTTATTCCTCTAAGGCTCTAAAGTGACCTGGGCTTTATGCCCTCTTACTCCAGGCTCTACCCTACTTCACTCCTACTACCTTCCATGTCTTGAACTTGGCTTTACTGAGCTATGCTTAGCTGTGGGGATCCCACAGCACTGTAAGGACTCAGCATGTTGCTGTGCTGAGCACTAGATACATGTGGCCATTTAATTGAAATTCAGTTGCATTAGCCTCATTTCAAGTGCTCAATAGCCCCATGTGAATATTGTACTGGATAACACACATTTAGAACATCTTCATCATCACAGAAAATTCCACTGGACAGTGTCAACTAGAGTTCTAGTTTGCAAGAATCACCCTTTGTCTTTCAATGGCTCATACATGCTGTCAGGATGTCATGTGCCAGCCTCAGTGCTAAACCCAAAATCAACATCAATCCAGACTCTATTGCAGACTCTGCCCCATCATGCTGTTTCTTCTACTGGAATGAATTCTCACTGGGGTCTCTAGAGTCCCTCCCTGAAGCTTGGCTTCTGTCTGAAACTTTCCTCCTGCCAAGTCCATCCAATTCAAGTTACTGTTCTCCTACAGGAAATTTCTAGAATCTAATGAAAATCAGTCAATATATATAGTAACCTAGAGAAAGAGATGCCACCCAATGTCTCCTGACTGATGTATCCACATTCCAGACCCAGCTAGTCAGGACTGCAGTCACATGGAGATGGAAATGGGAATTACAATGTTCAGGTGTTGAAGTAAGGATTAAATCCAGTAATATGTATAACATGTCCAGTGTAGGACTAGGGACATAGTCGACATCAAGAAATAATGCTTTTCCCTCTAGTCTTCTCAATTGTATTGGAATTGGGCATAATTTCCTGATGCTGGAGACTAACTGATTCTATAACAATTTCTAGTCAATACCCACCCAGATAAGTTCACAGGTGACTGGAAATGTTAGCACAATTAAAACCCTCAGCTAGGAGCTACAATTACCTCTCTTCAGCTGCACCAAGAACTTATCCTTTTGCTACTGGAGGGGTAGAAGAAGGAGAGAGTCCAGACTGGAGGGTCCCAATTCCAACTGGATAACCACTAGATGATTTCTGACGGCTCTGAAGGAATCCCAACTCCTTCCCTGGGCTTCCTGGGAGATGCTGTCAGGAATCTAACAATATGGCCATGATAGAAAAAGCATCTTATCATCTCAACCACCTCTATATTGATCTTTCTTCCTTAACCTTTGGGGGTTCTTAAAAAAAGTAGAAGGAGGCTAATTGGAAAGAGTAAGGTCTGCCTTGAAGGGAGAACAGTTAACCAAGAACAAAGCTCCAGAAGGGTTTCTGTTGTGTTTTCTTCTAAGCTCATTGGAATTTTTGGTCTTGGACAGACAGGTCAGCGCAGCACATTGCTCCCAAGTTTCCAACCCCAAAATATTTTTCTTAATTTTAAATCTTTGAAGAAGAAATGCTACATTTGCTTCATAATTTTTTACTATTGAATATGATGGAAAGAGAACGCTAGCTCCTGCCTCTTGTCCCCCTAGAAGAAGTTGGGCCAATGGAAAAAGCTGAGATTTTGCTTTTCTTTCTACCCATCTATTGAGATTTTCAAAGTATAGCACTCAGAAAATATCCTCATTTAAAAAGAACTTTATCCCTGGTACTTTTGGCTTTGATGACTAGATTGGAAAGAAAAAAATAAAACACTTCTAATTCTAAAGTAAGTAAACCCTCAGTCCTTCCAAGATTCCAGGACCTAAATATCCCCAGACACTACTTCCTCTTAGAACTGGAAGAATAAATTTGCATTTGCCATTCTCTGAAGTCGCTGATCACCAGACCAAACTCCTTTGAACAGGACTTTCAAGCTCAAATACATTTCATATTAAATTTTCCAGCCAGTAGAATTAAACTCTTGTTTACGCCATTTTTTTCTAATTTCACATTTTCTACTTTTTATTTTGTACGTGTGGCACCTCCCTCTTTCTATGACATACAAGATCCTTGGGTCCCATCTCAGTAAATCGCTACATCATCTTCTCAGAGGTTCACGTCATAAGTGTAGGACTCATCATTGATTTCTGCTTTTCTCTCATGGTCAGCATCCAATCTGCCAACATGGCCTCCCAAACACTTACATCTATTTCTGAATCGGTTAATGTCTACTTCCACTGTTCCACCACCTTGTTCCAAGACAATATTATCTTTGCAATGACCTACCAACTGGTCTCTCTGCTTCCATGTTTTCTTCTATCATCCATTCCTCCCCAAGCAGTTGGAATGATCTTTTTAAACATATATAAATTCATGTTGCTCCCCTGTATGACCTTACCACTGGCTTCCCTTGAGACTTCTAAGGAAGTCTAAATTTCTTAGAACACCTCACTGTGGCTCTATAAGGTCTAGCCTGTACCTACCATCCGACCTTATCCTGTGGGCTTTTTCCTATCATTGTCCCTTTGTGCTCTCCACTCCAGTACACTGGCTTTTCCTCTGCATGTTGAATTTGCCAGCTGTCT
Source organism: Vicugna pacos (assembly GCF_048564905.1). Lineage (NCBI taxonomy): Eukaryota > Metazoa > Chordata > Mammalia > Artiodactyla > Camelidae > Vicugna > Vicugna pacos. The sequence continues at coordinate 15,796,899 of NC_133005.1, forward strand.
TCTTGCCTTAGCACACTTGCATTATCTGTTCTCTCTGCCTGAAAGTCTTCTCTCCTGACTGTGAATGACCAGCTCATTCCTGTCCACCAAGTGGATATCATTTCAGAGAGGATGTCCCTGATCACTCAGTCTAATATAGCTTTCTAGTAATCCTGGATTCCATCATATATTTTTATAGCACTTATCACTAGCTAATATTTGCTAGTTTTATTTCTTTGCTTATTGTCCGCTCCTCCACAGCAGAATGATAGCCCCGTTAGAGCATGGATCTTGTACCTTATTTTCAACTCTACTCCAACACTTAAAATTGTGATTAGCACACAGTAGGTGCTAAAGAAGTATTTTTTAATGAAAAAGTGAATAACTTTCCCAGAATATTTTCTTCTTCTAATCTGAAGGATATTTGAGAAAATACTCAGAGAAATGAGGTCACTCTCTTAAACTGGGTAGGAAGGGAATTGACATTGACATTGATTTTGTGACTTCTTTGTGCACTGTGCTTAATCCTCTGAATGCATTGTATCACTTAATCCTTATAATGCTCCCTTTGAGTGGGCACTAGTACCTGCATTTTAAAAAGAAAAGCTGAGAGTGATCATAGTAGGAGCTTGCTACCCTGTGCTGATCCCATTTAGACCCGGCTGTGAGTAACAGCCGCTGGTGCTCAGAGCTGCCTCCTTCTCTTGAGAATTGCCTTCCTAAGACAGAAACGCTCCATGGGGAGAGTGCATCCCTCCACTGAAGTCCCTAGGCAAAACCTGAAGGACACAAGGGTACAAAAGGTGACCCCCTGGGGACCAAGTCTCTGGTACAATTTACATGGCAGAGCTCTCCGTGGGATCAGGCTGAAGCTGGATTCCAGTTAGGCTAGATCCTACATTCAGGGTCTTCCCCTTCCCTCTCCTGCTTCCCTCATTCTATTTCAGAGTTCCCCTGGGAGCATTCCTTTAAATCTTTCGCACAAAAATCTCCATCTGAGCCTCTGCCTCTAAGGAATTTGACCTAAGGCACTTAGAGAGAAAAAAAGTCATGTACTCTTAAGTGAGAGAGTTAATAAGTGGTAGAGCCCGAATCCCCCCACAGGTCTGCAGGACCCCCGTGCCCTCACCACTGCACTGCACTGACTCCTTTGGAAGTTCATCTTCATGCCTTCAGGAAAGAATGCCATGGACCTTAGTGGTATGAGAGTTTCTGAAATATGCCCAAAGGCAAAAAAACAAAAAACAAAAAAAGCCTCAAACAGCAGTGAGTGGTCCTTCTATTCCCAAGATTCATATCACTGATAGACATAAGGGGAAGAAAGGATGCATGAAGAAAAAGAGACAGTGATAGTTAAGGACTGGCTCTGTGTCTTTCTTATATGCAAGAGCCCAACTGTATTCTGTGACCTTGAACACCTTATTTGAGCTGTCCATCTCAGTTTCCTCATCTGTAAAATGGAAAATGGCAAAAAGTTATGTTGTAACATCTGGCAGGTGGTAGGTGCTGAATAAATGAAGCTAATATTCCCCCAGACCACAAGGGCTGCTACCCAACTCCAAGCCTTTCTTGAGATTCAAGTCCTAGGACTCCAAACATGCTCCCCACATCTCCCACTCCTCATCTTCTTTTCATGGAGACTGTGTTTTGGTGCATATATGAGAAGTTGGTTTATTAGTTAAGCAAAGGCAGGGAGCTTCCAAGGAACTGGGAATTGAGGGGAAATCACCTCTATGGCCTTAGTCTGAGGCATCTAGCTCTACAAAGCATGCTATGGGGACAGAGTGCTGGTATTCACTTCTCCCAAATGATGCTATGAGAATTAAGATACTTACACATGGCTGCAGCAACACGGATGGACCTAGAGATTATCATACTAAGTGAAATAAGTCAGAAATAATATCATATGCTATCACTTGTATGTGGAATCTAAAAAAATGATACAAATATGTTTATTTACAAAACAGAAACAGACTCACAGACATAGAAAACAAACTTATGGTTACCAGGGGGAAGAGAGCGAGGAGAGATAAATTAGGAGCTTGGGACCAATAGATTCATACTACTATATATAAAAGAGATAAACAATAGGGTCCTACTGTATAGCACAGGGAACTATATTCAATATCTTGTAATATCCTATAACAGAAAAGAATTTGAAAAAGAATATATATATATACATATATTATATATATATATATATGTATATACACAGAGAGAGGAGAGAGAAAGAATACCAGCACTCCTTCCCACAGTATGCTTTTTAGATATATATATATATATAGATATATTATATATACACACACACACATATCTGAATCACTTTGCTGTACACCAGAAACTAACACAACATTGTAAATCAACTACACTTCAACAGGATTAAAAAAGCTAATTACACATGGTCCAACTGTTCAGAAAGCTACAAATGTGTCTTCTTGGCATATCTCTTGCCCTTGGACATAAGAAAAGAAATGGAGCATACTTTAGACTCATTTAATGCCTCTTAAATGCCTGGTTGAGCCACAGAAAAATCACCTTTATTATCATAGTTAATAAACCATATGCCAAGTGCTTTATAATCATTATTCTGTTTCATCGTTACCACAGCCTTACATTTTTTTAATACTCTTGGCCCTTTCCAGGGAAAACAAACTTAGAGCAGTGGAGCTCAATCTTTGGCATGCACCAGAATCACCTGCAGGGCTTTTTAAAATCTAGACTGCTGGGACTCATCCCCAGCTCAGAGTCTCTGATTCAGGTTTGGAGGAAGGGCCCAAGAATTTAAATGGACTACACTTTGAGAACCGCCAGCTTGGAAGAATCACAAAATGTCTCTAAGATGCCAGCCCCTCAAAGAGTCCACCTGCATTCTGAAGCCTCTGCTGTTAACTATGAAAGGAAAATTCTTGCCTCTTCATAGCCAGGGATGTGCTGAACCTGCATGCTCCTGGGTCAAAGAGCCAGCTGACATCATATCCTCCCAACTTCACATTCAGAGATGTCATATTGGTAGCTTGGAATCAGCTATGGTAGAATTTACACCATGGAAACTGGCAAACACTACAAATCAGGGTTTGGGTTTTTTACCCAAGAAGCCAGTTATTAAACTTTTACCAGCATGCCACTGGTCAAGAGGATGCCTGCAGATTCCTCTGCTCACTCTCCATCCTCTCGGAAAGAATTAGTCAGTGACCAAAGACCGTGATTGTGACTAAGACAGTGGCTCCATCAATATACAGGTTTTTAATGCCACATTCTCAAGAAAGTCCATCTCTTTTCTTGAGTTTTTCTTTTAAAAAGGAGAGTAATCAACTTCAGTGTAACATTACTCCCCTGGAAACCATGATGGGCACAACCCAGCCCCACTGTCTCCTCCGTGGGACTGTACCCACCGTGGGAGGGGCAAGCCTCTGTAGGAAGTCACCTCACACCTCCTTTGCCTTCATTTATATTTCCAAAAACCCCTGCTCTTTGTCAGGCACTGGATTAGGAAAAGGGGAGGAGATGGTGAACGGACTGAGGCATTGTGAAGCAAGCAGTGTCTTACATGGTCTCGAGGAAGAATAATTCCAAATTTTCAGATGGAAGAAAATCTCAAAGAAAACTTATTCTGAGCATTCTGATTAAGGCTTGGATTTTTAATGGGCAACACATTCATATACATGGTACAAAATTCTAAAGATACAACAGGATATGCAGTAAAATATATATAGATCCCTCCTGCCTTTGTCTTCCAAGCACCAGTTCCCCACTTCTGGAAAAAGATGCTATTTTTATTGTTCATGTGTGTATTCAAAGATATTTTATCCACAAACAAATACATGTTTTTCTTTTTTTACACTGATAATGGCCCATGGCACAAATTTTTCTGGGCCCTTCATGTTTTTTCATAACCATATATCTTGGGTAGTCTTCCACAACAGTGCATAAAGAAGGATTTGCCCCATCCTTTTTAACTGCTCCACAGCATTGTGTGGTGGACCATACCATATTTATCCAGTCCCCTATTGATAGGCATTTAGAATTGTTTCCAACCTTTCATAGTCACAAACAGTGCCACAATGAATAAGTTTGTGCATGTATCATTTCACTCACGTGTAGGCATTTCTGTAAGTAAATCTCAAGATGCAGAATTCCAGGTCAAAGGACCTAGTAACTAGTCCAGTAACTAGTATCAAACTGTCCCCCAGATTGTACCAATTTACATGGCCGCCAAAGACATAAGAGAGATCGATTTCCTTCACATCTTTTCAACCAAGTAAATTATTAAACACTTAGGTGTTTGCTAATCTGGAAAGTGAAAACTATCTCATTGTAGTTTTAATATGTATCTCTATTATTACTTCTGAGGTTGAGTGGCTTTTTATACATACAAGACAAGTTTGATTAATTTGCTTCTAGAGAACTATCTGATCATGCCTTCTCATTTTCCTTTGGGTTTTTGGCCTATCTTTATTGATACTTAGGCACTCTTTATATATTATTGAAATGTCCCCTTTATCAGATATAAATTGCCATTTTTTTTCCAAATGGTTATTATAAATTGAGACAAAACAGTTAACCACAAGAACTTTCTTAGCCAGGAACTACCTCCCTATACTTAAATATGTTTGAAATGAGTGTCCAGAAGCCACAAATAATATTCAAAGTACATTTCTCCATTCAAACAATAGTTCTCTAAAGATTATGGCAAAAGCTCTGACTCAAGCACTTGACGATAACATGTAAAGTCTCACTTCTTAACTAATAAGGAACAGACTCTCAGAGTGCTAGACCAGGAGAAGTGGTGGCCTCCATTCCACTCTCTAAACTGGTCCCTCTGACCAGCTTTGGCCGACTGTCTCAGGAGTGTCAGAATGGACTGTGAGGATGGCCTTGGGAAACCGTCCCCCTTGTTTATTTTCAAATGCCTTTGAGAGCCCACAAGGAACGCCTAGGTAAGAGCAGACAGGATTAGAGATGGCAACTCCACTAACCAGGGGGGTTCATGTGGGTCTTTAAGAACACTGCCTGGCCCCACCTCCCAACCCCGTCATCCCAAAGACACTTGCAAACTGGAAAAGGAGACCATGAGTAATCACCAACGCATGTCCCCGTGTGTCTGGCCTTAGTGCTGATGACAACTTTCTTTAAGATTCAACAAAAGTGTCTCTCACAAATAAGCAACTCCCTGCTTCAGCGCAGGGTGGCCAGCTTGAGCCAGTGCTAGAGCTGTCTGGGCTGCCCATCGCTCCAAATTAAGATTTTCCTTTTTAGGAGGTGGGGGTTGCTCTTGTTTTATTTCTGATAATCAAGTTTCACAAAGACTTCTGGTTAAAAAAAAAAAACACCATTTAAGCCTCTAAATCCTAAGGAGGCTCAGTAGAAACCTTAGGGAGAGAAGATAAAGCTCTCGACAGGCGCCAGTGTCCTGGGGCTCAGATCTTCAGCTCAGTGTGAAATCCACACTTCAGGAGGCTAAGAAACAGAACCTTCCAGTCTCTTTGGAAAGTGGTCAGGAGACAACATTTTCTGGGAAAACTGGCAACCAAGCCCCTAGCTGCTGCAGAGAACATGTACAAGTATACTCATTGATCCACAGTGTTCTGGTCCTTCTTGCACCCTGCCACAAAGCAGCACGCTCAGCCACACAGATGGAGGAGAATGATGGGCTGAGCTTATGATGTGCCAAGGCCAAGATGTAACTTGAGAGGACTTGGCATCCCAAAGGCAAGCATAACTCAACTTCATGAAGACATGGTTATGTTTCCTGCCTCTTTTTCTTCTCCCATGGTTCCTCCCACAGGGCTTAACACACAGTAGGTTTTCAGTGGGCAAGAATGACCAAGCAGGCAGGCCTCCTCACACGATGCTCAAAGTGGTCCCAGGAATGTTCTCCTGTCTCCCGTTCTCCCAGCATGTCCTGCTCACTCCTTGCCTCCCATCACAGCTCTCTCATCATCCAAGAAGTCTGCCTGGCCATTGATTTCAGTCCTCACTGATCTCTCTCTGTGCTCATCCCACTTCTGGGACAAATTCAGCAGTTAATACAGTTCACTCTGTGTAATAACTGACTTCTTTATTCATATATGAAACTTGACATCACAGCTATATATGAAGCCCCTTGAGTAAAAGAATATTTCTAACCCTATGTTCTTGACTGCAGATAAAAACAAAAAGTTTTGCTCTCTGTATTCCGGATTTCTCATGCTGTTCCCTCAGCCTGAAACATCTCCTTCCCACATCTTTATCTCTCAGGCCTTGGCTTAGCAACATCTTCCATTATGAGACACTGCATTTATCTCTGTGACTCCATGGTGATTACTACCACATTGACTGGACTCTCTCTGTACCGGTGAGTGACTGCTTCGCACAAATACCCCCTAATACTCATTGGCTTCAAACACGAGATCATGGGCTGTGCCCAGATGCTTGCTTATGCGTCTGTAGTCAGCTGTGTGGGCACTCGCTGGTCTAGGTTGGTCTTCACTGGGCTGACTTGGCTCCAGTCCACCTGCATGTGGTCTCCACCCTCCAGCAGGCTAGCCTGAGCTTGTTCACAGAGCAGCTGGACCAGGAACTGAGAGAGAGAGAGAAAGGGGATGGAGAGGGACTTGCACAAGGCCTCTTGAGGTGTAAGCTGAGGACAGGCACCAGGTCACTTTTGCTATATTCTCCTGGTCAGACCAAGTCACGAAGTGAGCCTAGATTTGAGAATGAGGAAGCGAACTCCTCTGGATCAGAGCTCCTGCAAAGTCACATGATGAAGGGGTGTGATACAGAGAGACCTGAAGAAGCTATATTTACATTCAGTCTTCAATCATCCCCTTCACCTGACTATGAACTTGAGGACAGGTACAAGGTTCTGTTCACCATCATTTTTCCAGCCCCTAGAACAAGACTGGCACAAAGCTGTCTTACTTGATAGATGAATGTATGAACTAATTAATAAAGAGTGCTGAAAGCGGGGGAGAAGGAGGAATGAAAACTCTTGTGATTGAGCATCTATGACTAGTTCAATGTTTCATTTAATTTTCTTAATTTATTTCATTGGTTCCAAGAGCAGGGTCTCAGAGCTATGACGCCATTGGTATTGTCTTCTTTTAACTTTGGCTTTCTGTGTACTGGGCACTGTTCTAAGTGTTTTCTAAGAATCAGTCAATGAGTTGTTACACAAACACTATGAGGTAGAGAATATTTTTGTCACTAGGTCCCAATTTACAGATGAGAAAACAAAGGCACAGAGAGAGTGAGTAACCACCACAATTTCACAGCTCAAAACAGCAGAGGTGGAGATTTGAACCCACCCAGTCTGGCTCCAAGCCAACCCTCTCAGTCACTACATTATGTTGTCTCTCAAGATATGTGGTTCAGACCATCTTTCCCCATCCTGGCTACTAGCCAAGCTCCTTCCTTCACCAGAGCTGTCAATACAGTGACCACTAGATCTATGAGACTACTTTGATTTGAGTTAATTAAAATTTAATAGAATTAAAGGCTTAGCCCCTCAGTCATACATTTCACGTGCCCCGTAGCCCCAGTGACTAGTGTCTACTGATCAGGACAGTGTAAGGAACACCTCCACCATCACAGAAAGTTCTACTGGATAGCACTGCTCTAGAGCATCCCACTCTCAGAGAATTTCCCTGTGGGCAGAGGGAGAAATAAACTTGAAAAAGATGAAGTTAAGATCAATACAGGATGTGCTGTCATATGACCATCTACCAGCTATGTGGGAACCTGGCCTCTTGAATCCTGGGGGCCTTGAAAGTAAATATGAGTATGTTGGGGCCATGGAAGCACCACAAGTTGTTTCTCTAGTGAATATCACTTGAGTTTGCTAGCTTGTTAAAATTGCAGAATTTATGCACGTGCAAAAACGACCAGTTTTCCTGAACCTATGCAATCTGATGTCTTAAGAGTCCTGTACCTTGTTCTCAATTTTGTCAAATGTAAACCTATGTATGCCCAAGGTGGAAAGGTGTGCACTTTCTGAATAGGGCAAAGTACTACATGGCAGTGGGGAGAAAAGGCCGAACACAGAGAAAAACAGTAAGCAGCCCTCTCTAGGTCAGGAGTGGGAAGAGCTAGAGGGCAAGATAGAAGGGGTTTTAGAACATCCGACTGACCCATGCCTCTTTATTCCTTGCATTTCTCTTTGAATTTGATGTTCAAATAATTCTAAATGCTGAGGAAATTTCAGCTGTGCTATATTGATATTGCTGTTCTTCCTTCACTCATCTGTTTTATGTCCCTTTATTTAAATCTTACGTCTACTCTGCACATTTGGTTAGGGTTTTCCTGAAAGCCCACTTGGCCTTGACAGTGACAACGGCAGATGAAACTCAGAGGTTGCCTTTCTTGGCACCTCTCTCTTTTTATTTTTTTTAATTGAAGTATAGTCATCTGTTTTTGCAACTTCCCACCAACATTCTAGCCAATAGATGGTTTCTTTCTGCCTCTGGGCATTTCCTAAACTACTGAAGAATTACAGTGAGACCCCTTGAAGCCATCCTGAAGAGGATCCTTTCAGTGTCTCAAAAATCTGTCCTTCACGTTTGGGAAAACTAAAGAAAAATCAATACAAAGGACATGCCACAGTCTATGGATTGACTTCAGTGTCACCCTCTCTTATGATAAAGTCTACTAAAAACAGCCTATTTTTTTATGGCTTGAAAACATGATTAATTCCCAAAAACTAAATCTCAGCCCATTCATGGTGGATAGTTTAATAATCTGATATAGTCCTTCACTGCAGTTCAGCCTTTTGCCTTTCCTCTCTCTCTTAGGAGATAATTAGACCTGAACTCAGATGGCAGGAATGTAAAATCTCTTGAGAAAAAGGAATGGAATCTGCGGAAGAAGAGTCACTACTCATTTCAATACGCTGCTCAAATGCACTTGAGCAGGTTTAGAAAGTCTTTGTTGGTTAGATTCCCCACCTTTCCCATTAGGATGGTCATTTAATGCCTGTCATATTTTCACTTAATACTCTAAGCTCTGTACACCCAGACACATCTACAACCTCAGCTTTATCAGAAAAGCTTGAGAGGAATATGATCAGTGGCAAAGATTAAGGGGGCTTTGCAAACAGAGGAAGGCAAGTTCCATGTTAGTTGCTAATCGGTTTCAGTCAATATGGCACCGTGAAAAGGTGGCAGGTCTTATCTCCCAAGGAGGAGATAGTCCTGCTTTTCTGGGGTACAATATGTCGAAACAGAAGAATCACCCAACAACCCCAGGTGACTAATTTCTCTATAAATATATTGTTGACATAATAGAGGCCTTCTTAATGGGATTATAACTACCCAGACAGCTGCTCTGCTAGTCCAGGAGAACATGGTTGACAAAAAGACTTAAAGGAAAGAATAGAGGAAAATAGCAAATCTCCAGCCCAGCACACTTAAATGACCTCATTGCTTCAAAATAATAGGATCACGTTGCAGATACGAAAGGAAAAGCCAATACGCTTAAAGCAATCGCTTTTTGCATGCTCCTCACCGTTTCTCTCCCACTGCTCAGCTGAGAATCCCCCACTTCCCTTGTGCCAGAAGCAGGCCTTCCGAAGCAAAGGCACATTGTCTGCAATAGTGTTTTTTAAAGGAATTATGTCTGGATTTAAAAGGTCTCTAAAATGGTTATGTTCTTTGCCTACATGGCCAGGCTAACTTTTATAATTTATATGAAATTCTTTCCAAGTTTTACTCAAAGAAAGCAATTCTCTCAGATGCTCTATCTTCAGAAAAATAATAATAATAATAAGCATATAAATAACTGATCCAAGAAAAGAAATTTGTCTTAAAAATTACTTCCACAATTAAATCTCACTTGGATTTAAAAAATAATGGCATTAAATAAAATGGCAGTGTCTCTTTATGGTTGCCCATTAAGAAGAAAACAATGAAAACTAAATACGTATGCTGTCTACATTCTTTTAAGGTTCGTAGAAACTAGGACAGTTGCCCCCTGCTTTATCCACAGGGATATGTTCCAAGACCCCCAGTGGATGCCTGAATCCATGGCTAGTCCTGAACCCTATAAATACTGTGTTTTTTCCTGCACATACATATCTATGATAAAGTTTAATTTATAAATTAGGCACAGTAAGAGATCAACAACGAAAACAAATAATAAAATGGAACAATTACGACAACATACTGTAGTCACAGCTGTGTGAATGCCGTCTCTCTCACAATATCTTACTGCACTGTGGTCACCCTTCTCGTGATGATGTGAGATAAAATGCGTATATGACGAGATACAGGGATGAATGACGTAGACACTGTGATGTAGCATTAGGCTGCTGTTGACCCACTGACCACATCTCAGGAGGAGGGTCATTGGGTTCAGGTGATTCTGGGTGGCAGCACCGTGCTGTAGATGGCTGGGTGTCAGGAGCAGACGATCCCCATGGTTGGGGATCCCAGGCAGGGCAAAGCTGAATGGAACAAGATTGCATCATGGTACTTGGAAGAAGGGGCAATTTAAAACATATGGATTGTTCATTTCTGGAATTTTCTATTTAATATCTCAGACTGCTACTGACTGTGGGTTACTGATATGAGAGAAAGTGAAATCACGTGTAAGAGGGGACTCCTGTAACTTTAGATAAGACTTGAGAAAACACAGAATGAGATTCATGACTGGTATTTCTTTGTATTTATTCACAGTGTCTAATGACTTACGCACTTAAACATTCACTCATTGGGTAACTAGAATTTCAGCAGAGAATGAAAGTACACTCTTGCTCTTACGAGCTTACATTCTATTTGGGGGCATTGGGACCCCATGGAGCAGAGCCTGAGATGGGGATTCTTGAGCATGTGACTTATAAAGGAGGATCCTCAGGTGAAACCTGTAAGACAGGGAGGGACAGAGCACTGGACAGAGGAAGGTGCTCTGGAAGGATGGGGTTTCAGCTGGTCCCACAGAGACCTCTGGATGTGAGAAGCGTCTCCCCACCAAACCAGCAATCTTCTTTCTATTACTCCAAAACTACCTAAAGTAATAAAGTAAGTAAACTTTAAAATCTCAAGGTGTTAACAAATCAGCAGTTTTGTTTTGTTTTTGCTCCTATAATTGCTCAATCCAGGTTTTCCTGATCAGGTAGCGCCTCTTCAAGCCCTGATTCAGAGACCCGGGCTCCTTCTATCTTGTTGCTTCACCGTCTTCTAATACACAGCTTCTGTGGTGGGGAGAACAGACTTGGAAACCCCACAAAGGATACCCCCAAGAGCCTTCCAGGGCCTGGAAGGTGCACACATTACTCCCACCCACATTCTATCAGCCGGAACTCAGTCAGTGACCAAGCTAAACTGCAAAGGGGGCTGGGAAATGTAGTTCTGTTATGTGCCAGGAAGAAGGAAAAGCACATTTGAGAAACGTCTAGGCAGTCTCTGCCCTGCTCTCTGACTCTGTGCTCAGAGACGGTCTCAAGGACAGACACCCCTGTGCCGACACAATGCAGAAGACCTGGCCTGAGCTTTCACAGCTGCTCACCTGCACCATGAAAGGGGATCTATTGTTCGTAGGCCTCCCTCTGGCCTAGGAGTGAGGGAGAGGGCAGAAGAACAGGACAGGGATCGGGGGACAGGACCTGGTTTCTGCCCAGAGCTGGCCCTCTAATTCCCAGTTCTTGCAGCTGAAATGATACACATGCCAGCCCTTTGGACAACTGGCTAGTGTGGGGCAGTACTACCTACCCCAGGCTGAGAACCTGGGCCATGGGGGCCCGACTTCGATGAACCTCAAGCTTTTGCATATGGCTTGGTGACTCACTTGTCCTCTCTATGCCTCAGTTTCCTCATCTGCCAAGGGGAGCAAAGACGTAGTGATATCCAGTCTACACCTCACGTTGGAATCCTCTAGAGAAGGCAAGAACGGAAACAAAGTCTCAGAGAATTTAAGAGCTATGGCCAAAGACCCAATAACTAATTAGTGACATTAAGTCAAACTCCAACTCATATTTTCCCAGTCCTACCTTGGGCCCCTTCACTGCACAGCAGTACCTCTCAGATCAAACATGACGCCTTGTATAAATCACAGCCTAAACATAAGGTAGAACCTGGGGCTCAAGGACATTGTTGATGACTGTGAATGGGAGACAAGTTCACAAGATAAGAATAACCTCCATTAATTGAGCTCTTACTACCTCTTAAGCACTGGGCAAAGGGCTTCACATGCATTACCTCATTTAACCCTCATGACAACACCACATTCCTGTTGCACATGTCTGGGTCATCACTTTTCAGAAGGGCATTTGGGGGTCCTCAGAGGAAAACTCCCCAATCCACCTACAAGGCTAATGATACTGTGAAGCACTGCCAGCTCCCAGAACATTAGGATAAAGCCATTAGCTTATGCATCAGAGAATGCAGGTTTCCTATCAAGAAAAGAAACATCTCTTCCTAAGGAAAGTTTATAGGCTGAAGCAACCAAATGACAAGCAGTAATAATCGAAGTGGAATGAACTGGAAATCTTGCACAGAAACCCTAACTTAGGGGGCCTGGTAGATCTCAGCCTAAAAGCCCATGAGCATTACATTGGGGAACTTTTAAAGAAAATGCTGATGCCTGAGCCCCAGTCCAGATGAAATAAATCAAAATCCTTGGGGTAGGACCCAGGCCTCAGGGTTTCTTTAAGTGCCCTAAGCAATTCTACTGTGCAGCCAGATTTGAGAACCACTGGGTCTCACCTTTGTATCTCCATAACGTCTTGTTAGAGCGGGAAGGCCCCTTGAAAAGACAGGGGGACCCAAAGCAGGCACATAAGAGGTTCAAGGCAGGAGAAGAGCAGCTGGACAATGATGGGAAGAGACATATCAACCTCCATGACAAGCAGGACAAGGCGCTGCCTTCCTGGCTTCCCTCCCGCCATGTCCCATCTGCTGGAGTTATTCCTAGGACCATGGCTGGCCTAGAAACTGTTTCTGAGCTGCCATCACCAGCCTAGGGAGGTTCTTCAGGACAGGAACCTGGTGCTCAAGGACATTGTTGATGACCACGAATGGGAAACAAGTTCACAAGATAAGAATAACCCCCATTAACTGAGTGCCTACTACCTCTTAAGCACTGGGCAAAGGGCTTCACATGCATTACCTCCTTTAACCCTCATGACAACACCACAAAGTCTGCATTGGGACACCCATTTTATAGAAGAGAAAACTGAGGCTGAAAACAATTAAATAACCTGACTCAAGCCACCCAACTAATAAGGAGTAGGGCCTGGTTTCAAATCTAGACTATCCACATCCAAAGTCCTCGCAGTCAACCAAAAGTGGTAGCTAAATACAGGGGCCTACACAGTGCCTTGACCCCAGTAACCCTTCAGGGTTGGAATTCTACAAAGGACAGAGAGCAGAAGGTCGTTTTAGATTAAACTGCCTGGGACTGTAAAGGTCAAATACTGCAAAAATCTGTAACATCAAAAAATCAAAAGTAAAATTATAATAGAGTTCTTAAAAAGCCGATTGTAGTAATCATTCTGGTCCACTCATACTCAAAGCTATCAGCTCTTTTAAAAATCTACATAAAATATGAAGGAAGGACATAGTATAGTGCCCCAGGAATTTCTTTTTTCTCTCTCTCTCTTTCAAGAAGACAGTGAAAACCACAGGCCCAGAGCCGACTCTGGCAAAAAAAGACATACACAGCTTCCAGCTTAGGAAATTTAAGCTCCATAAAGGAAGTCAGGACATTCTAAGTCTAAGAGGCATTTTTCTTTTTTATTAAAAGAGAGGCTCTAAGTATTGGGTTCCTTCTATGGAGAAAAGGGCAAGTCCCGTGTGTCTGAAGGACAGCTGACCTATCCAAGACCCATCTGTGGAGACCTTGATTATTCAGGAATCTCAGAGGCTAAATGGTCTGCATGCTAACAAACCAAACCAATGATATGCATATTTATTTTCATGAACTATATATAAGCCAACCACATGTAGCAGACAGGTTGCAAAAATGGCCTCAACTCTTTGCGTCTCCCTGGGTCCTCTGCCCTTGGCTGTATAAGAGTGCAGTGCCCACCTCAACTCCCTGGACTCAGCCATGTTCTGATCTGATCAATTAAGCAGCAGAGGTGATGTGAGCAGAGGCTTGAAACATGCTTGCACGGTTTCCACTCAGTCTTTTGCTCCTCTGTTTCACAAGTGAGCACGCCCTGGCTAGACAGACTGGAGTAGACCCTGCTTGCCCCAGTCAAGGTCTTGGACACGTGAGGGAGCCTAGCCAAGACCAACAAAGATACCCAGCCGAATGAAAACTGATAAGAGGCATGGGAGGAAGCCCTACCAAGCTCAGCTCAGAGCAGTAGAATCCCCAGCCAAACCACACATTTGTGAAAAAAAAGTGTTTTCTGTCATATGCATCTCAGGCTTTGGGGCTACTTGTTATGCTGCACTGCTATGGCAATAGATAACTGACACATCAAGTAATAAAAATTGTATTTGGTGACAATTTCTACATACTCTACAAATATTACTATAATCATGTATTTTTAATAAAAGGTATTCCCCTTCACTCAGACACACACAGTTTCCCTTAGGCCTGATTCTCTCCCACTTCTTGGGTCATTTTAAGATTCAGCCATAAAAAAAAAACATAATGCCACGTGCAGAAACGTGGATGTCCCTGGAGAATGTCATTCTAAGTGAAGTAAGCCATAAAGAGAAAGCAAAATACCATATGAGATCGCTCATATGTGGAATCTAAAAAAAAAAAAAAAAGAATTTAAATACAAAACAGAAACAGACTCATAGACGTAGAATACAAACTTGTGGTTGCCAAGAGGGAGTGGGGAAGGGACAGACTGGGAGTTCAAAATTGGTAAATACTGTCAGGCATATGTAGAATAGATAAACAAGGTTATACTGTAGAGCACAGGGAAATATATACAAGATCTTGTGGTAGTTCACAGTGAAAAAAAATGTGACAATGAATATATGTATGTTCACGTATAACTGAAAAATTGTGCTTTACACTGGAATTTGACACAACATTGTAAAATGATTATAACTCAATAAAAAAATACAGGACAGAAATAGACTCATGGACAGAGAATACAGACTTGTGGTTACCAGTGGGGGCGGGGGTAGAGGGTGGGAAGGGATAGACTGGGATTTCAAAATTGTAGAATAGATAAACAAGATTACACTGTATAGCACAGGGAAATATACACAAAATGTTATGATAAATCACAGAGAAAAAAATGTGACAATGAGTGTGTATATGTCCATGAATGACTGAAAAATTGTGCTGAACACTGAAATTTGACACAACACTGTAAAATGATTATGAATCAATAAAAAATGTAAAAAAAAAAGTTTGAAAAAAAGAAGAATCAAAAAATGTTCTTTGTGCCTTCTGGAAATTCAGCCATCACTCAAAGCCAAAGCTACCTGAAGGTATATTCAATATTACAAGGACTTCAGGAGTCTTGAGCTTTAATTTATATTCCCTTTTTCCTCCATGCAACTAGAGGTCGAACTTTTTCACAGTACCAGGCAGAGGAGAGACTCAATAAATGTGACTTGAGTGAAAAACAAATGAATAAAGCAAAAAAGTAAGATTCACCTTCAGTGGGAGTAAACCCAAAGTTTCTATTGGTCTCTTTTGGTTGCAAGTGACAGAAACCCTAAGACAAACCAGCTTCAGCAAAAACAGGTATTTAACTGATTAATGTAACTGAAACATTTCATGGGCGACTGAATCCAAGAATTCAAATGAAGCCATCCCATCAGGACCACGGTTTCCCCATGGCTATTGGCCCTACTTTCCATTGCTTGTTTCTTTCTCGAGTTCTGAGTGGAACATTCTTACATTCTTCCAGCAGAAAAGAGAGGATATCACTTTCCAACAGTCCTAGGAAAGCCTTGACTGAGTCTCCTTGACTCTGACTGGATCACTTGCCCATCCCTGAATCATTGGGTAGGGGACGTCCTGTTCACCCAGGCCTGGAACAAAGGAGATGGGAGGAGTGAATGAGGGATAACTGCATTGAAAGGAAGTGAGGGAGTGGGGTCCAAAAGACAAAATCAGGATCAGAGTAGATGGATGCTGCCTCTGCTCAGATGCCACGTCAACCAGACTAAAGGAGAAAAAGAATATATGAAATTACAACATGCACTGCACCTGACCCCCTTGTGACTTACCTCCAGTCCCTCTGTCTCTCTGCCACAGCACTGCTGCAGCAGCCAGATGTAGGATGTAGGAGGCAGAACCAGACATCTCACCTCAACTGCACTTTCTGTCCTGGGGCTTTCACTGTCACAGCGCCAGGGACACCAGCAGGAACCCACCCAGCAATTGTCATGCAAGTGGGAGCCTGGAAGTGGGAGGGAACGAACAACTCAGGAGGCATCCTTGACAGTGAGGGAGGGAAACCAGTGGATAAATACTCCCTTCTTCTCAGAAGACAATCCTACACAGCTTCTGTTCTGGACTGAGCCCCAGTTGCCCACAGCCAAAACCAGCTCAATAATGTTCCCTGACGTTAGCTTTCTCTCCCTCTTTGTGTCTCTCTTCCCAGTCTCCTATTCCTGCTCCCTGGGATCATTCCCCAGAATAACCTACCTGTGCACAAATCCTTGCTTCAGACTCTGCTTTTCAGTAGATTCTACACAAATGCATGTACACACACACACGCACGTGCACGCGCACACACACACCCTTGACAATCTGCAGGAGGCTAAGAAAACACAACAAACTATGCCTTTTCCTCTTCTCTCATATTGGAATCCCTTTCTCCCATCCACATTTCTTTCTGCCCATCTTCAGGTGAGCCTCAGTAGCTTTACTGCGTGGTTCTACAAGAAAATAAAACCCACCTGAAAACTCTGTCCCCCCTCCAAATTCTCTTCTGCATCCTGAGAAGGCTTCTCTCTCTAATCAAGAACAAACGATCAGGGTTATTACAGAAAGTAGCCATGGAAGGAGAAGGCCAGGAAATGAGAAGAGAAAGTTACATGTGACTTAGGCCTGAAAGGGTGAACAGGATCTCCACAATCAATGAAGTGATGTGGGCTGGACATCTCAAGACCCTGGGCTGACACCTGACATGTGGCAGGGATGCTGGGGAGTGTGTCTGTCTCCCTGGACACCAGAGATGATGTCAGCTCCAGACCACCACTGAGCTTCCGGAACGCCCAGAGTTACCACAAAATAAGTAGACATGGTATCTACACTCTCATTGCCTAACCCACCAAGCAAAGAAAACACCTCCAAAAATTTCAGAAAACACAAAGAACAAGATGAATTTAACATCTATCTCACATCTATAACAGATCAATATTTTTTTAAGTACAAAGATTCAACAGCTATGTGAGCAAAGGATGGGAACAGATGACTCACTCCAGAGGAGACAGAGTTTGGATGACAAAGGGGAAACTAGACAACCATGCTCATCAAAGCTACACAAATTAAACAAGACACCATTTTTCTATCCAAATAACCATAACCAAGAGTGGCAGCTTAAATATCACTACAGAGACTGTAAATTGAATGATATTTTGGAAAGCCATTTGACAATATTAACAAAAGCCTGAAATCCTTTTATTATCTTTGATCACACAATTTCATATTTGGGAATCTACAGGAAGAAGATAATCCCAAACACAGGAAAAAAAATCTGACTTTACAATTATCATGCCCACTTGCAGCATTATAATGGCCAAAAAACAGGGAATGTTACCTTCTTATAAGGGAATACTAAAGCAAATGACAGCCTGTTAATACGCTATATTATGTAACAATTTTAATGATATTTATCAGTGATTTACAATAATATATATGCTTACATCATCTGAAATAAAAAATCAGAAAACAAAACTATGTATGCAATGTAATCAAGTTATGTAGGAAGAACAGGAATGCATGTATAAAAGTTTGAAGTGATAAATATGAAAATGTTAACAGGCCTTGTCTTTGAACAATAGTACGTACCATGCTTTCCTATATTTTCAAATGCTCTACAAGCACATACCTAATGGGAAAATGTAACTTTTGTTATTTTTTCTAAAAAACAGATTAATGGTTAAAAATTGTATCCCTACAGTGAAGACAAAAACCATATAAAAATATATCTACCTGTGGACAAGTATGAGGAAGAACACAGAAATATGAACAGTCGTGGCACTTAGCTCCAAGGACCAGAGTGGTTTTTATTTCCATTACGGTTCTCATAGCACTGTTTGCAAACCCGTAACCCACATACACACAGGAAGCGACGACGCTGAGGCTGATTTGAGGATGGCTGAAACTCTGGCCAACAGGGATGGGTAGAAATAGATGCCAAAGCAAGAACCAAGTCATGGCTGTGAGAATTGTGAGAATCGAATGCTCAAGAATGTAAAATCAAGCAGGTCTTCCCAGAAGTCTGAATGAAGGATGGTCCAAGGAATTAAGAGCTTCATCTCTGATCACCCTTCAAAACCTTTAAAGATGGGCTTCTTGACTTTCAGAAGATGAAAGTCATTGACAGAGCCCTCAAGAAGCAAAAATGAGGGAGAAAGGTCCCGAAGCAGATAAATACATTCCCGTGTGTAAACATATGTGTTCTCAGATAACGGGGTCAAATGCATTCAACCACAGCAACGACATGACCGTCTTAGAATGTGCCCCGCTTCCCACCTTTGGACGCAGCTGAATGGTAGAAGCTACTTCCAGCTTCTGTACAGCAAAATTCAAGCACTAGACTCCAGCGTGTAGGGCTTGAGGGAAAAAAGGAGCATGGACTCAGCCCAACTGCCATTCCATTTACTGAAAGCTTCAAAATATTACCAACTCTGTTTGAAATGCGTCAGCAACGGTTCATTTTTTTTCCTTTTTATCAAAACACATTTAGGCTGTGGTGAATGACAGCATAAATCTTAAATAGAAAAGATACAGGGGAAAAAAAAAAAGACCACCCGGCTAGAACATAACTGTAAATGTCTCCATAAAACTGTATTTGAATTCTGATCTTATACACAGAAACGCATTTAACCTTCCCAGCAAGACGCTTTCACCAGCTTCCAAAGAAAGTGTTACCAATTAAGCTAAAGAAACTTTAAGAGTCGATTTTAATTACACCAAGAGATGCTCCAATCACTTCCTAGCTCCAGTTGAAGTTTTTACTAGAGATGGCTGGAACCAATTTACGTGCTTTTATGTTGCGTCTAGACTTTAATAAGCGGTTTAAGCACGAAGCGAGCAGAAGCCAGCATCGAGCAGGCTGCAGTGTAGCCGGCGTGTAGAAATACAATAGCCCTCAGGTCCCCTCCCAGGCCCTTCTCACTGCTATCAGAGAATCTCTGCCATGTGGCTTCAAAAGCAACAGGATCCAGCCTTTGTGATAAGATTTGCCACCCTTTTTCTTTAACTTGGTTCAAGTTTTTCTCTGCCGCCTCAACCCCACAAGCCTCCTAAGATCACTCACTAGAGCCTTTCTCTTGTTCTCAAGAAGAACTGGGGGAAATGGAGAGAAGTGATTTGGAAACAGGTGCACCTTTCAGGACAGAGCCACTGGAGGTGGGAGTCCAGGTGCTGCTACTTACTAGTGAGTGAACTTCAGGAAGTCACGTGGCCTCCCTGAGCCTCCATTTTCACATCTGTAAAATGGGATCCCTACGTGGAGGTTTTTGTGTAGACAAAACACAGTACTCTCTGTGGCTGGCTGCAGCAAGGATTCCTGTACTTGTGATCTGTTTAAGGAAGTACTGTCAAGGGAAACCAGAGAGGGGGTCCCTGGGCAGGAAGGGGAAGAAGCCAAGCAAGGGTGCAAATTTCCCACAAATTCCCAGCCTCTGCCTGGTCCCCTGGGGAGCTCTAGAGCATCCTTGTACCTTGGAGTCTGTCCTGCATTAGGGCAAAGGGGCCAGGCTTTCATAGTTCCACCTATCAGTCTTGGCTACAGAGGGTCAGGCTGGGACTGGCCGGGAATGTAAACTTCCAGGCACTCACGGTTCTTGGTGGGGGTGAGGCAGCTCTGTGTGCCCATAGAAAACCTTCTGAAGATCAGAGGTTCCAGCCGGTGGCAGAAGCTGGCAGAGAGGCTCCCAGCAGGTAAAAGGGCTCTGGGCTGAACGTGATTGCACCCCAACTTGGCAAACCATGCTGGAGCAACATCCTACCGATAACATCCTACCAACCACTACAACCACAACCAGTAAGACTTAACGCTTTTGAGGATTAGGTATCTCTCGTGGAAGCACCTTACATGCATTAGCTAACAACTTATGGAGTGTGTTCAATTGCTAGCACCATCATAAGGTGGGGGAAACTACAGCTATGAAGGATAATCACACACACACCTAGAGGCAGCAAAGCTGGGCTGAGAACCCTGCTCCTGTAACTCCAGAGGCTGGAGACCAAGTTCCTACCTACTGTATTATTGCTGTCTATGAAGCCTGTAATTTTTTTAATTTTATTTTTTATTGCGGTGTAGCTGATTTACAATGTTAGTTTCAGTTATACAGCAAGGCAATTCAGTTATACATATACATACATATATACACATATATTTTCAGCATCTTTTCCATTATAGCTTATTGTAAGAAACCAAATATAGTTCCTTGTGCCATACAGTAGGTCTTTGTTGTTTATCTGTTTTATATATAGTAGTGTGTGTCTGTTAATCCCAAACTCTTAATTTACCCCTCACCCTCTTTCCCCTTTGGTAACCATAGTTTATTTTCTATGTCCATGAGTCTATTTCTGTATGAAACCTGTAAATTAAGAGCCAAGTGGCAACGATCATCACATTTGCTCACATAATGGGAGTGAGCAAAACGGGTGGGTTTTAGACAACCGAGTGAACAACAGTTGCTTAGGTTAAACGTTTAGGTCTTTGGGGCCCATATTTCCAATATTGACTGTAGAAGGTGGTAACTTACAGGGGGAAGAAGCTAATCCCCTAGTTCCATGAGCATCACACCTATTAGCTGGCAAGGTTAATGTGAAAGTCATTCAGTGCATCTACTTCACCTGGGGCTTCTAACCTTCGAGCAGCGTAAGGCAGGTGGCTGTGCTGGGTGGGGCTGCCTTCCCTCGATGGGACACTGACCTAGTGACAACAGGTATCTTTGATCATTACTAGATGTCACACAGTTGCTTTCAGTCCAAAACAATCCTGTTTACCAATATCTACCATTTGTAGACTCACATTTTCAGGGATTTCTTTACAAAAGTGCAAAGGTATCAGTGGTAAGTTGATTGAACTAAACGGAGCTGCCATTTTTGTAATTTAAAAACAGATGAATATTAACACATGTACATGGTTCAACCCCATAGGTCACTGAGAGCAAAAGGTTAAAAAAAAAAACCTAAAGAAGTGTCTTCTGCAAATCTTATGGTACTTTCAAATGGCTGAATGATGTGTGATGTTAAGTGGGCAGCGTTGTTTGTTAAAACCAGTGCTCAGTTTCGCCAGAGCGGTGGCCAAACAACAGTGAGTAACCAGAGCTGGAGGCAGCTCATCTAGAAACTGCGCCAAACAAACCCTATAGCCAAACGAGGAGAAAAAGAGATTAATCTGAGTCTCCTCTCACTGGTCTTATGGAGGTGGTCTAAACCAATGCGTAAATAGACCAGAGGAAGGTGGCAATAAGAAGAAAAATGAAAGAACTCATAAGCCTGTAACTTTCAGGCTGGATGACAAATGCTGAACGTACCTGTCGGTATCAACCCCCTTCCCTCTCACGCCTGCTGCTGCAGCTTATCATGAATTACACATGTCATCAAAAAGCTCTATTTCAGCTAATCTGTATAACTGTGAAACTTGAAAACTTCAGATTTAAAAGGCAAAATCAGCCCTGCTCTGCTCTGTCACTAACAAGTGCTGTAATCATTAAACCTTGGGTCTGAGAGCGACAGACCCCATCCAGGGGATGGCACATGGACTCCAGGGAGTGAAGGAATCTAGTTCTTGCTAGAGCTGCATGGGAACCAGTGCCATGATCATTGTTTATGTGCATCAAGGACATGGGAGGATGAATGGCCATGCATGGACCACACATCTGTCCTCCTGACCCAGGGACTGAGCCTCCCAGGCTTTGGTTTACTGATCCATACAAGACGACACTTGAGCTAAGCTGCATTTGCCCAACCTTCTGTGTCTACCATTTTGGGATTTTTTTTTTCTAATTAGCTATTAATGTCATCTCTTTCCTGATATTCTGTCACAGACTCTTGGTTGCCCAGAACTTTTCACTGCAAAGGGACAGTAGCAGCCATCAGCCTATTCCCTATTTCTCCCTCACTTTGAGTTACTACTCCTGCCCTCCTCTTAGCTCAGCTCAGCCCCACTCTATCATGTTGTTTTAATAATGTAATAACAATGGGGGCCCCATATCGTGTCTTTAAATAATATCCCACAAAGCCTTGTCACATTCCCACCTCTCTGAATTTGCTACAGAAAAATCAAGATGGTGCCCTGGTGAGCCTGTGAACATCATCCCTGTGATCTTGGAAGTGGCCACTTTCAGGTTATTGCACTGGATGGGACTTTCTGCCTCCCAACTACCACTGATCAGCTTTTCCACACAAACGTGGTCGAAGTAATACTGTTAAGAGCTTCAAGTTATTGAGTCTCTTAAGACACTAGACCCTTAGGAACATAAACCCATTTAATTCTTACAACTCTCCCTGAAGTTGAGTGTCTGTCCTGGACAGCATATGGGTGGCGATCCCTGTACCAGTCAAGGTTCCAACAAGAAAGACCTGGCCCACTGAAAGGGCTCACTGAGTTGAGTGAAGGGACTATTTACAAAACCAGCTAGGGATGGTGAAGCGCCCAGGACCCAGCAAAAGTGGGAAGCCATTACCCTGTAGGCCTGGAGAAGAGGATTGTTACTAAAATGCTATGGAGAGTGGTAGCCGTGCTAGCGGGGCTGATGGACAGAGGCTTGGCACTGACGGAACCACAGCCAGGTTAGGGGGGCAGGAGGAGATGAACAACGAATGCCCCAACTTCTCTCCCTTCCATTGTCTGATCTCCTTCCAATGCTTCCCATCAGCTACAACTAACAGGAAACCCACAGCCATGGAGCACAGGCAATACAGTTCAGAGGTCCGTCCCCAGGGCACACATAGCAGGGCAGAGAAGAATGGAGAACAGATCTGGAGGAGCAAATGGAGATTATCAAGGGCTGTCCCCTACTGAACAACGTAGGGGATGTTGGCCCAGCTGCTGAAGATGGTTTCAGGGATTGGATCCTGCGTCAAAGGCAGCCATCCACAGGCTGAGGAAGTCTGGCATGAGAACTCTGACCAACAGGGGCTCCCTATTCGGTGGTAACCTCCTGATTCAGTGGGATCCTCTCTACTGGTGGAGTTTGAATGCAAGATAAGGTCAAGTAGAGAGAGCCATGGAAAGAGGAGAAAGAAGAAAAAACCCCGAAGGCAGAGTGGAAACAGATGTGCAGAGAGACGAGGAGATGAGAAGAAACCAGGCCATGAATATGGCAGGGCCTCGTAGGAAGGGGCTGCCTTCTTCTGCACGGTGACCATTTGCCACATTTCCTTAAGTGCCATGTCTCTTGTCGTAATCCCCGAGTAACCCGAGCCTGCCTTTGATCTTCACAACCTGAATGGCTCCAACCAGCAAAACCCAATTACCCTGATTTTACAGTTGAGCTAATTGAGCAAGAAGAATTAAGCATCTACCCGAGGTGACACGGCAAACAAGTGCCCACCAAGGAATTCAAACCTGCTTCCATCTGTTACAAGCCCAGGGGCTCTCCACTGAGCCACACTGTCAGTTTCACCCCAAGACAGGGCTGTCCCAGTAACAGAAGCAAAGGATGATTTTCTGATTTTCCCAAGAAAACCCCCCAATGATTGGAGAATTTCTAACGCTACCGGTGGATAAATGCCTGTGGGGATTTTTTGGTTTGTTTGTTTTCTTGCTTTTTGGTTTTTGTGTGTGTATGTGGTATTTTTGTTGTTGGGTTTTTTTTTTTTTTTTTTTGGTCTGGAACTCACAGCCTTCTAAGAGCTGTTCATAATGGTCTGCTTAACCAAAGGATGTTAAAGAGAACCATCTCAGGGACATTGGCAGATGTTCCTGGCTAAAAAGGCTTTCTGGAATATAAGAGAAAGATATTTCACATCCATTTCCTTTCCTAGATCCCTCGAGGACTGAATGTGACCAAAACATACTGGGAACAGTGTGTGACGCTCCTACAACAAACAACCCACTCTGCCTCAGAAAGGACAGAAAGTGTTTCCATTATATGCATAATAAAAATTGCATCTTCCATTGCTTCAACTGGGAGAAGTCATGGAAGCAATAGGATCATAATTAGTGACATAACTAATATAATCAAAACAGAGCCATCAAAAGACTAGTGGGCAACTGAGGGCCCGGGAGAGGAATGGAGAAGGTTTCTAAGACACCTTCTGCCTCATGGAGGCTTATATTCTAAGACAACGTAAGCACGTGTTCTGTCATCCCCATGTGTTCACCGCCCCCTTTACGATCTTGTCTTTAATTTGAAGGGCAAGTTCATTTCCACAGGTCAAGCTTGGCAATGAATGTTGAGAAGCCCGTTCAGCGGTGGAAAAACCTCTAGAATGTTTTCCCACCTTCAAACCAGGGCTTCCTTATCGAGTTCATCAAAGTGTTTTGTTTTGTTTTGTTTTTTTAAAATACAAATGTCTTACCAATTTGCCCAGGAAGAATAAATCTTCACAGCCACCTCAAAGGCTTGACAACTTGATTTTCATTGTGTGGAGCTGGGTGGGTCCCGCTGAACTGGGCTTCCGAAGGAGACCCAGCCCTTCTCCGCAGTCTCCAGCCCAGTCACTCCAGCGAGTGTGATCAAAGTGGGAGGAAAGCCCAGCCACTGAGCCTCGAGGAACAAAGCTTAAAACAACAGATTTGTTTCTTGGCTTCTCTCTTCAATACGTTCAGAGTGTTTAAAGCCCTGTAAGGAAACGCTCTGGGGCCCTGGGTGTGAGCGAGGCCCATCTAAACCCCTTCCCAAGAGGAAATCTCTCACCTCGGTGGGGTAAATTAGCTCATTAAGAGCAGCCAGAAGCAGGCAGGAAACCTGGGGAAGTAGGAGCTTTAATTCAAAGCACAGAAAATTATAGATTTCTTTACACATTAAAAAAGCATTTATCTTGGCGAAAAATGAAACGACTTTTCAATGATCAACACATGGTTTAAATCTGCTTTGCTAATTTATATCTACCCACCAGTCTGTCTACTACCAGGAAATTGTTCAGCTACCAGGAAATTCAATTACAGTCAAGAAATCTTTTGTTGAACACCTACTATGTGCCTGCGGCATAACTGTGACTCTAGTAAACACAATAAAAAAATAGAACGCAGGTGTCTACCTCCCAGTTCAGGAAGTGAGACTCAGGTGTATTAAGGATTGGAAGCCATTTGCATTTTACTCCTCCACAAACACTTAGAATTTTCTATTCACCAGGCATTGAGCTCGGATGGGAATGACGTACAATGCAACATTAAAATGCGTTGCATTCGGTGGAACCAAGTGCTAAGATGTACAGAGGGAGGAATGGGTCAAAAGGAAGCAAGGGATTGAAAAAGAGAGAGTGACGTTTCTTCCTAGAGCAAACTGGACCTGAGCTGACCCTGAAGGAGGTCAGTGTGGCCTCTGGGAGATCTGGCTTTGGTCTCTGCTCTGCTGCTCCTGAAATCTCTGACTATTTCAGTTCTCTGAGCCTTAATTTTCCCTTTTAGAATAAATACACTAGACTCAAATTATTCATTCATTCATTCATTTATTATTCAGCATCAACTATCCATACCTGATGGTCTTGATGTTTTAGGATGACGCCCATGGGCATGCTTTGATCCAAGGCATGAAAGAAAGTTCTCTGCTCTCCAGGAAGAGCTCAGATGTACAAGGTGCCACGACAACCCCGACTGTTACCTCCTTTTTATTTATCAAGCCATCTAGATTGACTCCGGGGAAATAGGACACAGGATTGGTTAATCCTTGTTGGGAGAAGGGGTCAGGGAAAGTGTGACATATGGGGACTTGCAGGAGAAGTGCCCTGAGGACAGTTGCTTGGCATCTGATGGGTTCACGAGTGGTGACAGGATGAGGTGGGGGTGGTGACAATACTCAAAGCCAGTGGAGGGCTCAAAGGATAGCTGCCACTGGCTCAGAGTAAAAAGACTTGACTGTCCATCCGAGGCTGGTGTGGCACCCTGAGCTGAGTCAGGCCAGGAGCAAGAATTGGGACCCCTTGGACTCAGCCTCAGTTCTGTTACTAGGAACTTGATCTACATTGTTAGTCTGTTGAACTTCCCAAGTTCCAAGTTAGTAAAATTGGGTTGATTAAATGCATGTACATTTCCCCCCTCACATTTCAAAAACAATTTGGATAAATGAATAATAATAATATATCCAGCATGCTCAATATGCTAATTTGATACCAGTTTTCACGTATTTGTTCTGCACAGAGTCCATGTGCCTAGTTTTTCTTGAATGTAGTACCAGCCTCTCTGAAAATGGCACCATGTGCAATTACAGGTTCAAAATTACCTTGTGTGCTGAAATCTGAGAAAATTTCTCCATTTGAGAAATTCCCCAGTAGTCCCTGGATATAAGACCAGGACATCTAATGCTGCTTATGAAAACTCAATAGAAGGGGGACAGTTGACCAGGACACTCTTTGCTCGAGTGATTTAAACCATAATGAAACATGTCACATCATCTGCCATGCTTTTGATTAAACACAATGAAGAGTGTGAACATCTGACAAGTGCAAGGCCCATGCCCCTCCTGTCTGACACATCCATCCAGCCTGTTGACGCCATTCCTGGATCTGAAAGGAATTCTAATCAAAGACATGCCTATTCCGATTTGAGACAAACATCACGGTGGTTTATAGAAAACTTCCTCTCTGCGCTGACCCACAACCTAAACAAAAGGTCAAAATCACTTAAGTTGCTTCAAAACGGACAGACTGTGGTGATGCAAGCCAGCAATGTGGGGTGGACGGGAGCCCACGCAATCCCTTTGTAAGGCGCAGAGCTAAGTAAACACTCTGAAAGCCCGCTATTGTTTGTTTACCCTGATACTTTAGTCAACACTTTGGAATCATTAGCTGTGGGCCCTTGGGTAAAGCTGCTTTTCCAACTCTCTATTTCACAGTCAAGGTCGACTTCCTCTGAAGCCAGCAGATCCATAACCCCGAAGGCCACATCCTCCAGAGCCTCAGATCCACATGCTCAGCTCTCACAGGCATCAACGGGGGAGTCCTGAGCCCCTGAGGCCGGATGGGGGTTACCTCCCTCTCTCCTCCTGTACTTAGCGATGAAACAGTAAGGAGTCAGAGTTTGGGTTTAGCCAATACACAAGGCCAAAAGCAAGAAAGAATATGTTCGAACTGAAAACTACAAATGATTCCCAAATTTCTTGACACCAGAAATGTTACTAACGTCAAGCAGTATAACTAAGTGGAGACAGGTGAAATTATCTTCTCATCAAGTCACCCAAGTTGGGATAAAAACCCTCTGCTTCAAATGTCACCCATCTACGAAGAATGTAGCAGTGGCTACATATTATCAGTGGAACTTAATAAACTAATTACTGTAACATATAGGCCTCCTGGCTTCCATATTTGCACAAAGATTTTATATATAAATGTTGTCCTAGAAGGTAGGGGTCTTCCACCTCAGCCATCCAGCCACCAACGCTAATTAGTACAGTCACTTTCATGAATCAGTGAAGCTCTCCGACATGTATTTTCATTTCTTATATTAAAAAATGACCCCCAAACACTGGAATTTGACACAACATTGTAAAATGATTATAAATCAATAAAAAATGTTAAAAAAAACACAGCAAAAAAAAAAAAGACCCCCAAAGCCCTCAATGCTCTAAAATTCTTTACCATCTAAGAACTAAATGAGACAATGTAACTGCACAAGTCAATAAGCATTGCTAGCGGGAACTATAAACTTAAAATAAAACCTCTGGGGTGGTATGATTATCTTTAATTACGAAGGACAAGACATTAATCATTAACAGTGCGCCACTGGCAAAGGAGTCAAGTTAAGTACGTACTAAAGTGACTTTCTGGGCTGTGCCCAAGGTGTAGCCCTAAGCAGCTAGACTGGTACAACACCCACCCTGGGAATTAGGCTGGGCTCATTTGCAAATCATATAGGAGCTATATTCTGCACAAAAGATAAGCGTCTTAGCCAGACCACAGAAGCATCTTCAACAAAGAACCCCCTCTTCCAAATACAGTAGTCATAAAATTGTTCCTATGAGACCTAAAGCTATATGCAAAAGTGCTCCCAATGAAAGTACCTTCCAAGTACCAGGAAGAAAACAGTGCACTCTACCCCAACCCCAGCACACACGGACTAGGGAGGCAGTTGATTTCAGCCCCAGGCTCTTGTTCAAAATGGGTACTGGCAGTTTAGTCATTCTGGATAACAGTAATATTCCCGGGACCCTAGTGGCAGTGACACATTCCAGGGGGGTAAAAATTCTGTGGATTGGTTAAGGTCATCTGTGCAACCATGGTGGTCATCCAACAATCAATCTCAAAAACGGTATGTTGAGTGAAGGACACAAAAAGAAAAAGAATGGACCATCCCTCCTGGGAGGGAGATGGTAACACAAAGATGAAAATCATAGTACTGCAATCCTCAAGGATTTTCCAGTGATGAGGGAGACACATCTCTTTGACCAGGTCAAAGACTGTAGGGAGGAAAGGACAGAGATGCTGAATACTTTTTATAGCATGTAGGTTGCCTCCTCTTTTAAGCCCTGGTGACCAAAAAGCATTTTTAAAAAATCAGTTGAATGGGTAATTGTCTGTCTAAAGTACCTGTTGGGATGGGGAAGTGGGGACAAATGTGCTATCACCAGACAAGAAACATCAAGATTACAGATTCCAACATCCTCATTTCCGTGTGGACCATTTTATAGATCATGTCCCGAGGGGCTTCAGGTTTTAAGTTTATCCATTGCACTGAGGACATGAAGCCCCATTAATCTTTTCTGAAAGGCACAATCTGCTTGGGGCTTGAGGACCATGAAAGTATCTACCCCTCTGCCCTGGCTGAACACCCTAAATGGGTCTATTTATTTTAAATTGTTTTTTCATGGTGGTATTGAGGATTGAACCCAGGACCTCATGCATGCTAGGCAGGCACTCTACCACTAAGCTATACCCTCCCCCCTATTTTCCACATCCTTAAAGACATACCTCAGCTGATGAATTCATCCCTCTTCTTGGGGACTGAATTTAGATTATAAAATGACCCAACTGCCTGGAGCCCAAGAAGGGAGACGGGAGCCCTTCAACACCTGGAGAGCAGGCAGGGAAACCACAAGGCTGATGCAGAGGTCCAAAACATACTCTTCTGCAGCCATTGTCCATTGACCATGGAAACATCATGGCAGCACCCTGTTTGAACTGTTCAGAGTCACTGAGCACCCAGTCAAGCCACCGCCTTCATTCCTCCCGCAGGTCACCCTATCTCCAAGCAAGCACAGCAACTAACCAGCCTGCCCGATACAAACAAATGCACCTCAGCCCAAGAGATCTGAAATCTTTTCAAAAATAAGAAATCACAAGCACCAAGAGGCAGTTATACATTTATCCTCTTCATGAAAAAAGAAAAAAAAAATCAAACCTGAGAATAAATCCACCTGTGAGCTCCTATCTCTAGAGAGGTCACCCCAGATCCCTTGTCTTTATTTGCAAACGGTTCAGAGGCTGCTGA
The DNA here is from genome assembly GCF_048564905.1 of Vicugna pacos. Taxonomy (NCBI): domain Eukaryota; kingdom Metazoa; phylum Chordata; class Mammalia; order Artiodactyla; family Camelidae; genus Vicugna; species Vicugna pacos. The sequence goes on from NC_133005.1 coordinate 15,826,552, forward strand.
AGGAAGCCAGCCAATAAACATTTTTCCAACCAAGATTAATGGCTGATTTGTCATCTGGGCAGGGAAAGGTGAGCCTGCAGCCTCCACGAAGGAAGCAAACCCCAGAGGAGGTGGGGCAGCTGATTTATGGGGTTGTGGGAAGGCTAATTAGAGCCTCATGGAGGGAGCTAAGAGGGCCCAGGCATCTGGGAACCGCACAGTGAAAGGTGGGGGCTCCGCAGAGAACAGGGAGAAAACGATGCGCTGGAGTAGGGAGGGGAGGGGCACAGAAATAACCTCCAAAGGCAAAGCAGAGAGACTGGGTGTGGATCCCAAGAGAACGCATCTGTGCAAAACTGGAAGCTATGAAGAAGAGGCCCATGTTCCTGCATCTCAGAGAAGGTCTGAAAACCAAGTCCTTGGGGCTTAATTTTGAAAAGCTGCCCCCACCCATGATCGCCCACCAGTGGCCAGCGCACTCAGCGTCACCAGCACGCCCTTTTTACCTTCTGATCTGTGTCCCCCTGACACAGTTTGCTTACTGGTCCCTAGGTTGCTTGGTTCAGCAGAAATGATCATCCAAGACAATTTCTTGGATTTGCACCTGGAAGGTTTGCCCTCCCGGCAGCCACGTTTGCGTCTGTCAGGTGTCCTGACGCAGGAGGAGCCACTAGGGACATAGCGGGGGTTGAACAGGCCTGAGAAGAACCAGAAGAGGTAAAGAAGGCCATCCGGGGAACCCGTTGCAGAGTCACACAGGCCGACAGTGCTGGGGTGGCCTCTGCAGAAGCCGGGCCCTGCGCCAGAGGTCAGGACCACCGGAGTCTTTCGAGGGAGGAGGGGGCGAAAAGAGGGGTAACCTGCCTCCCTTTCCCCAGTAGTTTCCTCTTTCCAAGACAGCGGAGGGCCATTTAAAGCGCGTGCCTGTGTCCATGGGTGTGCATGTGCATGTGTGCGCATGTGCGCGCGCTCGCACGTGTGTGTGCGCATATGCGTATGTGTGCGCATGTGTGTGCGCGTGGGCATACTTCTGCGCATGTGCTTGCCAGTGTGCGGTCGTGCTTGTGTGCGCGCTTGCGTGCTTGTGCCCATGCACAGTTGCAAACCCTCAGTCCCCTATCCTCACCTTCAGATAACCGACCTGGAGAGCCGGCTCCCATAACTGCGGTGTCGTGTTTAGGTGTAGAAAACGGGCACGAAGTCCCTCAAGCATTGGCCTGAAACACAGCAGTCTTGGTCCCTCTCTCATTTTAAAAAAAATGAGAACAAAGAGAAGGCAGATAAAGAAAGGCAGAGAGGCAAGGAGGGAGGGAGAGGCAGAGAGGAAGAGAGAGAGAAAAAGAGGAAGGAAGGAGGAAAGGAGGGAGGAAGAATAAAAAAGAAAAGAGTGGAGAGAGAGACACAGGGGTAGACAGAGAGACAGAATGAAAGAAAGCAAGGCGACCAGGCAGCTGGTGAAAGAAATCAGTAAAGGTCTTTTCTCCTGTTTTCCTGTCTTTTAATAAATCACTGTAGTGGTCTGTGACAGTCTCTGTTATCCCTAAATGCTCAAGCAAACAGCTTTTCTTGGAGACTATTCAAGTGGCTGCCAGAGCGGCTGGGGCTGGGCAAGCCGCCGACCCTCCGACCGCCCCCCTGTAATTCAGCTGGAAAAGCGATTCTGAAGTCAATATTCATTGCACAGGGTGAGAATTACCCCAACACAATGAAATGGTAATGAGCCGGCTCACAAAGGAGGCAAGCTGGATAATCAGCTTTTAAGGAGGTTCTGGGCACACGAGGCTGCCAGGGCTGGAGCCCCCACCTGAGGAGCCTGCCCTCGGCCCCCACCATCTGCGGGCATCAGCAGAAGGCGAGCTGGAGATCAAGGAACCTTGCCAGGCCCTCTTCCCCCAGCCACTCCTCTCCATTTTGCCTTTTGGGGCCCTCAAAGCGCCTAAAATGTGAGGACAAAAAGTCATTTCACAGCCACACCCCTACGCTGGCTTTCAGATGAGTCAGGACGAAGGCCAGCAGATGGGAAACTGAAAAGCCTGCAGCTGTACCCGGAGTACCTGCTCAGTGTACTCAGAGGTCATTACCTGACCACCTGGGGACACCTGAGCAGGAAGTTCCCCAAATAACGAGAATTGGGGGTAGAGTTAGACACTGCAATTTATATGTCAGTAGTTTCAAATAAACAAGGGAATTTGCTTTGCAAGATTTCATTTCATATACCCTTTTTAACAGGCAGATTTTTTCATCTCAATAAAGCTAGAATCAAAGGAGGGGCCAACTCAGATGAAACGACCAGACCAATGGCCACATGCAAGCTGCATTTAAACGGCCATGGCCGTGGACTCATTCTGGACTGACTGGCAACCCAGACTGAAAGAGAATTTTTTTTTCAAAATTTCGATTTATTTTATCTTCTGTTTTCTACCCATCTGTTTAGAGACTGGCCCACTCCATAGAGTGTGGGCCAATAGGCAGCTGTCAAGAAAGTTTCTGATCGTTGTAGAGTAAGTCTGTTGTCATCATCAATTGCATCATCACCATTTATATTTGTACTTCTAAGTGACTGAAAGATTCAGCTAGGTGATCCACAAAAAGGCATGCCAAAAGCCAAGGTGACTTACAATTTCAAATAAAAGGTAAAGGGAAAATGAGGGGATGAGATGAAATTAAGCCAGAGGCTCTGCATCCTTGCAGAGCTGAGCTGGGACTTGGTTCTTGGCTTTCTAGTAACCAGCTCAAAGAGGAAAAAACATAATCCTTTAGGTTAGTGAATCTCAACCCAAGCCCAAATATTATGATGTATGTGGCCTGAGGGTGGGAGTCCCAGGCATCTGTATTTTTCAAAGCTCCCCTGTGAGGTAACAAGATTGGTTGCCCAGGAGATAAGCATCTGTGAAACTCATACAAAGAATGTTTTGTTGAATGGGGAAATAAAACTGCTATATGTAAAATAGATAAACAACAAGGACCTACTATATAGCACAGGGAACTACACTCAGTATCTTGTAATAACCTATAATGAAAAGAATATGAAAAAGAATATATATGTATATATATAACTGAATCATTATGCTGTACACCAGAAACTAATACAACATTGTAAATCAACTATACTTCAATAAAATTAAAGAAAAAAAAACCTTATGGCAACTCCTTTACAGTGAGAGCAGTAAAGGTTGTTACATTAAGACACGAATACAGCACATGGGAACGGACAGGAGATTGAGGAAGAGTAAAGGACATTCCAAGGAAAAGAAACAGCATGAGGAAAGAAACAGAAGCACACAAGCAAGTCATGGAATGCTTAGTGACTGTCAAGAACATCAACACATATGGAGGGAACTCAGCACATTGATGCAAAGGGGGTTGTGAAGAATCCCACATGCCCAGCTCACGGCCTGAGGCTAAGAGCTCAAGGGTCCAACTGCCTCAGTTCGAATCCCGGCTCCTCTCCTTACTCGCATGGGAGACCTTGGACCCATTGCTTACCTTCTTTGGGCCTCAGTTTCCCATCTGTAAAATGGGGACAAGGAGAGCACCTACCCTGTAGGAATAAGTGAGATACACTATGTAAAGTGTTGATCTGATACATTAACTACTATTATTATTACCATTATTATTGCTGGTACTATTTATTCCCTATGAACGGGAATAAAATTATCATCAGAGAATACCTCCTAGACATACCAGTCTTTTCATATATTATCTTATTAATTTTGTAAACGACCCAGTTGAAAGGGCATTATTATTGTTATCCCCAATAAGCCCACTGAACCTCAGCGCAGCTAAGTATTGTGCCCAAATTCATGCAGCAAGAAAGTGGTCAAATTGAAATTCAAACCCAGAAACTGTAAAATATTCTAAAGATAAACTGAAGCCAGTTTATAGTAAAGGGAATAAAGCTTAATTTTAGGAATACTTCTCTCACTTGCTCAGGCCCCTCCACAGCTCTGAATCTAATTTTGTATTCATGCTTCTATATTCTTTTTCTTAAAAAGCAACCCCTATGGGGGAGGGTATAGCTCAGTGGTAGAGTGTGTGCTTAGCATGCATGAGTCCCAGGTTCAATCCCCAGTACCCCATTAAAAAGATACAGATATATAAAATAGACCTAATTACCTCCCCACCAAAATTAAGTCAACAGTATCACATAACAAATTATTTTAAATGTTTCTAAATTTTTTAAATTAAAAAAGAGCACCCTTTAAATTTGTATTAAGTTTAGGTTTTCCAAAACCTGAATCCACCTCAGTGATAGCATATAAGATCAGAACTAGCTTCTAAGACATAAATGAGGGTAAAGTGACAGAAGGAAGGCCAAGAGAGAATGTGTGCTATGAACAGATAGAGTTAAACATTAGGCACAGCGCAGGTGAGGGGACCACAGGCCAGCCAGTCAAGGTGTCACAGGTATTTGTAAAAATGAGTTCAGAGTGCAGGCAGGGCAAGAGATTCAGATCAGCAATAATGGGTCGATGTTGGTGATGGTGACTTTGGTGACGACACTGCAGGGGACATTACTACCCATAAAGATTATTCTAGAGCTATGCCTACAACACGCAGCCACTGGCCACTTGTGGCTATTTAAGTTTAAATTAAATAAGATGTAAAATTCAGTTCCTCCAGCCCACTAGCCACATGTCAAGCACTCAGTGGCAACCGGCAATGGGAAAGGGCAGCTCAGATATGGAACATTTCCACCACTGCAGAAAGTTCGACTGGAAAGTGCTGGTCCAGAAAGTCAGAAGACAGTTAAGGGAGGACTCACAGGGAAACATCCAAGGGACAGATGGAGGAAGAGGCCAGTGATAAAGACGAGGGAAAGTGACCGGCAGAATCCGGAGGAAAACCGGGACACAGAGATCCCAGCAAAGAGAATTTCAGAGGAGGAGCTTACTCAGCAGCTCAGCAGTCGGCAAAAGAGACAACCACAAACTCCTAGCACAGAACTAACACACGTCCAGAAGGCCACCTGCAAACCCTGTGTCTTAGCCTGTCCTGCTGCTGTAACAAAACAGCACAGACAGGGCAGCTTACGAACAACAGAAATTTACTGCTCACGGTTCCGGAGGCTGCAAGTCCGAGATCAGGGTGCCAGCACGTCCGGTGAGGACCCTCTTCTGGGTCACAGGCTCCTCTGTGTCTTCACTTGGTGGAAGGGGCCCGGGAGCTCTCTGGGGCCTCTTTTATAACAGCACTGGTTCCATTCATGAGAGCTCCGCCCTCAGGACCTAACCACCTCCCAAAGGCCCCACCTTCTAACACCATCACACTGGGCATTGGCGTCCCAACATGTGAATGACGGGGAGAGGGGGATAAACTTTCAGAGCAAACCACCCCCACATGGGTGCTCCCATTAAGACCTTGAAAAAGACATGGTCTTCTGCGGCCACAAACACGCTCTGAACCTGGCTCTGCCCAGAAAGGAAACCTTGAGAAGGGCAAAGGACAGCTGTCGTTAGAGAAGCAGATGCCCGAGGGCCTGCTTTTCCTCCCTCCTCTCCTCAGAATTCTTTAAAATACACAGGCGGACAAGGCACGTGCCCGCCTGTGCCAACACACAGCTCTCCAACGGGCAGCTCCCTGCATACCTACGCAACTTCCTGTTTGCTTGTGCAATTACTTGCAGTTCACGTAAGAATTCATGTTCTGAGCGCAGCCCTTTCTGGCCCAGACCTGTATGTGCATATTTTCAAGATGCAAATGAGACACGGAGCATCGCTTTTTAATGTAGCCCTAAGGGGTACATTATTCTGACCAGCACGAACATAGCCATCCACATTAAGGCAACAATGTTAAACAAGCACACAGACTCCAGTCTCCCCACGTGGCTCAATGCTCTTCCTATGCCCTTCACTCCGTCTCCTGTTACAGTTCCACGGCCTCCAAAGCATCCAGCTCGTCCAAAGTCTCTCCAAACCCTTCTCCAGAAGCCTGCCTCACCTCCCAGGTACTTTACACAGGGACCTGGGTCTGCCTCCCCTTCCTGATCATGACCTCATCTTCCTAAACTTTGTCCACCCCGCAGGGTCACACGTCGACATTCTGAAATGTGCCCTTCTCCTGGGGTGTGTTCCACAGTCACAAAGTCTGTAGCTGTAGCAGAGTCTGGCCAGGTGTTCAACAAATCATTTTCCCTTTTCCACCTAATCCAGCTGGACCACATATCCTAGCCTCCCTCGTTGTTCTATTCGGCTACGTGACCCAATTCTGCCATCAGAAAGGAGGAGGAAGTGATATGTAGGACAGCTCCAGGTTGCGATAATTGGGAGACGTTCCTTCTATGTGTTTGCTCTCTTCCCTCATCTACTGGCTGGAAACGGAAGACGTGGTGGAAGGCTCCATGGCCTTGAATGACACAGCAACTGGACATGACCCTAGGTTTCTGAACAACTGTGTGGAACAGAGCCCCTCACCCACTCCCCTGCCCACCCTTACTGGATTATACTTAAGGCAAGGAATAAACCTTGATTGTGTTAAAATCTTGAGATTTGGGGATTGTTTACTGTAGCAGTCAGCCTTCTCTGATGTGGTAAATGGATTGCAACTTTCTCCCAATGATTTCCCTCCCATGCAATATAATTTAGTAGCCTCTTCCATCAAGTGTTGGAGTCTATTTTTCATCCCTTGAACCTAGGATTGGACACATAACTCCCTTTGGCAAAGGAAACATGGCAGAAGTGCCTGTGTGCCCTCTCCAAGCCTGGTCATCAAGAGGCAATCGCATGTTTCACCTGGTTATAAAAAAAAAATGATTTGTAATTAACCTGTTGAGCCCTACCAATGAAAGGATGCTTCTCACATCTTTTAGGTGGCTTTTAAAAGTTTTCTCTGTTTAGAAATTCAACCACTTCTCCCAACAAAATGTATTATTTAAGATTTGCTTTGTAAATGATTCCTTCGATGATTTTTGAAAAAGAAAACCAAAAGTCAACTTTGACCTCCATTCTTTACAAACATCTGAGAGTCCCTATCTAAAAAAGAAAAGAAAAAGAAAAAAGACAGAAAAGGCTGGGAGTTATTTCAGAACTGAGATGGACAATTACCTCTGTGTGTTCAAAGATGAGGTGGGAATTTGGCAGTTCTGAGACTTTCATATACTGAATGAAAACCCTGAGTGGGAATCACAACAGCCCTTCAGGGGTTTTTCTCTACAATAATAACAGATCTCATAGCAGTATGTCTTTATCCTTTGTGAAATGAACTAAGGGATAACTATAAATAACAGGTATATTCACACCTAAAAAAAAATCTAAAGCAGGTTTTTCTTGAAAGCTCTGTGTTTGATTTAACATTGTTTCAATATTAGCTCACAGCAGCACTAAGCATGAAGCCATTGTATTGATTATTTGAATTACATTCCGTTTTTCCACTTGTTTGTAAGGTGTCCTTCAGCAGTCTATTTTTGGCTGAGCGTTTTTTCAGTGGTCCCACTCAAGGAAGTACCCACTTGTCTTGAGTAGCACTTCATGTCTGCAATGGTGCTTCTCAAATTTAAGCATATGCCTTGGAGATCTTGTTCAAATGCAGATATTCTGAGACAGTAGGTCAGGACCGATCGATACCTTGCAAAGTAATGTTGATGATGATGGTTCACAGACAACATAAGAGTGTAGAGTGGACTTTTACTCTGCTGGGTTTTCCAGCACTTAGAATTTTGCCCAGATGGAACATGATATAGCACACATAGATCAGGCCAGAAAATAGGCAGAGGTTTGCATAATACCTGTAATTCACCCTCTGATCACTAGCCTATCATTCAGTCCTATGCGGTGTCAAAGGTGTCACTCCCTAGCTGGTCATTTGATGGATGAAATCAAGACACTCATATGAGTTCAAGCAGGAAACAGCAGTTCTGGTCCATCTTTGCATTCTCAATTCACATCCAAATTCCTTTCACATCTAAAGAGTCTGGATTCCCCCACTGCTTTCCACAAGTCTGTTCCCTTTCCTTGGCTACCACTATGACCAACCTGCACCATCTTGCATATATACTGACTATGGCTGAATAACACAGGTACATCTGCTGATCCAAGCACTCACAGGTTGGATTTTTTAAAAATCCATTTGTTGGTCCAACTTTTCACTTGATAGCGACCCCTATAGGTGGGGTTGGGAAGTCTCTGGGTAGCACATAGAACCAATTCAGCAGAAGAGCATTTCTAAGGAGCTATAGCCTCTGAGATGTGGGATAAGCCCTTAAATGAGGATGTTTTTCAACTTCATGATCACAGTGTTTGGGTCAAGTGTGTTTCTTTAGCCATTCATCTACCATCTAGGAAAGCTTATTCCTTTGAGCTTGACACAAAAAGTGTGGTTCATGGATTAATAGAAAGAGTCATCAATTGAGTAATAGGAAATTAGATTCTGGCTCCAACTCTACCCCCTAATTAGCTGGGTGAGCTTGCACAAGGCATGGTGCTTCCTTAAGCGTCACTGCTATTAATCATAAAAAGAAGTTTCCAGCTCTAAGTTTTCTTCCAGCTCAGCTCTCCCTTGACCTGAAATGCCTCCAGATCAGAGGCTTCTCACAGCAAGTGACCCACACAGCACAGCCCTGTGACCACACCGACTTCTGCATGTGGAATCTTGGCTACTGCATTTCAGGCAGGAGGGGCCCACAGAGCATCTCATGCCAGCTCCTTCATTTAGCACTAGAGGAAACCAAGGTCCTGGGAGGCAAGACAACTCTTCCAACGTCACATGACCTCCAAGGTCACAACTCCTCCAAGGTCAAGGGCAGAGCAGAGATAAGAACGCAAGTCTCCAACTCTGCATCCAATGGTCTGCACAACAACCTATGAACTCAGGAAGCCAGGCTGGAGCAGCCCTCAGTCAGTGATGGATGAGGAGTTGAGGGGTCAGTATGGCAGCTTCCTCACCCCTCAGGTGGGCCAACTTGGAGGCGTGTTCTGCTGTGCTTCAGAGGTCCAGAGTGCCTCCACAGGGTCCTGCCCCAGCTGCCCACAATGGTAACCAGCTTGATAACACCCACTTTATTTTTTCCATCCCTTTCCCATCTCACTTCCCTGTTCCCTGCCAACATTTCCTAGAATCACCACCCAAATAAACTATTTGTGGTGAAATCCTCATCTTAGGATTTGCTTCTGGGGAATCTAAACTAAGGCTCCAGGGTATCAACTTGGTGGAGACAGAGCTTTCAAGGGGTCCCTTACATCCTTTTTGCTGTGACAACTGAATTTTTATCTGACTCTGGCATAGTTTGGGTTTCCCAAAAAGCCCGGAGAAAAAGGACTTGGGTGCAGGTAGGTTATTTGGGAAGTGTCCCGGAAATCGGAGTGAGGTGGGGAGCAGGGAGATGAGAAAGGGAAAGAAAGCCAATATGAAATGTGTCCGTGCGTGGGCTGCTGTGGGAAACTGGGGGCAAAAGACCCACCTCAGAATTGTGCACTGATGGGCAAAAAGCTGGGTGCTGATTCACTAACCCCCTCCTGAGGGTGTGAGCCTTGTAAACAGGCCACGAACACCCTGGGGGTCCCAGGACAGCCTCAGACAGACACCGGAAGCTCTCAGCGTTCCCCAGAACCACCTGCTGGGGACGTCCCTCTAGGAAGTCAGCAGTCTCTGCTGTTGACATTGTTTGCAGGACTTTTCCCACATCGAAATGCTGTCCTGCTCAGCAAATGGGCATCTTGCTATTCTTGAAGACGACTCGGAGCCTCCCTAGTTCTGAGCTTACCTTGTGTTGACTTCCTTAAAAGGTACCCCTGAATCCATCAAGGCCCAGTGCAAAGTTCCTCAATAAACTGAGAAGCAGGTGAGGTGAGAAATGGAATCAGTGGACAGAAAATGAGCTTCAAACCTGCCTTCCCCAGTCAGGCCACAAGCCAAACTCAAAATGCTCAGTGGCCCCATCAGTCCAGGCCAGACCTGTCGTCAGCACCCTCTCCCGGAGGCTGCGTGGCTGTCAGGGTCTCAGGACCGCACAGGCCCTTTCTTTGATGCCTCTCTGTTCAGTGTCACTGAGACGGCCTGATTGGAGGCCCTGAGGTCAAGGCAGTATCAGGAGTACGGTTTCTTAAGTGCCATGTGTGAGACACCATCTGACACTGTTTATAGATCGACTTAGCCTCTTATTGACCACAGGACAGAAGTTAAAAGCATTGCTTTTGGAACTCAAATGTGTTAACTTCTAAAGTGATGTTTGAATTAGGGTTAAGAAAGGGCCCAGAGTTTTGATCTGCTGATTGGTGGGAAAGAAAAGAAAAAAAGAAAAGAAAAGAAAGGAAATTGACTAAAAAAATTTTTTTTTCCCAGAAAGGAAATCGAATTATTTTGACTAAAACCCAGAGACCTGTTTGTAATGAATCTCTCAGCTTTGGGGGTGACGTGAAATGGCTCCAGGATGTGTCTGAATTCTGCAGCTGCCTGAATGAGGCAGCTGATCTATTAAACATGACTGCTGGTTCTTGAAGTGGCTCCCAAAAGAGAGTAACCTCTTCAAGAGATCACGGCCAGATGAGTGAGAAGATGGCAAGTGGTAGGACCACGAGCTCGCCTCTCCTTGCAACTACAGCGGAACCACAACTGAATGCTAAACAACCATTGAAAAAAAGACTGGAACCTAGCAAAAAAGACCTTCTGCAACTGGAAACATAAAGAGGGAACCACAGCAGGACACAGGGAGAGCATGCTCGCGATATAATTGGGCCCCATACCCCCTAGGGGGGCAACCCACAAGCTGAAGATTTATTAAGTCGCAGAGGCCCTCCCACAGGAGTAAGAGCTCTAAGCCCCACATCAGGCTCCCCAGCTCAGGTCCCGGCATTGGCAAGAGAGGGAGACCCCAGGACATCTGGTTTTGGGGACAGAGGGGCTTGGCTCTGGGAGCCTCACAGGACTGGGGGAAACGGAGACTTCCATTCGCTTGGAAAGTGTACATGGAAACTCACGTGCACCAGGTCCAAAGGCAGAGGCAGTGATTTCATAGGAACCTGGGCCAGGCCTGCCTGCTGGATTTGGAGGGTCTCCTGGTGACCTGGGGGACGGCTGAGGCTCACCCATGGGACATAAAAGCTGGTGGTGGACATTCCAGGAGTGTTAACCTACATGAGATTTCCTGGAGGCTGACATCTTGATTGGATCACCAGCACCAAGACCCAGCCCCACCCAACAGCCTGTAGGGAAGCCTCAGGCCAAACAACACACAAGGTGGGAACACAGCCCCACCCATCAGCAGAACTCCTAAGCCACAGAGGCCTCTAGACACAGCCCTGCCCACCAGAGGTCCAGGACCAAGCTTCACCCAACAGTGGGCAGGCACCGGCTCTTCCTGCCAGGAAACCTGCATAAGCCTCTAGTCCAGCCTCATCCACCAAGGGCAGATACTAGAAATAAGAAAACAATAATCCCAAAGCCTGTGGGAGGAATCCACAAACACACAGAAAGATTGACGATATGAAACAGCAAAGGAATATCTCCCAGGCCAAGGCACAAGATAAAATCCCAGAAGAAGAGATCACGGCCAGAAAGGGGAGCATCCATTGGAAGCATCACTTAAACGTCAAACAGAGCAGCATCCCATGCCTAGAAGTTGCCCGTTAGTGGCGGGATATTCCCACAGCACAAAGACACAAACACTCCACAACTCACATTGTTAGAATTCAGCCCTCCTTCCCTGAAATGACTGTGGATTCATAACACAAAAGATTGGCAAATAAATTTAGTAAACTATGTGATTAAAATGTCTGTGATCTTTGTTGCATGGTGGGGTTGACAATTTTTTTTCACTTTTTCTTTCTTTCTTCTTAATTGGAGGTACTGGGAATTGAACCCAAGACCTCATGCATGCTAGGCACACACTCTACCGCCGAGCTATACCCACCCCCGCCCTGAAGTTGACAATTTTTAACTAATGTATTTCTTATCTACTTATGTGGGATAATGGGAAACAATGGCAATTAAGATAATTAGATATGAATAGGAAACAGCTCTTCTGATTAGAACCATTGACATCAATGTGTGTGGCGTGTTATGAGCTGGCATGGTCACACTTCTGCAGTGCTGTGATGATTCCTGCATTGGTGATGACCATGAGACATGACAAGTTCCCTTTTGTACTACGCAGAAAAGAGCAAAGGATGTTCAATAGGGTTTGAAAAGCTTACTAACCTCTATTGTCCCCTAATTCTTTTTAAATTAACCAAGTGAATTAAATATGAGTTAACTGTCTATTAAGCTCTATGTCTGATGAACCAAAGGCTCGCCAGAGAGGAGGTGACTATGGAATTGACCAGCCTGGTAATAAATAGACCAGAATCCTAAGAAAATAAATGAAATGATGTCTGTAAGTAAAAAATCCAGAAGGAAAAAGCTCTGTGTTAATATGAACTAGAAAGTATTTATAGGCAGGTTAAAGGATGTTTTAAAACCATTTGGACTCCATTCAGAATATTAAGAAGCAATAAAGACTTAAGTCTTTTAATAACCTCTGTGTTATGTGTAATGTGGGCACAGATATTTCACAGAATCAAGATGTTTGCTAAAGATGGTTTTGTAGTCTTCGTGTCTCTTATAAATCATGTCATTAAACTTGTTGCTCGTTTGGAACTCTAGAAATAAACAAATGAAACTTTCATGTAATTGTTGAATAAATACTTGTTGGATATCAACACTGGTGCCCTATCAAGATAGACATCTGAAGAAGTCCAAATATATCTTCCTTGGTGGGGGGGAACACTTTCCAGATGATCAGGTAAGGAACATGCCCAGATGGCCTAAGTGTGTTTGAGTTCATGTGTATAAGAGGCAGGGTAAGGGGTGAGGTGGTATGTGTGTGTGTGTATATATATATATATATATCATCATAGAAGGGACTAGAATTGATCATCTTTCAGGTCCCAGAACAATACAGTTCAAAAATTTAGAACATAGAGTTTGTATCTGTGAGGACTACATTCTCTGAGAGGCATTGGAAAGCCATTCATTGTTTACCCAAGAATTATTAATTGAGCATTTACTAAGTGCCAGGAAGTATTCTAAGTACTAGGATCACATTAGGGAACAAAGACAAGGTTCGTGCAGCTGGCGCTACAGTCAAAGCAAGTCTGAAAAACTTTTAGAAACAAGCAGGACCTCGCCCAAAAAAACCCAGCTTCCAAGAGTGGCAGGACAGGGCTGTAAAGAGAGGCATCTAGCCCGGAACAGAGACTACATTCCCACGTTGAGTGGCCCCCTCTCAGCTAATGCTTACTGCTAAATAAACAGAACCTCCCAGACCCTTGAATTACAACTTTACTGTGTCTGAGGAGAAAAGAAGGACTGAATTGAAAAAGAACAGCTCAAACCAGGATGGAGAGAGGGAAAGCTGGTTTGTACTGAGCTACCACATATAAATTGCCACAATCCCAAATGCTGTGTAACCAGTTCTTCTGTCTTAGGTGCTTTTAGATCACCTGGTGAATATCAACAGTGGCGCCCAACCTGGTTTACCAGGGCACCTATAGCTCCATGTGATCAATGGTAAAAGCAACAGCTCCCAGCTCAACTCTTCCAATGACATCTGAAATAGTTGTACTAGCTCAGGCGTTTTGCCCTGGCCACGTACCTGTTTCAGCTGTGGGGTGTTTTGAAGAGCCGTAAAGAGGGAGGTTGTTCTGGAGTGGAGTTCACTTGATCACCCTCAGCATTCAGTTCCTATGTCTCTAATTGAGCTAACATACCAAATCCTGTCTTAAACAGATATATGTTCCCCGCCAAATTACCTCTTTGGAAGCCACAATCTATTTAGGATCACACAAGAAAAGTGGCATTTGTCAAATAAAAAAAATGTAAAAAAAAAAAATCCTTGATTACCATCTCGCCGGCGTAAATGGTATAACTATGGAATTTTTCCATCTTGATCTGCTTTGGGGTTGGCTAGTCAGGGTATTAATTCACTTTTCATTTGCTTAACTTCCAAGGCAGCTTTTAGTCATCCTGATTGCCTGTCTTCTCCAGAGGAGATTAAAAAAGAAAAACAAAAAAGTGGTCAGAAAGAGCATAGACTTGGTTGAGGGCTTTTTGCAGATCTGCTGATGGTTATGTGGAGCTGCTTAAACTGGGGATTTGTATGTAAACTTGCACTCATAGTAATGAACACACGGGGAGAAAGAGAGCAGAGAAGACGAGGCCATCCTTGCATGTTTTACTCTAAGGAAGACCAAGAATGTCCACCTTGCCAGAAGGGAGGGGGATGGATGAAATAAGTGATAGGGATTGAGGTACAAATCTACAGTTATATAATAAACATTCATGGGGGTGGGTAACATGCAGCCTGAGGAATGTGGTCAGTAATATTGTACTAATTTTATATAAAGACAGACGTTTATTCGATTTACCATAGTGATCATTTCGTAATGTACATAAATATCAAACCATTACGCAGTACACCTGAAACTAATGATATTGTATGTCAAGTATATTTCAATTTAAAAAGAGAGAGAGAGAAAAGAGGAGAAAAAGAGAAAGATAAAATAACAAATGTTTACAGAGTGACTGCCCCATGAGTGGAGCGTCGGCAACGGCTGGAAAGTTTTGAAGGCAGGAATACACGTGTATCAGAATACACGTCTGTACTCAGCAGTCCACTGGGGCCCTCACAGTGGGTGGCGAAAATTGACAAAGAGCCTGAGTCACAGGATAGAGTTTGTCTCCAGTCCTACATGAGTTGTCTTGAGTGCGTGGGTTTCAGCTGCATAGTTTGACAGAAACCAAAAGCTACCAGCACTCCAACCCAACAGGAAAGACACACAAGCCCGCAGACTCCAGCTCTCCCACGCAAACATTACTTTCCCCATCTCTCTGCAAACAGCTTCGCATTCAGGCAAGTGAGGCTTTCCCGCATCTCCGCTCGTGTGTGGCCCCGCACACCTGTCGTTATTCAACTCAGTTGACCAAGAAGCCACAGAACATTTTACAAGCAGAGAGCGAGACATTTTATCAATGGGAACGTTGAAGTGCTTCTCCTCGTTTAGCTAGAAGAACAGGACGGCTCTGTATACAAGACTAGCTGGGAACCCACGCAAATTTCCAATCAACACCTGCCTTTGAAAATTCACAGGGTCTCTTGTCAACAGTCCAGTTCACAGGGTATCCAATTCCCACTTACCGTTTTGACATCTAATAAGTAGCCAGAAAGACAATCCGTCAGGACTCTTAACCACTGTGAAGGGGAGGAGGAACCACGTGCAGGTAGCTCTTAACCTTGCTCTTAAAGGTCATTGGGAATTTTCCTATTACATCTTCCAAAACATCGCTGAGGTGATGATGGTTCTACTGGAAAAAAAAAATTCTTTTCTGCTTTTGAACTGTAATAGAAGATAAGTTTTCCCGGTGTCATGACGATTGCCCAAGAGAAATGATTATCCTTCTATAAGAACACCTTGTATCTATGCAACATCTCCGCCTTCCAAATGCTAAAAGAGCTTTCATGAAGCACTAGCCGTGTCCATCACTTCCATCCTCCCTGAGTAGACTGAGGCATGCGTGTAATCTTCATGTGCAGGACAGGAAAATGGAGACCCTCAGAGGTGAGGTCAACCCTCAGACGTTGCACAATCCCATTAATGATGAGGGAGGCCCGGAACTTTCTGCCTTCGTTTCCTGGGCTGCTTTCTCTTCTTCTACCGAGATGCCGAAACATAAATCAATTCTTCCGACACTGCTCTGAAATGAAGAAGAATAATGTTTACTTAAGGCAGAAAAAATATTTCACTCTCTTATCATCTCATAACAATACATACTGTCTAAGGGCCTTAAAAACATGTCCAGACCCTTTATTTCTGTAAGTAACAGTTCCAACTTGAAGGATCAGAGCAGAAAAGGTGGAAATGAGAGTTTCAAGAGTATTACCCCCAGCCTCACTGAACAAGGCCACCAAAGCATAGAACATCAATTAGAATTCAAGCACCACAGCAGATATTCCATGTCTGCTTTCCCTTACAGGTCCTACATCAACCTGTAAGGAAGGGGATAGCATCCCCACTTCAGAGACGAGGAAAGTGGGACTTGGGAGGTTAAGCAACTTGTACAAGGACCTCAGCCAGGAAGTGACAAACTCGAGGCAGTCTCACAAGGGAGTTAATCTGCTACCCCTAGATGTCCTTAAAAAGGAATCTGAGTAACACAGAATGAGGGGTCCCAGATAAGTGACCTTGAGTCCATATATTAAATTTAATCATAAAATATTACTGATATTCACCTCTTTTTGACCTACAAAAATGGATAATTCATATGATTTGAACTATTACTCTGGGGGTCCCTGAGATGTACTGGGGGGAAAAAGTCTCAAAAGTATTAATACTAAGGGTAAAGTCAGACAGTGCCTTTGGAAGCATAACCGAGGACTTGAGATGAAAGAGGCAGGCTGGATGGAGAATTGTAATTCAGAAAATTCCCTAGTTCATAAGAAGCTTAGTGAGAAAGGGTGTGTTCCCACCACTGGAGCAGAAACTTCCTTTCCCAAGCCCTTCTAGGATTTTGCTCTGCCCATTCATCTCTTCTGATCAAATTCATCCTTTAGGTAAACACGGGAGGGATTAGAGACCTTTAATTGGCTTTGAGGGGAAAAAAATGGTAATCTGAGATGCCTGGGCAGGAACTATCTTGTGTCTTGTGGGAGAGAAGCGGGGAGAGAAAGAGAAAAGGAAATATCTGCAGCCTGACAGGCTGTTCCCAGCCAGAGCGGAGAGCATTCAAGAACAGGCAAGACGGTCAAGCCATGCACCCAAATTTGGCTGTGAGCTGCAGGCGTGCCATCTTGGATTTCTTCTTCTGCTCAGCTCTTCCTGTGTGAAGTGGGGAAGTTCAGCATCATCCCAGAGTCCAGCTCAGTGGTTTTCACACTTTTGCCTGGTATCAATATCACCTAAAGCCTTGAGCGGTGGGTAGGGGGACCCATCCCCAGAGATTTTGATTGGGTAGATTTCTAGTAGGTCCTAACAAGTTCCCAGGTGATGTTGACACTGCTGGTTCAAGGAATACACTTTAGAAACCACTGTCCTCACTCCCAGCTATACAACGGCATTACATCTTCCTGCCACGCAATTTCCTGGGCCACGTCTGCACACACAGAAGACACACGGGATCCAGGGAGGAGAAACCACAGTGATGATGCTGTCTGAGGGTTGAGACAATGGGTGCTATAAAGTGTTATACATTTTCTACAAAGTTTGTACCTTTGGTGCAAACCAAGTTGTAACACAAATGACGCACTGAGATTCTTATTCCTGATAACAGCTAACAGCCATTAACTAGCTCGTATGTGCCAGGCTGTATGTCAAGTCTCTACCCATATTATCTTTGAGATAAGTGTACTATTATCACTCCTGTTTTATAAATGCAGACTCTGAGCCTCACTGGGTTAATTCCGTGGTCACTCAGAGAACAGAGGAGCTGGGTCTAGAATCCATGACTCTGACTTAACTGCTATACACAGTACTTCCTGAACTCAGAAACATTAAATCAGGAAAAGAGACATCCAAATCCAGTGCTCTTTGGTAAAGGCATAAATATGGGTGAATGGGAGGCCATAGCTCTTTCTTCACTCTGCTTTTTCACGTCTTCTCCGGGTAAGACAAGCATTCTCCTGACCACCCCCATTTCCTCCTCGACCTTACCTACTAACACACTGGAAAACGCCCCCTGTGTTAAAGGGCAGGAGATTGGAGCAGGGGGTGCCTGCTACCAGAACTGGTGTCTTAGGTTTACTTATCTTTCTTTGTCGAAATAAATGCCTAATTCCTTGCGGGAACATCACCTGGCTTTGGGGGACTCTGGCCCCGGAAACGTTATGATGGTTTGGGACTCCAAAGGGAGTGGATTGCAAGGGGTGGGACACCTTCTTGATTTTATGACACCCAATTCTTGCATTGTCTATCTCATCTCTTTGATGTTGTGGGGGGGGGCAGGAGGCAGGAGATTGGAGCTGCAGAGATACCAGGCTCTTATCTGAACGGAGATTGATTTCATTGTTACTGCTGTGGCTTTGATATACTACTTACCTAGTCTCAAAACTTGCTCCTTCACCCTGATGTTTCTATTTTATAGCTCTATCCAGGACCTGGCATCAGAGAGGTGACTGGCCTAGAACGACAAGCTTCTAAAGTAGGAGCTGACAGAGCTCCCTTCTCAATGCAAAAATGCTGAGCTTCTCCTAGGAGTTGGGCATCTGGCGTGCAAAGCCAGGTGTGACCTCATGGACCATTTCATAGGCTAGGAATCTTCAGAAGCACTGGCCACACAATGGCCAATCGTTACAGGGTCACGGAAGATGGATATTCTCATCTCCTTCGGTCCTGACTCACCTCTTTGTTTTACTGCACGAAAGGACACAGGGGTGTGGCCGCATATCTGCTTCCCATCTGACTTTCCATCCTCCTTTCCCTAGTGAGTAATCAGGCGATGCATTTGGCTCAAACCAATTGCCCTTTGTTCTAAGCATTTCCAAACCTGTTCAGATATTTCCACATTAAAATATTATATACCCTTTGACCTAGCAATAGCATTTCTAGATATTTACTCTACAGATAAACTTGCACATGTGCAAAATGAGATATAGGAGGATTGCCTGGAACAGCAAAATCCTGGAAACCGCCTAATACACCTGACCTCTCATTAAGTAACCAGATAAATAAATTACAGGTAATACATACCATGAAAAATATGCAACCATTATGAAGAATGAAACAATCTAACCTGATGTGAAGCAAATCACCAAAATGTACTATTAGAAGAAAAAGAGGAAAATAGAGAATATTATATATAATGTGCCACTATTTGGGAGGAAAACGAGAAAAGTGTATAAGTATACATATATACATATATGTATTTGTGTGTATTTGCATATGTATAAATGTATATGATGGAAACAGAATGTGTTTGCAGAATATCTCTGGAAATTACCATAAGAAACTAGTAATGTTGCTAGTTGCTTCAGGATAGATATGAGATAATATGACCTAAATGTAGCTGGTACTGACTCATCCTTCCTGAGAGACCTTGAAATTGATTTTGGACATTATCCCATGCAGCCAGAAGTAGATTTCAAATGGAAAGATAATGATATGGAACAAATTCATGTTGATCCTTGCCTCCTTCCTGCCACAAATGGGAGATCCCCCACCCACCCAGGCTCCAGGGACACTATTGACATATACACCATCCACTTTGGTTTTCATTAAACCCCCCCCCTTAATATTCTACAGCGCAATTTTCCTAGAGAAACTGCTGGCTTTTAAAAAGAGAATAACAGAGATGTAGACACAGTAAAGCAAAAATGCAAAGTCCCAGAGGACACTAGGATGTGCTTACAAAAGTTCACAGTACCATTACATGAATGTAGTCGCATGAAATGAACATTCAAGAGCCACATTTCCTAAAATACAGGGTCATTAGAGACCTTGAATTATGGTGAATAAAATCTTCAGAAAAATATAGGAATATATGATATTTTCTCTAAATAAAGTGATATTTCTCAAAACATGCTTCTGAAATCGTACGTGCTCTCCACGGATGCTCTACGTCCATGTGTTCAATCCCAGCCCTTGTGTAGGTCCCTTCATGTTTTTCAACGTTCACCCGCCAGGCACACCCTGGTAACACCGTCTGCTGAACTCAGTGGGCATCGGGACCACGACTCTTTCAGAACCAGAAGAGAAATTAGAGATTGCTACTCAGGGAGGTGATGGGATTTGCCCGGGGTCCTATCATTTTGTTAGATGCAGAATCTTTGATTCTTTCCCTGCAAAAACTTCTACTAGTCTCTCTCTACTGGCTCTTTTACTCCAGCATAAAAAGTCACATTTCCCTTTTACTTCTCCCCCATCTATATATACCCTACGCCTTCCTTTAAGCTACTGTCTTCTGTGTCTTCTCTCCAACAAGCTCCTGGATGGTGTCCCCTCCACTCACTGTCTCCTCTTCCTCTTCCAGTCTCCTTGACCCTGTTATCAAGCCTCGTCCCGCACCTGATGCATAGAAAGTTCTCTCCCTAAGGGTGACCTGTGACTGGCAAAACTTATAATAAAGCCATTTTGGTCCTTATCATAAGATGTCTCTGCCTACATGATACCCTTAACACCTGCTCCCTCGCCATCTTCCATGAATGCCCTCTCTCCTGGTTTTCCTTCTACTTTTCTTACTGCTTCCTCTCAGTCTCTCCTTGGCAGAATCCTCTTCCTAAGCCCAGTCTCGAAATGCTTGTTCTCTGTAGCTTTCTGGCCTCACTTTACACGTTTTCCTGGATTCATCTGTTTATTCGCTCTATTACCACCTATGTACCAATAACTTCTAAATGTCTTATCTTCCACTTCAGTTTCTCCAATGATCTGGAACCCAACCTCCAACTTCTTATATCATCACTTAGATGTCCCTCAGGCACTTCAGACTCCACATGTATGAAAATCTGAATGCAGCATCTTTTTTCTCCCCTAAAACAACTAGTAGTTCCCCTGTTTTAGTGAACAGTAACGTCACCCTCCTGGTGATATGGGGGAAGTCTTAGTGTCACCCTTAACTGAGGCTTCCTCTTAAGCCTCGTATCCCATCAGTCACCAGGTCTTAATGCTTCCATCTGTGAAACACACTTCTAACCTATACAATTTTCTCTATTCTCAGGACCATTATCTTAATTCAGGTTGTTATTTCCACTCAGTATTCTGTTACAGCAGTCCCCTAGCTGCCTCTAATCTCTGTCTGCTCCAACCCCTGCCACTCAATACCTCTGCCTTTTTTTTTTTGAAGTCCCTTTGACAGCTCTCAGAATCTTGAGATGACATTTCAAGCTCCTTACATGATCTACAAGATTCTCCATCATCTTCCTTTTTCTACTCTTTCAGCTCTATTTCCTGCTGCTCCCTTGCTTCCACCATATTGAATAACTTACTGTCCCTCAATGCCCCAACCTACAACCCATCATTATGTGCTCAATGTGCTACAGCTTCTGCCCATGATGCCCTCCCCTGCCCCATCCACCTGCCTGACCTCTATCCATTCTGCAAACTCAACTCAGTCGTAACTTCTCTCCATAGTCTTCCTCTTACCATTTTTAGCTGAGTTAGCCATTGGCCATCTCTACTTCCATGATCCTCTGTGCTTCTTTCTATTTTTAATGCTTCATGCTGCACATGAAAGAGGAACTTCTCTCTTTTTTAATTTATCTTTTCTTCTCCTACAGTTATAGTTCCTTGTGAATAAGGACTATTTTTCACTTGTCTTTCTATCCCTAGGAGTTGTGTAGTGTCTGTCACACTGTTAGTACCCAGTCCCTGGCCAGTGACTGATGATTAGGAAGGCATCCTTCTGGCTTCTAGAACAATATTCTTTACATTACACCTAAAAAATAATTGACTGATCGATTAAAAAGGAAGTGTGTCCACAATCAACGGTGACCTCTAAAACATGAGATTGTTCTTCACACTATACAAAAATGCAATTGTGCTAATCTCACCTGACTCCTAAGATCTGGTAACTGGAACTGTGTTTCAAGAACTGATTTAATTCTTATTTGTGTCCTAAGAGTTAAGTTATTCATTCAAGTATTTATATATGTTGGCTTCTAATTACTGGTTAAAGCTAGAGATGCCCCCTTCTACCCAGATGAACTTGCTAAGATTCATTTCAGGGTTGACATTGGAAATGGTTCTCAGACTTGAAGGCAGTTTGTAACAATCACTGCATGGCTAAGAATCTGAGTCCATGGTTCTCATGGAGGGAATTCCTCAGCTGACGGGCAGGTTTGTTGCGAAATGCCCAAGTCCTTGAGAACATCTCAATTGTCTGTCAATCACAGATGCAACACTTGGAGTAGATCTCTCATTCCACACTGTCCCATATTCTTCCAGCCTCCTTCGTTTGATAATGAAATGTCTGAGTCAGTGATCCTGGTAAATCATGGGTAGATTCACTGGAAGTTTGCAACATTTTCATTTCCAGATTTCATGCCATAGGACCAACTTGGAGAGGAAACCACTTTTGAGTAAAGCTATTTGGGGACCTAAGTAATGAAACCTACCCAAGGAGAGGCCAAGATAGAAAGCAAACTTAACCATAAAACAAATAGAATCCCCCCCTTCGCAAAGAGTCCACTAAGCTCCAGAAATCAATTTTTACATACATTTGTTTAGAACTCAAAGTTCATTTCCTCAAAGAAGCTAAGTTACACAACATGAATGCCTCCCATCCTCCCACCCCCGCCGTTTAATGGGTATTTATTGCTTCTACCATTGAATTCTGATAGAATCAAAGCATCCATCTGCCACATTCGATGCTACGTATGTGGGGAACAATATGATAAGTCCGACTTCCAACAAGCAAGTTATCTAACTTTCCCACAGCCCTGGCAGAGAAAGAAACTGTGTTGGAGGAGGATGGAGAGGAAACCCCAAGACAGGGCAAAGGGGAGTTTGCATGAGCTCTAGACTGCTGGGCTGGGGAAGCTGTTTCCTGCAGCCAGCCACATCCCAACTGGGCATTTGTACTTCAGGGGGTGGTGCAGAAAGCAAAAAGGAAATTCCACAGCATCAGACAGACCCAAATTGAGGGACATTCCACAAAATAATTGGCCTGTTTTCATCAAAAATATCACGAAAGACAAAGAAAGACTGAGAGGCTCTTCCAGATTAAAAAAGACTAAAGACATGTTAACTGAAGGCAACATGTGATCCCGGATTTTCTGTTACTTTAAAGAACATTATTGGGACAATCAGGGACATGAATGAGGTCTAGATAATAGTACCATGTCAATGTTAATTCATTAATTTTGTAATAGCACTGCGATTATGTAAGAGTGTCCTTGTTTTCAGGAAAGAGGGAAATAGTCACTGAAATATTTAAGGGTAAAGAGTCATTATTTTTACAAGTTATCCTCAAATAGTTCTGGGGGAAAATATATATATTTTACATATATTATGTATATATATATATATACGCACACATGAAAGACAGATAGAAAAAGAAAGAAGAAAGAAGAAAGAAAAAAGGAAGAAAAGGAAGGAAGGAAGATAAAGAAAGGGGAAGAAAGAAGGAAAGAAGGAAAAACAGAAAGAAATAAGAGAGAGGGAGAGAATAAGTGGGAGAAAGGATTGGTAAAACACCAAATGTAAAGGGTATACAGCATAAATTTGCAACTTTTCTGAGAGTTTGAAATTATGGTAAAATAAAATAAAATTCTTGAGATGCCACCGTGCTGTAATTCTCAGTCACATAGGCTTGGGAGCCCCAGATCCTTTTTAAATTCTGTTCACTGGAGTAACAATAGAGCAATGCTCCAAGTCCTCCAAGTACGAGGCCACCCCTTTGACAGTGTCTCTTCCTCTGGGTCTCCTCGACCGTGCTGGCTCCTGGTGGTGGGTAGGGCTGGCCTGTGGCTGTCTCCAAGGGCCCTGCAGTTGTGTGTCTGCTGACCAGAGAGCTCCCCATTCTGAAGGCGTGAGCAACATTCAGCAATTTCACCCAAAACTTCGGTTGAGCCTGTTTGATTTGGCTTCTCCCTTCTTTTTCTTCTGCTTTACTTGGACAACTGTGTGGATCTATTTACAGCCCTCCTATTGCCTGAGAATGCGGCTTTGAGACATGGTCGTAAGCCATTTCTAACAGCTCTAACGATTTTTTTATGATACCTAGATTCACTCCCGGGCCTGTCCCTCCTCTCCTCCTGCAGGGTTATTGGTGCCATGGGTCTCAGGCTGTCTCTTCATTCCAAGCAGCTCACCCAGACCGCCTCCCCAGGCCCTGCCTTCCAGCAGCTAGCATGGTGAAATGCTCCACACAGCCCTGCTCAGCTTGTCCAGGTGCCAAAGTCAACATGCAATACGTACTTTGGGGTTTTATAGAACTGACCCCAAAATATCTATTTACCCAAATGTTGACATTCTCATGAGTAATGGGCAAAGCTCCGGGGACATACTGTTGGTGGCAGAGCAGAATTCAGAATCCCACTCAGAATTTTGGAGTTGGACAGGGATGTAGAGCTTGTCATTTCCAGCCATCTCAACTTTGGATAAAGGGAAATGGGGCTGCAAATTTTGACTGACCTGCCCATCAAAGCCAGCATTAGAACCCAGGTCCTCGGCTTCCTGGGTCAGTTCTTTTTGACACTTCCAAAGGACTGAATGACCTCGGGTGAAATGGCTTCGGGAGCCTGAATTATTAGGTGGATAATGGCAAAGGCAGCCTCCCAAATACACACTTTGGGATTACAGACAACATTTCCAAATCCGTTTTCAGAGTCCTACATGAAGAAACCTCAAACCCAGGATTCTAGCCAAAAACAAGGGTTCTCAATTCCCTTTGAAATCCTGGATGGATGTTTAACTGGGCAACGTACTAGCCGACTCCTGCGGCAGATACAGGTCTCAACAGAGCTCCCGGGCTGAAGCTTCAAAGCGGGTGGATGGGTGTGTGAGTATCAATCACACGCAGTGGACCATCTGCTGTTATCAACAGGATGAGTAAGGGCGAGGGGATATGAGGGAAACTTCTAAAAAGTAATGCAAACCAAAACTACAATGAGGTATCACCTCATAGCAGTCGGAATGGCCATCATTCAAAAGCCCATGAACAATAAAGGCTGGAGAGGGTGTGATGAAAAGGGACCCTTCCTACACTGTTCGTGGGGATATAGTTTGATGTAGCCATTATGGAAAACAGTATGGAGATTCCTCCAAAAACTAAAAATAGACCTACCACATGATCCAGCAATCCCACTTCTGGGTATATGTCTGGAGGGAACTCTAATTTGAAAAGATACATGCATCTCAATGTTCATAGCAGCATTACATACAATGGCCAAGACATGGAAGCAACCTAAATGTCCATCAACAGATGACTGGATAAAGAAGCTGTGGTATATTTATTCAATGAAATACTACTCAGCCATAAAAAATAATGAAATAATGCCATTTGCAGCAACATGAATGGACCTAGAGTTTGCCATTCTAAGTGCAGTAAGCCAGAAAGAGAAAGAAAAATACCATATGATATCACTCATATGTGGAATCTAAAAAAAAAAAAGAAAAAAGAAAAAAAAGGACAGAATGAACTCATCTGCAAAATATAAACAGACTTGGAGACATAGTAAACAATCTCATGGTTACCGGGGAAAGGGGGTGGGAAGGGATAAATTTGGAAGTTTGAGATTTATAAACGTTAGCCACTATATATAAAAATAGATTTTTTTTCAAGTTTCTTCTATATAGCACAGGGAACTATGATCAATCTCTTGTAATAACCTTTCATGAAAAAATATGAAAATGAATATATGTATGTATACGCGTGACTGGGACATTGTGCTGTACACCAGAAATTGACACATTGTAACTGACTTCACTTCAATAAAAAAAAGTAATGTAGAACAGCATTCCCCTCTTAACTTGATTCAAACGGTTCTCACAGCTCACAGAAAAACTTACTGAGAAACTTTGCAGAGAATTCAAAAAATTTTGAGTGTTTCCTGCAGTAAATGTAATTTCTACAAAAAATAAAAGATCGTTTCTGAGGTTACCTGATTAGACTTCATGATCAATCAGAGATGTTCATGGGAGGTTGGAAGAAGGAAAAAATAGAAGATTCCCCAGGCTCTGGCTGGAATAGTGAGGCCCATAGTTGGTGGTGTCAGGGATGAAGCCAAAGAGATGCATAGGAACCACCAGGTTGAGGTGCAGCAGGAGAAAGGAGTAGGTGGGGTCATTCACAGGTGATTTAGCATTGTGGGTATGTTGACTTGGGTCTCCAGGTGGAGATGCTGCCTTTGGAATACAGTTGTTGGAGTTGGACTACAGAATAGAGTTGAGGTTGGACATTGAGAAGAATGAAAAACTATCTCAAAATCTCAGAAAAGATTTGCCACTTAGACCTCCATCCTTTTTTTTCCCTGCTTCTCCCTCAGTCCCACCACACTCCACCCCCATCAACCAGTTTCCCCACATCTCCACCCAAGTTTACCCTTCTAAAAATAACACTTCATATTTTCAAGCCTCCCCCTTTTCATCACTGAAGATTTTCTAGTATCCAATCCCTCAGAGGCCTGAGTACTGTTTTCCAAAATGGCAACAAACTCCTCTAACAAATTACCTCCTCCTCATGCAAAAATGAACTCACACATTGTTCCAAGGGAGGATTTGTACGTTTCAAAGGACAATGGCTGGACCACCAATTGAATCATGATTGAAATCCTTGTTTTCTCAAAATAGGATCCTCCAGAGGAGGAGGAGATAAGACAGTGTTCCCGGGAGTGTCTGGGACTGTGGGATAAACATGGTTCATCTTCCTGGAACATCGGTTTTACTCAAAGATTTTGAGGTTGGGTGACATTTTTAAGTGAAATAAAACATGAATATATTATGGAAAGGATGAAAATTCCTAGCAATTTTTAAGATAAAACATAAGCCTCCAGAGTATTCTGCGCCAAAAGGTTCACATTGAACTTGACCTGCCTGGGGGGGTCGGGGGGTATGGAGTGGGAAAGTTGGTCTAACTCAGTGCTTCTCCGAGGACTATGCCAAAGATGGGAATTTCTGGACATTGGAGGACAAATACTTTAGAGCCAGCAAGACTTATGAGATCCCATAAATCATGCCTCTTTGGCCCACCCAGACATCATATACCACAAGCCTGTGCCCGAAATGACCATTCCTTGTTTAGCTGCCTTTCTCAGCTTTGGAACTTGGTGCATAAAATGCCTTTCAGATGATGTAAATCCATCCACAACAAGCCTTCTTTAGGTTTTTCTGTCATACCCTGTTTTAAGTGTAATACATTTGCCTTCTTCCTGCAGAGAACATATCCTGGTTCCAGAAAAATCTTCCAAGGGAAAGGAAAATAAATGCATCACCAACTTCTTGAAACATTTGGCACCTGCCACAATCAGCAATAAATCTAAGCTGGACAGCTTGACATTTCCTCAAACAAGACCCCACCTCTCAAAGAACATTTGTCCTAACATGAAAAACAATAAAAGCCCAGCTGATAGAGCGCAAAACATGTTCCCTTGCCTCACTGGAGAGGCAAACACAAAATAATTATTTGCTTAGGTGGCAATTTGAACTATGCCACAGTCCATGAATATCCCAGCCCCGTTCAAGTGGCATCAGCAAAAACCTGCGAGAATCTTCAGATTGGAAGGATTTATACACTGTCCCAACACTCCGTATTTTGAAACCTACCTGTCCTGTACTCTGATCTTCTTAAGCACTGTATATGCCCGAGTGAAGGCTGTGGAACTCACTGCATCCTTTCTGACTTTGTAAAAACACAGTTGTCAGTTCCGGCCTTAGAAACAATTCAACTTATAAACAGTTTAATGGAGGTTTCCTGTCTCCTCCTTTCCCCTTTAACATGGAGCCTTCCTCCGTTGCTTCCAAGGGAGACCTCAGCTTCCCCCTCGGAGCCCCCACTCCTGCAGGCCCTCCTCCCTCTCACTGCTCAAGAGCTGCCAAGTTCTTCCAAAAGGAGGAGGACAGGATATGGCAGAGTCTCTACCAGTTTTCCAATCCATCAGGCAGCCTTACTGGGGGTTGGAAGTTTGGGCCCCAGAAGCCTCCAAGCTTTCAGTCCGGTTCACACAGGGAACCCACCAGGCTTTTATGATGGCCTGGGAAGATAATCATCCCTTGGAACATTGTTCTATAAGAAAAACTCATCCACAGTTTCAAGGGACTTTTGGAGCAGAACGTTGTCACACGACAGGACATCTGTGATCTGTGGGAATTGCTGGAGACTGACACACAGCTTCTGTGGACCCACAAGATATCATGAGAGTTCCCTAGTGAAGTCACCAAAAATTAACCTAAGCTTTGGGGAAGGCCTGGGCCAGTTGTCCACTTGCTTACAGCCCTACAAAGTCAGTACAAAGAGTTCACCCTTTGAATTTGATTTTTAATTTATACAGTATCAGAAAGAGTCATATTGCAGGGACGGGGAGTTGGACTCTTTGGGGCGTCCTTCACTATTTCATGACTTGACATTGTAATTTTGAATTCCATATGGAGAAACCAAATTCAAGGCATTTGGCCATCTTAAATAGGATTCAATTCTAGATACAGAGAAAGAAATCAGTATTTGTGCAAACATCACTCTTCACTTCAGCACTAACTGGCTAACATCTGGGTGCTCATTTTCTCATAAGTTGGGTTTGCCTAAGGATTCCTTCCAGCTTACCATTTCACAATGCCAGTTATTTCTCTCCCATCTTCATGCATGGTTCTCCAGTGGGACCTACCGGTCCTAGGTGAACCTGGGCCGAGATCTGTCCTGGTTCAGCAATGAGCACAGCTGTGTCTCCTGGATCCATGAACTGACATGCCCAGAACCTAAAGAAGCAGCAGATAACTTGGAGGGCCTCAGCAGCTTCCATCCACAAATCTCAGTGGGCAGCACCTGCAAACCCCCATGACCAAGTGTGAACCAACATTAACATTCGCAAATTCCACATGAGACATCCATTGAATTCCAGGCACCAGAGACCAGGCAGTCTCCCTACTCATTAGAATACAATCAACCTTCATGATGACATTATTTTAAGTCCCTCCTATTTTAGAAAACAGGTGGCAGGACATCCTAGGTTTTAAAAATGGAAGTATCTGCCAGTTGGTATAAGAGAAGAAAATGATTTAATGGTTTTTGCTGTCCACTCTTTGTGCCCGTTTTCCCTCTCTCTCTCTCATACACACACATACACACACTCACACTCACCATCCCTCCAGGATGTGCCCAAAGGTCTCTTTTTGGTAATCAGAGCATGTTGAGCATAAAAGCCAAGGCTTTCTGGGCAGGGAGGTTTTGATTCCAAGGAACTTTAGATAAAACAATCTGCTAAGTCAAACCAGCTTGCATGAGCTTTGGAATCAGTTAACTGTGGCCTACGAGCCATATCTGGCTCCACACCTCTTTGTGTACACCTGCAAGCTAAAAATGGTCCTTACATTTTTAAATGGCTTTAAAAAAAATCCAAGAAGGTATAATAGTTTGAAACACATAAGAATTTTATGAGATTCAAATTTCAACGTCCAGAAATAAAGTTTGATCGGAACACAGGCATATCTACTTCCTTATATATTGCCTTCTCTCTACGACAGAAGAGTTGAGTCGTTATGACAAAAACTGTGTGGCCCACAATGTTGAAATATTTACTATCTGGCCCTTTACAGGAAAAAAATATGCCAATCTATGAGATAGACCTACATTTTGATTCTGTCATTTAATATTTCTGTGGCATTAAGCAGATGACTTGACGTCTGTGACCTCAACTTTCTCTTCCTAAATTAAGAGTAATGACATCTAACTTGTGGGTGTCTAGAACGATGCTTGGAACCACATGTACTGGTCCTTCTGCTCCATCTTCTTCCCAAGCCTTTCTCTATGTAGCTGTCAGGGGCATCTGGCCAAAACAGACGTTGGCAAAGTTCTAATTTGCAAAGAAAGTAGACCACATCGTATCTTGGTCTTGGTTGTGAGGACCAGAGCTGCACTTCTGGACCTATTTTAGTTAAAGTTATTTTCGGCCAGTACCTGGACTTTTTATTATTTTCCTCTCAGCAGAGGTGGAAGTGGGTATTAACACATCTGCATCAACCACTTTTTCTGATATACCCTGGGGAAACTCTTGACTAAGAAGAAAGTGTGTTTTAGTTGCTAATCTGATAAACCAGATAAAATAAGTCAATAAGTATCAAAAGTTGGAGGGCCCAGACTTCCCACCCCATGGAAATTGGAATTATTTATTCAATACGCAATGACTGCAAAGCGTAACAACTCCAGCAGCGAGAGCCCCAAATCACAAGGTCCTTGGAGACTTCCCTGCTGTTCTCCGGATCCCTCTGCCCACTTCATTCAAAAATTACTTTACCACTAAGTCAATTCAACAAGCAAAAGGGTCCTCAGGAAACCAGCTGAGGAGATGATTCCTACCTCAGAAGGAAACCGCTATGTTTAGAGAAATTAAAGTACAACGCGGTTAGTTTTCTACCTAATTGGGAGGTGATGTGCTCTTGTGGAATAAACTTCGGAAGTAAGCAAGCCTGGCTTCAAATATCAGCCTGTCGTCGGAGGATGGCTCTCATCAGACAATGGGAGTAATCATTTTTCCCCACGGGGCTGATAGGGGATCAAGTACCGTGACTTACATAGCAGCTTATGAATTTATGAGCAATGTCTGTCATGTAATGCTTATTCGGTGGTTGTTCATTTTTCCTCCTTCCTCTGATCCCAAGTTCAGTTAGAGACTCAGGATTGCCACCAATCTGAGTGCCTGCCAGCGCCAGGAAGTGCAGCCACGTACAAGATCTTGGTGAGTATTTATGATAGCCCTCTGTGGGTGATATTTCTAGGCTCAGCTTTTAAAGACTTATTTTGTTAATTTTCTTTGCTCTGTATTAAGAGATCCACATGAAATCTGGGGTTCAAACTTATTTTAAAAGTACACTTTTGCTTTGAAGGTATGCTTTTTTCTTTTTTTTAATTGAAGTAATTCAATTTAAAATGTGTTAATTTCTGGTGTACAGCACAGTGATTCATTTTATATATATGTGTGTGTTCATTATATATATATATATATATATATATATATATATATATATATATATATATATTCCTTTTCATGTGCTTTTTCACTGCCATCACAAGGTGTTGAATATTGTTCCCTGTGCTATACAGAAGGATTTTGTTGTTTATGTACTTTATAGTGTGCATCTATAAATTCTGAACTCCCAATATATTCCTCCCTGCCCACCTCCCACCTTCCCCGGTAACCATAAGTTTGTTTTCTATGTCTGTGAGTCTGTCTCTGTTTGTAAAGAAGTTCATTTGTGTCCTTTTTTTAGATTCCACATATAAGTGATATCATATGGTATTTTTCTTTCTCTTTCTAGCTTACTTCACTTAAATATGCTTTTCTTAAAAAGTATCACTCTAAATTGTGAATTTAGAGTTTTTGCTACTTTATGAAATCTCACCTATAGCTCAGTTGGATTACATTAGCAATTTAAAATTAACTAAAGCCCCTTCATAATAGCCTCAGCTTTTAGAGGAAGGCATTGACTATACCATCCTGAAATAATGATGTAAAATTGCTCTATGTCTGAAACGTTGCATAAATTTAAGGACTGCAGGAATTGTCTGTAGCTGGTTGACTAGCTGGCCAGCTTGGTTACACAAAAATTGCTAATGGTGTCTAGGATGGGAGAGGTGAAGGTGGTGGATATAATAAACTTAATCTTGCCAATATAGTTTTAAAAACTTATTTTGAAATATAATATACTGAAAAATACACTTAAGCATACAGTTCAATTAATTTTTTCAAACTGAACACACCTTTGCAACCAACTCCCTAGACTAAGAAACAAAACACAATCCACACACAAGAAGTCCCTGGCCATGCTTTCTTCTGACTGCTAAAGTTCCAGGGATAATCTCTGTACTAACTTTAAATAGCAGATTAGTAGTGGCTGTTTTTATACTTCACATGACTAAAATCATACAGTGTTCTTTTTTGTATCTGACTTCTTTTGTTCAACATTTTTAAGATTTACCTATATTGATGAGTGTAATTTAAGATTAGACCATTCACTCTCAGTACTGTAGAGTACCCCCTTTTGTGAACGTGCCACACTTTATGCATTTTATTGCTGATGGACATCTGGGGACTTTCAGTGTGAGGGTATTTGAGCATCCTGCTGCATGTCTTTTGGTGACTATCTTACACATTTCTTTTGAGTACATATATAAAAGTAGACTCACTGAGCCCTAGGGTAGCTTATATAAAGCGTTAGTAAGTACTACCAAGCATTTTTCCAAAGAATTGTATCAATTTATACTCCTACCAGCAATGTCCGGCATCCTTGCCAACAGTCAGAATCTTCCATCTTTTTCATTTTCACCATTCTGATGATGCCTCCTCAGATTTTTATTTCTGTCCTATATACACAAAATATTCAGCTACAAGAATAAAAGGCAAGAAGTGAATACAAGGAGTATGAGTTGAGGGAGCCCCACAAAGACTCCACGAAAACCATGAGGGCCATGAACATGTAACCACCATATAACCACCAACCATGAGTAGCCACTGGACAGCAACATCATTATCAAATGCACACGGAACTCACTTTAGTGCTCTGTGACTCAACCCCGTCCATTTGCATTTCATTTAAATTTCTGTACTAGATCCTGTTTTTCCATCATCTCCCATTTTGACTTCCAAATTACGTTTTCTTCCCACCACTGCTTGGGTCTCCCAGGATAGCCTCAACAAAATTTTCGATATTGGCAAAGAACCAGTAGGAGAACTAGGAGACAACTGGGCTCCAGAACCAGTCCCACTCAGTAGACACAAATATGTGCTTCAAAACCGGAAGGAGTCGGGAGGGAGGAGCTTGAGTTGTACCCAGGATGCTCCATCTACAGGGACCACTTCACCAGTGCCTACGTGGCAATAGAATACTACCTTGCAGGTGCACAGCCTTTTCAAATCATAAATGTTCTGGGAATCCATAGAACATGTGGAAAGAAACAAGTCTTGTGAAAGTAACAAGCTGAAGCCAACAAGCTGCTTAGGTGGCTTCACACCAGAACTTTCTGCAGTAGGGGCTGCCCTAAGTAAATGTGGACTTAGGACAATCTCACTCACTCACTCTCCTGGTCCCTGTGTTCTGTGCCATGCCATCTGATCTTGGGGGCAAGTGGAAAATGGACTTCCCTCTTGCCTGCCCCCTCATGACATTCCCGGTACAACTTACATCCTCACCCACCATGGCAACCCAAGATGGCTGCAGTTTTACCACTGAATGTCCTTTAACACATAGCCCAGACTCCAGAGCTCATAATAACAGCCCATACTTACCGAGTGCTCATTACCTGCTGGGCCGTGTGCTAAATACATTACACGCGTTATTTATTTTGATTTGACTCAGCATCACACAGCACAGCATGTAACTCAGAAGGTCCGGTGTGCATCCTCATCTGCTCCTTCCAGCATCCAGCGCTCCTTCCATCTGGGCCATGTGATCTAAGAAGGGCCTTTCTTCTCCCCACTCCAAATGCACCCCTGCCTGCTGATGCTTAAGATTCCATGATTGTAACTTCTTTCCTGTGTCAAAAATGGTGTTCGTGCTTGTTTGACGCATTAATGTTTAATGAGCACATTATCAAACATTTACCCTTAAGGGTGATATGTTGGGAAGGCAAATGACCCTTTGGAACCTGGGGGCCTTGATAATGGGCTTCTGAGAGGTCAAGGAACATGGATTGCTGGGTGATTTTCCCTGCCCTTTAGTGTATCTTAATCTACAAATATTTCTGTGGATTTCTTTGGAGGCAAACCTCTCAGACTTGCTCAGATGGTAGGGATAAGGCAGACACCAAATTATTCCCCTATTCCCAACATAATAGAACAAATGAGCCCTCTTTCATTCTTTACTTCAAGCTGAGTTTCTTTTACCCAACAATGTATGAATCCCCAAATGGGTACGTTTAAAGAAACAAAACAGACAGTTGAAAAGGTCTAGATAATGCATGGTTGACGGAGGTGTAATGGGTCCACGCAGCCCATTGGGATGTGATGGGGATGTGTCAGGGGTAGCAGAGGTCCCTCTACCACCCAACCCTGACACCACCGAGGTAGGGAGAACACCTCTATCTCTTGCTCCTGGGATGTGATCCCAAGCTCCTACAACCTCAGTGATGGTAAACACTCTTATTGCTTTGTACACCCTGAGTGCTCATCCAAAGTTAGGCCTTCACCTCTGCTGCCCTCTGTTCTTTCCCCTTGTTACCTGATGAACTACCTCTCACTCTCTGGGCCTCAGTTTCTATTTCAACAAGAAACCTTTGTCAAGCCCCCAAATGTGGATAAGAGCCCAGTCCTCTTAATGGCCTTCCTCACACGAAACTCATGTCCATTTTCCACACTGACCATGAGTGTCTATTCATGTGTCTCCATCTTTTTTTTTAGTATTTCAATTTTTAAATATATTTTTAATTTATTTTATTTTGTTTTGTTTAATAGAGGTACTGGGGATCAAACCCCGGACCTCGTGCATGCCACGAACGTGCTCTACCACTGAGCTATACCCACCCCGCCCCACGTGTCTCCGTCTTTGAATATCTTGTTCACTAGATATCCATGTCCCACACGAGGTGTAGCCCATGAGCCATAAAATATCTTTTCTTGTTGAATTAACTGAATAATTAGCTTATTAAGACCATTTCTTCCAATCAAATAACAGTAGATTCCCCAAGCTATCTTCAACCATCTACGATACGCCTGTCATTCTTTTGGGTAAGGAGGGAGAAGAGAAATTTCACGGAGGGAAGGAAAGCCTACACTCTATAAGACCAAATAAATTAATTCCACTTAGCCAACAAGTAAATACAGGATTAGGAGTCAAAAGGCTACAAAAATTCCCCCTCTTTGGCATGTGCAGAATGCATGGCGGGCTCTGAAATGTCTTCTATTTTCCCAGACTGTTTTTGTTGCTTAATTGTTCAGCAAAAAAAGAAGGAAATTCAGGCACTCCCAAGTCTCCCTCCCACGGAAACCTGTTTTACTAGCTGCATTTTATGTGGCTGCAGAAGGCCCCACGAGGAGCTGATGGAAAAGAGCAGGGGGTCGCAGGCACGCAGCCTTGCAGCCCCAGAACACACACCCGGGGCTCAGAGGAGACCCCAGTTTGGGTGTTTTCCTCGTGTTCCTCTTAGAGCTGCTGTGTCATTAATGGAGCTTGTATTTTTGTGCTTGTACAAAGCCCTCCCTTTGTGGTTCACTCCCAGTCTTAAACCTTGCATGTGACCACATGTAAATGTGTCTTTTTACGGTCCTATAATCTCAGGACTTTTAAATCTCTGTTGCTTAAAGGCATACAGTGAGCTGAAGCGGAAAACTCCAGAGGTTTCTGATCATTTAGAAGCAGTTTATGTGCTGGTTCTAAGTGGCTTCACGGCTTCACTTCTTGCAGGGACTGAGGCAGAGCAAGGATAAGGCCTCTTCAGGGCATTCAAAACCAAAATCAAAAATCATTAAAGAAATAGGCAACCTCTTTCTATTTAAACACCTCATTCACAGATATCTGAATCAGCTGCCTTGCTGGAAGCTTCCTGCTTAAGAATTACTTCTCTATTGTCTAGCGTGTTGTCAGTTCATCTTCAGAACTGATTTTCTGTCTCAAGCTCAGAACTGATTTTCTATCTCAAGCTTGCATGAGTCTCCTTGGACAGCCTTAATGAAAGGTGAGGTATTGACAGGGAAGGGAAATAGGAGAGAATTGGGTTCAGGATATAGGCAATGGACTCCCTTCACATTCTGCAGAAAATCTGCCTAATATTCTCTCAACTCACATTTCTTTTTTTTTTTTAATTTCCACAATTGCATGTTTTTAATTTTTTTTAATTGAAGTATAATGGATTTACAATGTTGTGTCAGTTTCAGGTGTACAGAAAATTGACTCAGTAATATATACATTTATAATTTTTCAGATTCTTTTCCATGATAGGTTATTATAAGACATTGAATATAGTTCCCTGTGCTATACAGTAAGTCTTTATTGTTCATCTATTTTGTGTATGGTAGTGTATATCTGTTAATCCCAAACTCCTAATTTATCCCTTTATCCCCCCACTTTCCCTTTTGGTAACCATAGTTTTGTTTTCTATGTCTGAAACTCACATTTCTTTTATTCCTTTCTCATTCCTTATTCTTGTTGAATGTTTTGTGGATCTGGGACAAGACCAAAGGGTAGGCAAAGTGTAAAAACAAACAACGCCCCCCCCAAATCTCCTTCATATTCAGATTCTGTTTTTCTCCAAAATAAGCATGTATCTTTGGCACTAACCACGGGGGATTACAAAGCAGGAGAATATTTGTAAATGTTTATTTGATGAAAAATATGCCACCTACCTCTCTAGTTCAATATCATTGAATCAAACTTCCTATACCCAAAACATCTGAGATGTTTTTCCATAACACAAGTTTAATTCAACTGTTGTTCTTTATGCCAAATTAGTCACTTTCTTTCAGAATCTTCTTTGACTTTTTTGTTTCTTTCTCCTTCTTTTTTTCTCCTTTTTTTGGTTTTTGTCAGTATTTTATTTTTAAAAACCTATTTATTTCTGAAAGAGTATCATAAGTAAGAAAAGAGGCAACAGGTTTTGAAGCTTAGGATAAAATCGTACTTAATAAACGGTCACACAACTCCACTGACCAAGAAAACCAGGGCTGCTGCTGCCCTCCTCACCAGACCACTAAGTACCAGGCCCAAGCCCCCCCAACCTTTTGGTCAAGGTCTTCACTTGTAGATCATTAGATTCCACACTCAAGGACTCCCAAGGAACGGACTGTAAAGGTTATACTTCTAGACACTTCGCATTTCTAGCATGGGTTTATTTGCAGAGAAAACTCAAAGTCAGCGTATTGTTTTGTGTTGTTTTTGTCCATTTGCTTCCTCTTTGATCTGTATTTATGCCAGCTGATCATTTCTGGTCCAAATGGACCATCTTGCATACAGCCCTGTTAATTTTGGCTTGTTACATTTCCCCAAACTCAGCTGTCATGACCTGTTGGGTTTTAAGGCATCTTAAAATCAGTTTAAGTCTGTCATCTAGAAATTGTTTTCTGTCTCAGCATTGTGTCCACACACACTTAATCAACATACTTTAAAATTCATCCAAAGCTCTTATTACAGTATTAGGAAGTGCAGTTCAAGAAACAAGCTTCGTGTCTACTACCATGGCTGGCTTTTAAAAGATTGGGTTTTGATTGAAGCAGTTTCTCAGGTAGACATCAAGAAGGAATTTTGATAGTAAAAACTGATGCGAGATGGTGGAGGCTGACATTTCCAGCGCTTGAGTTCTCTCAGAACGGAAGGGCTTATAAGTAGGGATGGCTTCTGATGAAGTTAAGGTGAAATAAAATAACCTTGTTAGACTCATGAGGTTTTGTTTGGTATCTTGGGAAAGAAAAATGAACCCTCCTACACTAACATTTCTATTTTGTATATCCATTCTTTTAAAGGAGTCAGCCCTGAAAAATATCACTCTTGTGGGAAGCTGATTCTCATTCACAGTTTGGGGGGATAGTCCCA
The DNA here is from genome assembly GCF_048564905.1 of Vicugna pacos. Taxonomy (NCBI): domain Eukaryota; kingdom Metazoa; phylum Chordata; class Mammalia; order Artiodactyla; family Camelidae; genus Vicugna; species Vicugna pacos. Next base: position 15,863,592 of record NC_133005.1, read on the forward strand.
TAGTGGGTTCTTTTCACCTGCTGGCCCCAGGCATTCCAGAACAAGGAAGCCAGACACTTCTCTCTTTGGTAGAGGCCCAGGTATATCTCAAAGTCTCATAGCCCATTCCAAAGTAGTGAGTGAAATTCTGACATATTACTCCCCATCACAACCTTCCCTCTCTATCCTTGAGGGGCCAGCTCACCTTGATGGGTATTAGAGTACAGTATGAAGCTTATGTTTTTGACACATGGAAGGTTTCTTTCAACATTGTGTGTAGTTATTAGGAATCTGTGGCCTTGAAGGTATAAATGATTGTGCTCTGCTGTACTAATGGGGTGTAATCAAATTACATTCTTGCACAAAAGAATCCACTTTGCACCTTTTTCTGTGTTTTTAAGTACTTGAAATCCAACAAGAACCTTCAGGAATTACCACACCTGCCTTTCAAGTACATTTACTATGGGTGCACATTCATAACTGTCACATGCTCGTGGCATTTATAACTTTGGGTAAACAGTGAAAGAAGGGAATTCAGTGATGCAATGAGTGAGTGATTAGGAACAATAATCTAAATCTCAAGAAAAGGAAATTTGGGATTTCATGTTAAATATTGAATCTTCTCTAGAGTGAAACTGCTTCTTTCTCATATAAACCTAATACAGACAGACCTCAGAGATAATGTGGGTTCGGTTCCAAACCACCACAACAAAGTGGATATCACAATAAAATGAGTCACACACATTTTCTGGTTTCCCAGTGCATATAAAAGTTATGTTTAAACTATACTGCAGTCTATTAAGTGTGCAATAGCATTATGAGTAAAAACTGTATATACCTTAATTAAAGAATATTTCATTATTAAAAAATGTTAATCATCAACAGAGCCTTCAGCTAGTTGTAGTAGCAACATCAAAGATCACTGAACACAAATCACCATGACAAATAGAAGAAGAAAGTTTGAAACACTGCAAGAATTACCAAAAAGTGACACAAAGACACGAAGTGAGTAATGCTGTTGGAAAAATGGCACCAATAGGCACTCAACACTGGGTTGCTGCAGACCTTCAATATGTAAAAAACACAATATCTGCAAAGTGCAATAAAGTAAGTGTAATAAAGTATTCCTGTAATTGTTTAAGGTGAGAATCATCAGTTAAAATTAGTAGGTGAAAGTATGATGAGAAATAGGATTTTTATATAGCCTCAAAGTATCTCCCATACAATACTTATTAATTATAGTGGAGAAATCCAGCAGACATCACCTTAACCAAATGATCGAAGTTAATATCAGTAATGAGATATCAACATCATGTGCCTCCTGATACTGTGCATAAGGAAGGACACAGTCTCACTTCTGTGGCACTCCTAAACTGCATAACCTAAAAAAATCACAAGGGAAAATCCGATGAACCCAAAGTGAGGCACCTTTTACAAAATAACCAGCCAAAACTCTTTAAGGTTCGAAGTCACAAAAGACAGAAAGATTGAGGAAATGTTTCCAATTAGAAGAGAATAGCAGAGATTAAAAACTAACTGCTAGATTAGATTCTGGACCAGAAAAAGGGCAGCTGTAGGATAATTGTTGAAGTTTAAATAAGATCTAATATCAATGTTAATTGATTTTGATCATTTTATTGTGATTATAAAAAAATATTAACATTTGGAGAGTCTGGATGAAAGTAGGCTAAAATTATTTATATTACATTTGTAACTTTTTTTAAAGTCTGAAATTATTTCTAAATGAAAAATTAACACACAAAAAGTTTACAGCCAGAGGAAAAAAAAAAGAATGAATATATTCACATGTCACATTGACAAATGGCCAAGGGGGGAAAAAAAAAGACAATGATTGAAAGATCTAAAAGTTTGAGAACTACTGGATTAGGTGATGTATGAGATCTCTTTACATGCTAAGGTTTTGCAATTCCATGAATTATGAATTTAGAAAACCAGAAAGTGTCAAGGTTGATTGCTTTAAGAAAATCTGCCTCCAATTGAACTGTGAGAAAGAGAATTTATTTGAATTTCTTACACCTTTGTGTTCACATCAGGTGTATAGGCTTAGCTCACACTTTCATAAGAGACATTGAAATAAATTTACTTCTTGTCTTTTCCACTAGTGGAGACATATATACACATATGTGTATCATTAATGCATCTCATTCTGGATAATACATGAAGTTGGTAATCCAAATTATCCTTACTCATTCCAGCCGAGAGTCTAGTCTAACACCAGTTTCCTGTTGCTCACAGTTGTTGTGTTCACAGATTAAAATTTTCATTTCAATTCCCCTCAAATATTCAGGAGATAAAACTGCTGCTAGGGGTGCAGAAAGTAACAAATAATGTATTCTGTGCAACGGTTGAAAAATAGCCTGTTTCATTGTGCCTCTGTGTTGATTTTTTAAAAAAATAACGACATGTACTTAACTTGGCAATGTCCTCACTCTAAAATGAAGGTAGGAAAGTATATTTGAATTTGAAAACAAATTCCCAGGCTAAGATTAGCCTCAGGAATTTCTTATCATCCCTGCTTCCTAGGCTTAAAAACGTTCTTCTCGGGAAGTGTTCCTTTTTTTTTTTTTTTTTTTTTTAATCAAGGGTATGCTCTTCTCCTGCAGATTCCTACAATGGTGGGAACAGACCAGACCCACTGTGGGGTTCTGGCTCTTTCTCTGTCACTCACCAAATGCCTCAATTTCCTCAGCTGTAAATAGAAGAAACTGGGCAAGGAAGGGTTCTTAAGTGCCTTAAGCAGCCTGATAAAACTTATGACCTCTTCTCAAAATGATATTTTTAAATGAATAAGAGAAAATACAATTACAAAAAAATGAATTACATAAAATACAATGCTCAACATAATTTAAAATATGTGATATAAGAATATGTGCATATCCATTAGTAACACCTTAAATATTATCTAGCAGTAGATCTAATAACTCCCATAATTTCAAAGACATGATGAGCATAAATGATATCTGGAGATAATCTGCAACACTGTAATGTGATATAAAGACATCTTTGATTTCTACTGTGTCCAAATCACGGATACAGGTGATGTTCCTGTGGTTTGTTGCCCACATTTGAAATGGGAAGGAGTAGTAAATTCCAATTAGAGGTTAGTGAAAACAAAAATGCAATTATTTTCCCATCCCAGTTCATAGATCCCCTGGAGTCTGTCATTTCTGTAATCTCCTCCCCCCCAGGCACCTTGAGGGGGACCCTCATCAACCATGTGTGTGTGAGAGAGACTCTCTGGGGACTCGAGTTTAACGAGATATCAAAATATTTCATTTGCAAGTCTTGGCTGCTGTACAGCGCTTAGCAAAGCAGAGCCAGTTTTCCTAGTTGAGATTGGTCCACATCAGGTTCATTTGTCTAGTATTTCACCGAATATTTTCCCACATTTGTCCAACTGCAGCTTGAAGGCTGTAACTGACAATATAAATGTGCTCCAAGGTGGAAACTCCGACCCCATTTCCCTGAGTGATCTCCAGGGTTGGCCATTACCATGCAGATGCCCAGAGTCAAGGGATCTCTGCGGATCTGCTAATTACTCCCCAGGCTTTTCCACCAGCAATAAAAATCCCATTTGTTGCAGCTTGTTTGCAGAACAGCCCCCATTTCCACAGTGGTGGCATTAATTAGCAAAAACCTGTGAAAATGACCAGAGTTTATAGATTTTAAGGGGAGAGAAAGAAAGGACCCTGAGTCACTTCTAAATATTCTTATAAACCCTCCCATAGCAACCAGGAGCTAAAAGCCCACTTGTCTAGATGCTGTGATTTTTCATGTTTGTAGCCCTAAGTGGGAATTAATGGAGCCCTTAGGTTCCCATTAGAGTAATGGCTTTGGCGAACCCTGAATGCAGAAAGATGGGGAATTTCTCAGATAATCAATCACCACTTCCTGATGGCTCAGTCGTCCCTCACATTGGGGCTGGAAGGATCCTGGAATCTCTCTTCTTGAAGGGAAAACCTCTGCCCAGTGGGGCGCTCTAGAAACAAACCATCTCTCCAGGGCTCCAAGAGATATTCCAGATGAAGATGTTGGAGTTGAGGATTGGAGAGTGATGAGAGGTGTCCCCGCCCTCCAGCCTGGAAAGATACACAGTCTTCAACCTCAGAGACATCAGATACACCCACACAAAGATGGAGGCTGACAGAAGAGGAAGAATGAACAGGAGACATTTTCATCGATGATTTTAATCAAGTCTTTATTTTGGAGCAGTTTTCCGGTGGGGGGGTGTTTTTGTTTTTAAGTTAAGTAGCCCGATTTTCTATTTAGTAGTTTATCCATATGCGGAACATGGCCTGTCCTACTTTTAAAAAACCAGGACTTCATCACTTTCTAAATAAGTGTGACTCTAGCTTTCCTTCTGAAGGGTTAAACAAATGGATAAAGGGTAATAAATCTTCCCTCTTCACTTTCAATGAGTTTCAGAATGTTTTCCTCCCTAATTCCTACCCTGAGCCAACAATCACTGCTGACTTTAGCTAAGAATTCTATTTTTTAATTTTTTTTATAGCTACAATGTGAGTTTCCCATGCAGTTTTTATTAACTGTGTTTCATTGCAAGGCCTTGCAAGCAAAAATGGCCCTTATTTTTATTTGAAGAAGTCTATTTCAGTGACAATCCAGCCTCAGGGCAGCTATATGTCAATCCCTTTGCTTTTTTTTTTTTCCCCCTGTTGAAACAAGCATGGGAAAGTTGCGAGACAAATGCCATCCAAGGCAGGGCTGAAGCAAGCAGCGTACCCACCCTCATCTTTGGGCAGCTCAAGACCAGAAAGTGAAAGCGGCAGTCCAATGGTATAAGGTGAGGGGAAACTCCTGTACATCTATCAGTTTTTATTCCCAACAGATGGAAGGTCTTAAGTCCTCACCGCTTGTCAACTTTTCCCAGAGATGACAGTATTTGGGATTATGCTGGGAGGCTGGACTATAATATTTACAATAAGAAGCACATCTTCTTAAAAAGGCAATAGGAGCTTAAGCACTGGTTGTTTCTGAGCCACCACCCCAAGTCTTCCTGAACTCTTTTTTCACTTTGACCACTGAGATCAAAGTCAGATCTTCCAGAGACTGGCACCTGCAAGTGTACAGGAGGGATTACTGGGGATAAAATCCCAGCCCCTCACACGGCAAAATGGTGATACAGCAGCTGGCCCACTCTGCAGGCATGAACATTCAAAGGCTGGGTTCCCCAGACACATACAAGGTTATCATCTGAAGCCTCAGTTGCTTGACTGAAAATAACATATGAAACATCAACCCCTAAAACAAATGGGAAAATATTGTAAATGGGGGTTATGAGGTGGAGGATGTGAATGTCTGAATGAGCTTGGCATTGTTCTAGATCACTATATCTTTACGTTATTTTACTAAACCTTCTCATCAACTTTATCAAGTAGGTTTTATTTTCACCATTTTATATATGAAGACGAGGTTGGCAAGAGAATAAGTAGTCAAATAAACAGTAATGTAAGTTATTTTATACTCCCTTTATCTGGCACAGTTAGAGAAAAGAACCCTTTCTCTTTTTCCAAGAGAAAGCTGAAGGAAATCTTGAGACCATTTGGTCTTACTTCTCATTTTTCAGCTAATGGGTAATAGAAGAGGGACAGATCTGGCCCACAGCCTGCTTTTGTAAATAAAGTTTTATTAGACCATGGCCACACTTGTTCATGTACATATTTGTCTATGCTTTTGTATTACGCAGGCAGGGTTGAGTGCCTGCAATTAAGATCACATGATCTGCAAAATCTAAAGTGTATACTATGTGGAACTTTACAGAAAATGTTTATCGACTCCTTCTGGAAATCATTTTGACTTTAACAGTATCGAGTTTTCCAATCCATGAATATGGTATATTTCTCCATTTATTTAGGTCTTCTCTCCCTGAAATGTTTTATATTTTTCCAAGTGTTCAACTCTTACATATTTTTGTTAAAAATAAATTTAAGTGTTATGCTTTTCCATGCTTTTGTAAATGATATATTTTATTATTTTTCAATGGTTTGCTGTTGGATACACAAACACAGTTGATTTCACACGTCAACATTGAGTACTCAAATCTTGCTGAGCTTAATATTTGTTCTAGCATATTTTTGTAGATTACTTAGGATTGTCTACGTAGATAAAGATGCCATCTGTAAATAAAGAGTGGTATTCGCCCTTTCAATCTTTATGCCTGTTTTCTTTTTCTTGCCTTATTGGACTGGTGTGACCTCCAGTACAACCTGAATGGAAGTGGTAAGAGTGGACATCCTTGTGTTTTTCACAATCTTAAAGGGAAAGCATTCCATAGTCACCATTAAGTATGATGCTAGCTGCTGCTTTCTCCTTGGACTTCACCCTTTCATTTATTTGTACCCTTTGACAAAATAATTTTCTGACAGGATGAATTAGAGAATAAAAAACACAATGTAATCAGAGATGGGAATGTTTGCTAATTGAGTCCTGCCTCATTTTCAGATTGGCTAATTGATCTATTTGGTAGGGAGAGAGGGAAATTGAGGATCAGAGAGAAAGTAGTACAAAGATCTCCTTTGCAGCACTATTGATCTTTTGAGAGAAAATCTTGAGTTAAAGTGTAAAATGGCACATCTGCTTTGGAAAACTGCTTGGTGGTTTCTTGTGAAGTTAAACATACACCTGCCCTCTGACCCAACAATTCCCCTCTGTATCTACACAAGAGAAATAAGTGTGTGTACCAACAAAAGCCTTGCATGTGAACTTCATATCAGCTTTGTTTATAATGCCAAGATTTAGAGACAACCCTAAATGTCTATCAGCAAGAATGGATTTTAAAAGTTGTGGTATACTTATACAATGGAATACTACTCAGCCACAAAAGGAACAAACTCCTGGTATACACAGTAACATGGCAAAACCTCAAGACCATTACACCATGTGAAAAAAGGCAGACTCAAAAGGTACATATAGTTTGGTTCCATGTATATTAAAGTTTTAGAACAGGTGGAACTAATCTATAGTGATCAAAATCAGAACAGTTGTGTTTATCATGGGCTAACTATTTTGTTATCAGACACAATATCAGAGAGAGAAGTAGATGGTTGAGTAATTATTCAGGCCCCGGAGAAGATCATTTAATTTGGATCACTATATACCAAGCCAAATTTAAATAAAATATTTTAGAGCACAAAATAAATCAGAACAGTTGTTACTTGGAGTGGGCAGAGAGGCAGGGATTAATTAGGAAGGAAGAAAAAACAGGACTTTCTGGGGAGATGAAAAGTGTTCTAAATCTTGAGTGGTGGTGAATCAATCGATGGGAATATATACTTATCAAAACTCAGATTATATATTTAAGATATGTTTCACTGAATGTACATTAATCCTCAAGAAAAAAATAAATTTAGAGAAAACAAACTTGCAGGGAAAGGGCAGAACACTAATGAATGAGCCTTCAGTGATGGAATTTCAGACACACAGACTCCTGGTACAAAGAGGGTCTGCTGGGAGCCAAGTGACAGCAAGAGGGAACAGCCATGTGGATGGAATCAGACCCCACAATCTCTACCAACAGACATCCCCCAATCAATAAACATTCAAACTAAGCAAAAACAATGTGTGTACCAAGCAAATGAGGCTTCAAGATGAGTGGCATAGACCATTTTTTGACTGAATTGCAGGTCCCTGGCCTTCCAACCAAGAAATCCTGCCTACCCCCTGCAATGTGAACTTCTAACCACTTGGGCAGCCAGCTAGCCACCCCAAATTAAGCCCCCTTTCCCATCCACTCACAAACACTTATCCCTCTCCTCAACTTCCTAGATTCACTCACCTGCACCATGCACTGTTCTAAATCATTGAACTAATTGACTCATTGAGTAAATACAGTCCAAGTAACACACGATCATAGTGCAGGAGACATATCAAATGCCCAGAAAATGTCAGATACCACTGCAGCCTCTACTTCTGCCTTTTTCTATGGTTCTCCTTTGGCCCCACTGGACCCTAAGGGTCACTTTAAAGAAACAGAGTGATGGATATGTTTTCTTGACTTTCCCAGAAGTTCTGAATGAACTATAGGAGCTTCCCCAGGAGATAAGAGACCAGAGAGTAGAGTTTTTCTCTCTGAGGGCCTAACACTCAGCCAAGTTCACCATCGCCTACAATTTCAGAGAGCTCTTGAACACTAATATTTTATACTTAAACAAATCAAGGCTTGAGATAGCAAAATGGGTTTCACCAAGTTCCCTGATCTGTCAGAGCTATGTTATGACTTTGCACCTTGCTGTATTTGCCCCTTAGGACTGAACATGGGACAGGCATCCAGCAGGCACTCAGTAAAGGCTTTCATGAAATGTAGGGTGGGGAATTTTGATTCCTTTTCAAGGTAGTAAGAAGTTCAAAACCTGCTGTCATAAATGTGCTTGTCTAGACAAATTAAATTCTGTCAAATCATGAAGATTTTCTTTGATTATTTTTACAACTATATTTCTTTTCCTTCCAGGTGAGAAAACGTTTTGTTTTCCTGGGTTACACAGGGAAACTTAGGCAACTGAGTTGAAATATTTGCTTTAATTTCTACTCCAGGAAAGGCAGTGTAATAGAGCAGAGAAAGCAGGGATGTGGGCGCTAGCTGACACTAGCTCCTGAGCTAGAACACATTTCTTAAAAAACTACGCTACATCTCTGGATGAGAATAGCCTACATTGCACGTTTATAATGAGAACCTAAGACTATGTCTTGCAGAATGTTTGGCACATAGTGGAATTTCAACAAATGCAAGCATTTTTAGTAACAATAGATCCTCCCCTTTCTCTAGGCACATGGGACAATTGGCCCTGAGCCCCATCAATCCCAGCCCATCACCCTGACCCACTCTGAATCTATCCCCTGGGTCAGAGGTTTAGAAACAAAGTAGAGCATGAGGGCTGTCTCAAGCAAAGTGATGAAGTCACTTCCAGGTCCAACTTTAACTCAGACCATGGGGAACTGGAGAAGAATGATGTTCCAAGTATCAAGAGCAAGGAAACAAAAGAGGAGACAGTCACTCTGAGCTCCACACTTCAAACCTTAGACCAAGCAACGATTCCAAAACAGCCTCAAACTGGGGCACAACAAAACATTATGTAACCAGAAGACGCCTTTATTTATTCCATTGGCAAACATTTCCTGCTTGGTTTTGTATAAACACGGTACAGAATTTCCTAGCGGTCATATCTTCTGTGGGGCCAGCTCTCATTACCCTGTTTGGTTCGGAAGGTTGATCTCACTGTTTTAGCAACTCGCTCCTCCTCCTCACACCAGACACTTTGGTGAACTGACTCCATGTAGGGATGGAGGTTTGGGTTAGATGCTTCTGGATTGACAACACAATCAGACGGAGTTGTCCAAAGTAGCACTGGCAACATAAAAGAAACTCTTCTTCCCAAGAACGTGGAGTACAAGGATGCAAAGATGCATGAAGACTTAACCCAGGTGGGGTTGGCCTTGGTAAGACCATGTGTACATGAGAGAATCTGTTAGATTCTAGGAGCTCTTCTAAGAACTTCACAGATATTAAATCATTCCATGCACACACACAATCCTATCAGAAGGACACTATTTTATAAGCTTATCTTAGAGATATCATGAGTCCAGTTCCAGACCACCACAATAAAGCAAATACCACCATAAAGTGAGTCACACAAATCTTTTGGTTTCCCAGTGCATGTCAATGTTATGCTTACACTATACTGTAGTCTATTAAGTGTGCATAAGCATTATGTCTTTAAAAGTGTCCATACTTTCATTAAACAATACTTCATTGCTAAAAAATGCTAATCATCAACTGAGCCTTGAGCAAGTCATAGTAGTAACATCAAAGATTACTGATCACAGATCACCATGACAAGTATAATGATAATGAAAAAGTTTGAAATATTGCAAGAATTACCAGAGTGTGACACAAAGACACAAAGTGAGCAAATGTTGTTGGAAAAATGGTGCCCATAGCCTTGTTCAATACAGAGTTGCCACAAACCTTCAATTCATAAAAACACAGTATTTGTCAAGCACATGAAAGTGAACTAAGATAAAACGAGGTATGCCTGTATTCCCATTTTGCAGATGAGGAAACTGAGGCACAGAGATCAAGATGCAAGGTTAGTAAATGACAGAGGCCATATTCAAATCCAGACAGGCAAGGTGAACAGCTACTCACTCTGACTCCCTCTTCCCATGGGAAAAGTATAATTACCCCATCAAGGTTGAACTTGGCCATATGATTTATTTGACCAACGAGACGTAAATTTATGCAAGTAGAGGCTCTGAATGGGCTTGTTCAGGTTCACTGTCATGTGCTTCTGACCTCCTCCTCCTCCAAGAATCACTTCTCTTTCAGCCTGGTACCTATGAAGTAGAACTGAACCCACCTTTCAGCCTAGAACAGAGCTGTGCAGTTGATCTGCAGACTTTTGAGGAAGAAAAAATTATCTATGGTCTTAAGCCACTGAGATTGGAGGAAGAGCTGTTTGTCACACAGCACTTTGGTAGTGAAAAACTGACTAATACGAACACAGTCTCTGTACTTACTCTCATTTTCAGATGAGGAAATTCAGATACAAAGAAGTTATATGACTTGACCAAGGTCACACAGATAAATTAGTGGAGAAGCTGAAACTGAAACCAAGCTGAAAACTCTGAAACCATGTGGTTAATCTTGGCTTTATAAGGCATATTCAGTGTTAGAGATAAACACTGTGATTTCATTCTCTGTGAACTGCTAAGAGATCTTTGAATTCCACCTAAAATCAAGATTCATTTATTTCATTTCGTAGGTCTTTTTAAGGATTCTTAGATTGTGATGTCTAAGAATGGGCCAACATATGATTACTGAGAATATTATAACCAAAGAAATGACACTAAAATGTCCAATCTTCAGAAATATGCACATTGTTTCCATTTTCAAAAGATATAGTGATTTATTACTGAAAACTACCTGATTCTCTTCTCAATGGAAAACTCGGGGCAATTCCAATTGCAAAAGAGTTGAGGAACACGTTAGAACAGGCACATCTCTAAGCCTGTGTGCTTTAAGAGATTTAAGCCTTTACGAGAAAAATACATAAATGAGGACTGGTAGCTTCCATTTAATTTAAATAATTCATTATGTGGTTTCTTTTTCATTAAAAAAAAACATCGTAATCACAAAAATCTTCCCCTGGTTAGTTCACAGTCCCAATCAAGTTTTCCTAGATGATACTGAAATAGATGCAATTAAGTCAAACAATTTATGTCAAACCTCCCCCAACACCTTTTCTTCTCATTGACTGAATTTAGGCCACGAGAAATTCTTGAACCTTCCTGGGTAATTTCAAGACCCCAACAGATCTTCCATGCACACCCGTCCTCCGAAAATCTCCATCCATCATTCCCTGCTGCTGTGACTGCTTTCAGCCCTTAGAGAAGATAAACTTGTGACCCAGCCTGGGAAGTTGGGAATGACTCACGCTGAGAAGTTGAGCAGTGTAAAGGGCATCTGGTATTTTAATTTATTCCTTCAGACTTCCCACTGCCCTCACCAGAAGCTTATTGCCGCAGTCCTCCGGGCTCTTTCAACTCAAACCCTTTATACACCTCACTAGAGATGCATAACTATAAAAGTTCTAAACCCTTAGTTTAGATCCTTTCCAGACCCCTTTGGAAGGTCTGCCCTAAAGACAGTGACATGCAGTAAATGACCTCAAAGGGAACATGCCACAAAATATTTACTGGAAAGATGATCTAGGATGGAAGAGGCATAACAAAGAAAGGCATTTTAAGATTCTGCCTCTAATTGTCTGAAATGCATTTTACCTCTTTTAGCCTACGAATGCCACGAACAAAATGGAGAAACCAATATTGTTCCCATTACCTCCATGCTGGATGAACAAATTGTTCTTTTGTGGCTCTCCAGAGGGTCTCCCATCACTGGCTTCCAAAAGACATCTGAAAAGGGAAGGATGCATATTACAGCAGCAAAGTAAAATAAAATGGCTGCCAGTTTTATACACTCAATACGAGGTCTGCTGTAAGCCCAGCCCTTCTCAGTGCATGACAGGAAACGCACAGTAATGATGAAGCCCTCATCCCTTCCTGCAAGATGCTCACAAACTTGGTATTGTTTAGCAAATAACTGAGCAACAAGCTCAAGGTGTGTCCCAGTCCCTGAATACAAGGGCAAATCCATCAATTACCCTGACTTCCAGGACTTTGCAGTCTACGAGGGAGAGAAAATTGACACTAAATAATTCTAATACAAAACAGAAAAGTGATACATGCCTCAGAGAGGCCCAAATAATGGACAATGAGGGGTTAGGGAGAAAGGAGCTTACTTAGAAATAAGAGGGGATGGATTGAGGATGCTTTTGAGGTGCGTCTTAAAAGACAGCATTTGGATATATGCAGATGAAGAGAGGTTACTCTAAACAGAAGAGAATTCTACTCGTATGAGCAAAGGATACAAAGTGGGGGAAGAGAGAGAGAATATGGAAATAACAGTTCCCTTTGACTCAATTGTAGGGAACATAGTTGGCACCAACGGGAAATAAGATGGAAAAGTAAGTTGGGAGAAGATTTCAGAGGGCCACAGCTATGGGGCTTAGGAAGTTGGCATTTATTCAAAATCTCTTCTGCTGAATCCTGCGTGTTATGAAGACAGAATGGGCAAAGATCCAGGATACTCTCCTGGTGCGACAAGAACAGACTGCTTTCATCTAGTTGACATACTGGAGTTTCTGGACAAGATTTCATTCGGGGGACCACATACAAAACCGCTACTGTCAGCAAATTCAGTCTGAGCAAGATTTTTAAGAGGGAGGGATGGGTGAGTCAGAAGATCAGATGCCAGAAGATGAACCTGGTGGTAGCAGCGTGTATGATGGATTAGAGGGAGGAGAGTGTAAACTTGGGAGGATGAATTAAGAGGTGATTGCAACATCCCCAGGTAGAGGCACTGGGGGCTGAACTCAAGCCCTGCAGTGTGGGCACTTACAAGTAGTACAAAGAAATTAACCTTGTGGGCCTTGGAAGCAAGCGGAATATAAAGGGGAATCAAGGATTCTGACCCTGAAAGATAGGGTGATGTTGCTAGAAATAGAGGACACCGAACACAAGACAAGTATGGAAACTGAAAAGCCAAGTTAGGGAAATAGTATTAAATTTGAGATTCCAGCAAGCCTTTCAGAGGGCAAATAGCTTGGTGGGGAAAAAAAAAATCTCTCTGGATAAACACACACATAAGAGATGAACACATTAAACAGCTAATCATATACAGGAAGGTATTTTTAATAAAGTACAAAAGTTTATTACATGCCAGACTCCAGTTAACTATTTGCTTCCCAAATATACGAGGTGCACAAGATTCAGTCCTGGACCCTCTGTTCTTCCTTCTCTTATTCTCCTACTTGGAGATCTCATTTTCTATCAACTTTAAAAATCCACATTCCATGTCTTTGTCTCCAGCCCTATAGGTCTAACTGCTGGCTAGAGACAGCCACCCGAAGTGGGCATGCCAACCCAATCAAGGCAAAGATGAATTTATCCCCTTCAACTAGTGCTTCTTCCCAATGTCCCTATTTTCTTTGAACAGGGACTTCAAACTGATGCCTCAGACTTCCCCACACTCATGACGGTCATCCTAAATAATCACTTTTCCAGCACGCTACACCCCTCCTCAAAGCCTTTGGGAGCTTCTCAATGTGGACAGAATAAAAATCAAGGTTCTCAACCCAGGTTTCAAGGCCATCCACAAGTCTATCCCAGACTACCTTTCCAATTGCAATTCCCACTGCCTCTTTGCCCAAACCTGCTCCCAGGAGACATCCTGCAGCTGACTCTCAAGCATGCTCACCTTGATTCCTTCCCATCTTCTCAAGTAGACTGGTAATCCTTCTTTCTGCCAGGCATCATCCTGTTCCATTTTGTCTTCATCTAACCTATCTTCACCCCGCAAGTCTTGGCAAAATTCCCATCTCGTCCTGAACCTCTTCTTGTCCATCCCAGGCCACTGGTGGTCCTTCCTCTGTGCTCACTGAGAAACCAGATGGTGTTTGCATAGCTATTTCCTCATGTGTGAGATGGGGTTACAACAGCACCTGTATCATAAGATTATTTTGAAAATTAAATGTGTTCAATAAGTCATTGTTATGATCGTTATTATCTGTTAGACACTGAACCAGGCATCCAGGGATCTAAGTGGGAATAAGATACAGTCCCTAACCTCAAGGAGTGCAAAATCCAATGGAGAGAAAGTGCACTGCAGAGGGAAATGTAAGTAAAAAGATGATTTTTTACTATCTTGTCTAATTATCTTTTCTAGGATGTTAATCATGACTCTTCTACCTAATTGCAAGCCTTCAACAAAGGAAATTTAATATATTCTTGAACAGCTCTTTGGAAAATGTATCTTATTTCTTGTGTGTGTGTGTACTTTTACTTCTCCCAGGAGATTGTGTGCTAAACAATTATATTTTCACAGGATAAACATTTTTGTTCCAAGAGTCAGAGATTTTTACTCATCTGACTACATGTCAAAAAAATAGCCCAATATTTAGCATCTTCCTCTGATAGGTCTTCATCCTTACACACACACACACACACACACACACACATACACACACGCTCAACCCTAACTGACCAATGCATATGTACTCAGAGACTTGAGAAAAGCACAGAAGCTGGGAGGGGGGTGGAGGTTGGGGAAGAGGAAGAAGAAGAGAAGAAGATGGGGGAGAGGAGGAGGAGGAAAGAAATTCCAGCCTCAGCTCACCTCTAGAATAGAAATTGAGTAATTTAATTATCCTTGCCAAGCCTCAGCCTACTCCTCTGTAAAATGTGTGCACTAGATTGTGGTTCCCAGTCCTGGTTGATTATAAGACTCCCATCTAGGGAGATTTGTTCAAATTCATATTCCCAGATTCCAATCTGGACCTGCAAAATAAGAACTTCTAGGGGAGGAGCCGGAACATCTGTACCTTTAAAAAAAGCACTCCCGGTGATGACGATGATCAAAGTTTGGGGATCCCTAATCCAACTCTGATTCTCCTCACGTTAGAAGGCACACTCTTCTCTGAGAAGCTTCCGACAGCCTGGAGTCAGGATCTGAGGCAGGAAGAGCTTCAGAATTCTGAGACAGGCTAGAATAACAGATGGAGTCTCCTCCCTCCCTGTTTTCTGCACAGAAACACTTTCTTTTCGCTTCTCAACTGTGGTTTCTGATCAACATAAACGTTTTAACCATTTGTGATTCTTTCACAAAACAGCTAAGAGCAAAGAAAACACTTTGATTATTTTCATACCTCTTAAGGACTTAAAGCCAGCTTTGAACATGTGACACAAAATCTCCCTCATCAGATAATTTTGTTGCCGTTGCTGAATTCGATTTGAATCCGATGCATATCTCCAATTGTTTCACTTACTCAACTGTGTTATTTTTAAATCGAATTGAGTCTGCCCTGTTTACATAAAGATACATTTAAGGAATTATACTCAGCTTTACTGGCTTTGATCGAGCCTGTTCTATAAAATGCCACTTTGCTGGGGCTTTCACTCAATCAGCTTAAGAGGAAACTGCTTCTCGCTCTCCCAGGAGAGCCCAAAGGCTCTGCTTTGCAAATTTTAGAGTATGAGTTTTTCTAGAGGAGCAAAACCACCTACAAGAGCTTCACAGGCAGAAAAGTTTCCAGATTCTGAGCTAATTCCCTGAAAATGTCTATGCGCATTAAAACCAATTGTGCACTCCCCCTTATTATATGATTAAGTGCCTATATTCAAGCAAACAAGATCACCCTAATCTCTAGGAAACCAACTTTTAGAGGACATGTTGCGCTTCTTTCTCTCACATTGTAGCACAGGTAATCTGATGCCAAGGAGCCCCACTTGCTGGTTAAGGGCTCTCAGTCTGTGGAATCTAGGCAAGATACTCATGCTTTTTGCATCTCAGTTTCCCCGCCTGAAGAATAATACTGAACGCCTACCTTAAGAGGTTACTATGAAGTTTAAATTCGATAGTATATAAAAGGATGAAAATAAACCCTGCCACATGGTAAATACCTCATGAGTATTTAGCATTTGAGGCAATATAAGTAAAAAGAACCCTCAAGCCAATCTGCCCCACCACCTCAGCAGCCGTCAGCTGTCTTCTTGAATGATTTGGTTTAACTTGTATTAAGAAGCCTCTTCAACCAGGTGAACAACTGCCTTGGCCAATAGACACTTCCCTTTTCTTCCCTGAAGGAAGTCTTGAAAGAGTCGCCCATTCTTGGATGGCTGTCACTCTTCACTGAAGGGCACAACTTTGTGCTTTTCCTGTACCTTAAGGGACATCACTAGCCAGGTCCCAAGTGCTCTATTCCAACTTGCCACTGTGAAGTCATCTCTAATAATGTTTGCACACCAAGTCAGAACATCTTTGCTTCAGCCTGTGCTCTACTGCTGCCATTTTGAAGATGCAAAACTCAACCTCAGTTGACCTCAGTATCTGGTATCCAGTAGACACCCAGCTAATACTTGAGTAATTAAAATCTCTTCTCTTAACCCCCCAGCTAAGGCACTGTAAAGTACGATACTCTAAAAATTTATCAGTCTAGCTAAGACTTTTTTTTTAAAGGGCAAAGGGGGTGGGAAGGAAGGACAAGAAGATGAGGGTTGTGGATGTGTTGCCATAAAAAGCCAGTGATTCTTGTATCTGTTGGAAGGGAGGACATGAGTATAAAGTGGTGGACATTTAAATAGCATTCCATCTGTTCTCTGCACAGTTTCAAGCCGTTATTTGATAGAGATGAGAAAGCATAGACTCTTAAGCCAGGAAAATGACAGAAGAACTGTCCAAGGCTCTAGATGAGTTACTTGACAAGGGAGACTAACAAGTCAAATGGTCAAGGACATGTAAATAGTCCAGGGGTTCCTGCACCAGAAAGGCTTGAGCAACAGCAGCTCCCTGGCCATAGGCCCTCACATCCTCATTCCCTACAGAGTAAGAGGACTCAGCGTTCAACATGGGCAACGCAAAGTCAAATCCTGCCGAAAGTCAGCTCACTGGGAAAGCTTCCAGAGGGGAAGAAATTTATCAACAAAGTGACGAAAACTAAAATTTCATTGATTTAAAATTGGGGGGAGGTAGGGACTAGCTCAGTGGTAGAGTGCCTGCTTAGCATACACGAGGTCCTGGGTTCAATGCCCAATAACTCCCTT
This sequence comes from Vicugna pacos, assembly GCF_048564905.1. Classification (NCBI taxonomy): domain Eukaryota; kingdom Metazoa; phylum Chordata; class Mammalia; order Artiodactyla; family Camelidae; genus Vicugna; species Vicugna pacos. The sequence continues at coordinate 15,880,761 of NC_133005.1, forward strand.
AAAAAATTCATTAAAAAAATATAATAAAATTGAGGGTGTTGAGAATAGGATCATTTTTACTAAAACATGATTTGGAAAGAGGATCTTGTTTACCCTCAGAGGCATACATAATTAGGCTAAGATTGTAAGTTACTTTTCCTCAAGTATTGAAAAATAGGGGTGGGAAGGGACAAACTGGGATTTCAAAATGTGTAGATACTGACAGGCATGTGCAAATAGATAAATGAGATTATACTGTATAGCACAGGGAAATATATACAAGATCTTGTGGTAGCTCACAGCAAAAAATAAATAATGTGACAATGAATATATGTATGTTCATGTATAACTGAAAAATTGTGCTCTACACTAGAATTTGACACAACATTTTAAAATGACTAACTCAATAAAAAGTGTTTAAAAAATGTTTTAAAAAATGTTTGAAGTACATGGCAAAGAGTTGTCCCTTTATAAAAATGTTTATTACATCCTGTTTATTGGGACACTAAAAACTCATCCTGCTCCCAAACTTGACATCATGGTCAGAATTCTGATATTCAGAAGAAATGTAATGAACCTTCAATATTTAGTTCACATCTGGGGTTGGGGGAATGAACAGTTTTACACAGGAAAAATGATACGAATTATTCAGAAGAAAATTCTCCATAATAGCTTAATCTTCTGTTTCCACATATTTGTAACTGATACGCTTCAGGAAGTAAAGAAGTTACGCCCATCCTAGTTTTAACTGAAAAGGCCCACTGCATTTTGGGAATCTCTTCCTATCAGCATTTCTCTGGGGAACACAGAAGCTTCTGGGTAACACCAGTCTTTGGGAGCTCAACCACACTGTTAACTCTCTCCCTCAAGAAAGTGGTTTAATTAGTGTAAAAATCTCCAACATAATGCATTCCATTAACCTAAGGACATTAAAAAAAAGGAATAGCTTTTAAATTTCAAAATATTTTAATAAGAAAGTGGTTTTTGTTTGTTTGTTTGTTTAGTTAATAATATAGGTAGGTGGTATGGGCAGCAAGGAATATAATATAGGAAGGAAATTTTATTTATGCAGAATTCATTTATTGAAAATATACTTACTTTATAGTCTGTGTTCTAGACAGAAACACAGCTTGATAGGCCTAATCCTTTTCTCTATTCTCTTGCTATGAGTTTTTTGCAGCCATCTCTGTCACCAGGGCTGTGCCACCACAGGATCACGTATATGTTCTTGGCCTGGCTAAATGAGGCAAAGTTGGCATGTGAATCAAGCAGGTAACAGTGGAAACAGCAGAAGCAGTTCAAAATTTTGCATGTTAAAAAATGAGTCAGGGGTTAGGGAATACCTCGGAGGGGGAATGCATGCCTAGCATGCACAAGGTCCTGGGTTCAATCCCCAGTACCTCCATTACTTTAATTAATGAAATAAATAAACCTAATTACCTCCACCCCTCCCCCAAAAAATGAGTCACACACAGACATAGAAAACAAACTTGTGGTTACCAAAGGGGAAAGTGGCAGGGAGGAATAAATTAGGAGTTTGAGATTAGCAGATACAAACAACTGCCTATAACATAGATAAACAACAAGGTCCTACTGTATAGTACAGGGAACTATATTCAATAACTTGAAATATCCTATAATGAAAAAGAATCTGAAAAAGAATATATATATATATACATGTATAATCACTCTGCTTTACACCAGACACTAACACAACATTGTAAATCAACTATACTTCAATTTAAAAAGTAAGTCACAGATATCTAAAGAATATATTACTTAATGAAGATCAGAAATAAACTGGTTATAGGTTTGGAAAAGAGCAGGGAGAGAAATGGTTAAAGGAACCGAGATCAGCCCCTCAGGGTGGCTGAGTAATATATGGAGTGTTATTAGATCAAAGTTCTCTATCTCCAAGGAGGAAGCAACCCAAAATTGTCTTAAAGTCCGTCCAGAAAGATGTCAGCTTAGTTTTTCGGATGAATTCTTGGTATATAAGTTGATACGTATCATATTAGGTTACAAAGAGAAGTCTCGTAATCTCCCTCCCAGGAGATGCGAGGTTGTGAGACAGGAAAGCCCCAGTAACACGCATGACCATCTTGAGCGGCTGATTCACCCAGAGCCAGAGGAACACATCAGAAGACTCCCCAGGGTTCTTTCAGGCTCAGGATTTTCAAACAATTGAACAAACACGAGGCTGTAGAAGCGACTGCTTTGCCCCATGTTCAGCAACTTTGGCAAATTCCAAATACTTTTTCTTCGTACAAAGGAGGTTAACAGCAAGAACAGATTTTACAAGGACACTTTACAACCAATCAGCACCTCACCAAATGGAAAAAGAACCTGCTTCTTAATGTGGTAAATGGCTGGACGTAATTTACAATAGAGCCAGAGCTTGGCGCCATGGGGGAAAAAAATGGTGGAAAAAAGCACTGTGTATAGAGCAGCCATGTAGATATTCAGCATTTTGGAAAGGGAGTTAGTGGCCCTTGTGTTCACAGGGAAGTTCAACTGGATTCTTTAACCAAAGTCAATCTGCCACATTGAGGAAATGAAGGGTCAGCCTTAATGCTTTTGGTCCCAAGGGAAAGTTGTCCAGTTGCCAAAACATGAACGAGAAAGAGAAGGAAAATTATCTCCTTTTTCTCCTTTTCTGTCACTGCTATGAACAGCGATGAGAAGAAGTAGACCCTCTGGGAAGGCCTGCAGAGAGAACGCGTCTGCTTATTTCTCTGCCTCTCAGTTGAGACTTGCTCCTGCCGCACGAGACGGGCACACAAGCTCTTCTGAATGAAAGAAATTTAGAAATTATCCAACTTAAATACATCCACACACACACATCTCAAAATACTCCACCAGCTAAAGAAGACCAATAGCCCAAGGAATCATTCTTTCTCTCCCAAGAAAGTCGCGATCCAGGTAAGAACACCACTGAAGGGCAGCAGCAACTCAAGACCTCGAGAGCGTTGCCCCAGTTTAGCAGGTATTAAAATGAACCTCCTGCTTCCTCTCCAGGCCGGCATTTCCCAAAGAGACACCAGCATCTCTCTATTTGGAAAGAGATCTCAGGAATCCACCTTAATCCTGGGCTTCCAAAGAACTTTTGACTCTTCTGCAATTATGTCTTAAAAATCCCACGCCCGTTTTTGTGTTCTAAGCCATGGAATTTTTTAAGACGATCAGAAACCTTGGGACCATATAACTCTGCCAAATACATCATGTACATAGAAAATGAACTCCCTGCTAGAAAGCTTCGAGCTGTGCCTCGGTGTGTCCAGCCTAGTCTTTGTTGGAAAATCAAATCAAATCCTTTTCTTTGGTCCTTTTACTTCCCTTCCGTACTAAGTGAAAAAGTAGGGACTTTTGCAATCCCCAGCTTGAATGGTGAGCCCCCCATAGAGCAATTCATACCATGTGAAAAAATAAAATCAGAACACTATCCAGGGAAAGAAAAATGAAAACTTTTAAAATTTTTTTCTCCTTTTTCAGTTTTATTAGGTAGAAATACTACAGTCTGACTGCACATACACATTATATTGCATGTAAGTACATATATACAGTATATTGCACATGAAAAATGGAGATTTTTTAAACCATTACTACAGCAAAGACAACAACAGTGTCCCCTTTCAGAGCTGATAAGAGATCATGAGGTTGAAATTCTGCACAGCACTTTGAAAACTAGACGCCTTCGTCTCAGGACTTCATTTTTCTTTTAAAGCAAATACCTTTGAAAGCTGGCTGGATCTACACTGGTTCCATCCTCTGCTGTGTTTTTGATCTACGACACTCAAAAACAATTATTGTCATAGTCAAGTACATGTTGATGATTTATAACCCTCTACGCCATCTACACTTAAGTAAAATAATTCTTAAAGCATATTGATATCAGGACAAAACAAAATGGCCTCAAAAATGAGCCAATCCTGCACAAAAGTCGTTTTTCTTAAATCAACAAATAAAAAGAGGGCATATGTATTTTTGTTTGAAAGCTCACAAAATTGGAAACAAGACGAGTCAATAAAATTTCTCCCAAACCACCTTTCCCTACCCCTGGAAAGCATTTTATGAGACAATGAAAACCTCTAACACTGAGTGATGTGATTAAGTAATAAATGGCTGAATTTTCCTTCCTATATAACCCCACAGGGTGCTTCCTAGAGCAGGACAAAAGGTCTGTATAAAGAGTTAACTGTGTATTGGTGGAACACCCGATTACAGGTTAAGGGAGATCCCACTGAGACTTTTCTCTAGAGGCGGGGAACAACAGCTTCTTTCTAAGGGGCTGGTTAGCAGGCGCACCCCTTCCTAGAAGGCTCTGTGCACAGCGTATGTGGGTGCACTGCCTCAGCCTTGAGTCTACTGGGAAAGCAAGCTTGCTCACTTGAAATCTCATGAATCACGATGACTGCTACCTGGTTACAAGAGCCTGCATGAAGATAACTTTCCCTCCAAGTGCTTCACAATTATTTGCGGGGCTCAGTCACTGCAGACACACCAGTGCGCTCAGAGAAGGTAGCTGGCCAACATCCACCCCAGGACTCGGACCGCAGCACTTAACGGATGGCTCACGTGCTTCTTCCTGCGACTAATCTCATGCCTTCCTTCTGGGGGAGCAGCACAGGGCACACAGCCGTGACCCAGATTGCTGCTCTGCAAGTTCCCGGTAACAAGCAGGTTAAGCCAGCCAATAAATCAACCCTCAAACCAGGGCTTCATCACCTTACACCCTGGACTCTCGGGGCTTTGCAGCCATCTGAAATGTCTTTAATGGGCTTACCCTGATGGACACAGAATTTCTGGAGTCTGTCATTGTAAAAAGCCTGCTTCCAACAATATTTATGAGAAGGCATTTTCATGGCTCATCCTTCTAGTTTCTCCTAATGTTCAAATGGCTTGTATTCTAAATTCTTCTCCCAGAAAACCTTCCCACCAATAGACACATGTATATATGTGTGTGGTGGGGAGGCTGGGCTCTAGTTTGAAAAGCTTTTTCTTTTGAAATGATTTCAGATGCAGAGAAAAGTTACAAATGCTAAACACCCTTTATGTCAATATAACAAATTTTAATAGTTTGCCACACAAATACAGATATAATTATTTCAGAACCATGTGACCATAGGCTGCATGTTTGATCCCTCACTCTGTAATCGCTCAATGTGTATTTCCTAAGAATAAGGTCTCTTACATAATCACAATACAATTATCAAATTCAAGAAATTTAACATTGATGTAATAGTTTTTCATCTAATCGATGGTCCATACACAAATTTCATTATGGGTCCCCAATAATGGCCATCAAAATAATTATTTGGGGGTAAAGGATCCAGTTTGCATGTATACACACACACATATACATATATATATATATTGCATTCAGTTGTCATGCCTCTTTCATCTCCTTGAGCCTGGAAGCCATCCCTCAGCCTTTCAGTTATGTTATAGAATGTCCCTCAATTTCCGTTTCTTTGACATTTCCTTGTGATGAGGTTCATGGATCGCCTTTGGGGCTGGAATACTCTATAATGATGTGTTCTCAAAGTGTCCCATCTCAGGACTTGTGATATCCGTTTGCCCCTTTGTGGCGATGTTAATTTCTATCATTTGGTTAAGATGCTCTTCCATGGCTTCACGGTAGAGTTAGCTTGTTCCTTCTGTACTTTCAGATACCTTGAGTAAGTAGTCTGTCCTTCATTGAACCTTTACTTCTAGATTTATACCCACTGATGATTCCTGCCTGAATCCATTTTTATTCTAATGCTCCTGTGTTTTATTTTTATGTAAGTAACATCGTAGACACTTAACTCACTGAATGCCATCACAGGGTAGGAAAAACCCTTAGATTACATTAGCACACAATGCATCAGGCTTCTTCATTCACAGGGTGACATTACTATAAAAAGGAGGGGGAAAGGGAAATACATGCACTGTAAATGGGCCAGGTTTGCCGCCACAACATGCTTTCCTTTCATCCTCGTTTATCCGGAAGAGTCCTGTCCCCAGAGGTGGGAGGGCAAGTCTGGAATCAGGACACCATCTTCCCACTCCTTTGATTCAATATCAAGCATTTTTCATGATGATTACATGCAGCCACTAGTCCAGGGCATTTCCTCCCTTTTGTTTGAATTGCTTCTAGAGTAAACATCTGAAAACTTAGGATGGCAGCCAACGGAAGATAATCTCTCAGGGGAAAACACTGGAATCCCTCACAATTTCCATCAGTAAGAAACAGAGGAAAATGACAAGCTGTCATTCATTTCCAAAAAACTTACATGACACAGTGAAGCTTCTCGCTTTCAGTTTCCATGGAATGAAAGTTAGCCTTTCAAAACGTTAAGTTTTAGATATGGCAAATAAATCATACTGTAACATTTCCCATGGAAACAGAAACACATATACACATACTGCATGAATAACTTACACCATATACATGCTTCCTTGCAAGAGGAGCTTCAGGGAGCTCAGAAAGCTGATATGTGAATTATCAAAAGCGTCCTCTACTACATGTGAAATGAAGGAAAGTGAAGCCTACTGCTTTTAGGGGAATTTACCACTTATTCCCTCTAGGGTTTATCTTGTTCACTGAAAATAAACATATTTCCTTGAGGACAGATGGAAAATGTGAGGTGACAATTCATTCTCCATGAAAGCACGTTATCTCCCATGAGAAAATTCTCACTTCAAGGTGTAGAATATTCAGGAGCATAAACACACTCTCCGATCTGTAGGCAAGAAAGCCTGCTAACGTGAGGATTATTCTAGTAAGACTGACGTTGGACTGAAAATCAAAAATAACAAAGACAAAATGGATCGGATCTGAAATACAGGTGCTGAGTTGGCCAGTTCTTCTCCCCTCATTCCTAATCAGAGCCTAGCCATGTGAGTTACTTCTCGTCATCCAATGAAGATTTGCATGTCTTTCTTGCATTGGCATGTGTTGCGTGAAGATACTATAGCTAAATCCCAGCTGGGCAGCCAAATCAGAGATTACACACCTGTGCATAGAGTAGAAGCATACTGCACCGTATTGTATGGTGTCCTCACTGCTTCTTAGAGTTGGAAGCAACTTCAGTGTCAATTTACAGCCACCTGATTTTATAGGCAATGCCACACAGACACCATCTGAATCATGTCTATTTCATAAATATTTCAATTTATTTAAATTTTTATTTGTTCAAAGAATCTTTATCCAGCCTTTACTTTGTGCCAGGAACAAAGCCAGGCCCTAGTTCTTCGATGAGGAACGAGACAGAGATAATTGCTACTCTCACAAGTATTATACTTTGCTTGTGCAGCATTTATTGCTGATAAAAACATCACAGTTTATGAAAAGCTTTCATGTGGAGCAGTAGTGCCCAATAGAAATACAATAATGGAAGCCGCACGTGATATTTTAAAATAGCCAATAGCCACATTTTTTTTGAAATGTAGAGAAGTGACATTAACAATATACTTAATTTAAATCCAACATGTTTGAAATATTATCATTTAACATGTAGTTAACATAAAAAGTTATTAATGGGCTGTTTTACCTTCTTTTTTTCATACTAAGTCTTCAACATCCAGGATGTACTTTACATTTAGACCTCTCAATTCAGATGTTAAATTTTCATCAGAAGTATTTGATCTGCATTTAGATTTCATAAAAGTTTTCAGCGAAAAAATGTAGATTGACAAATTGTCAAGTTTGTTTCAACCATTCTTAAAAGTTTTCCAAAAACTGGCAGGGAGGGTATAGCTCAGTGGTTGAGTGCATGTTTAGCATTGCACAAGGTCCTGGGTTCAATCCTCAGTAACTCTATTAAAAAAAAAAAAAGCCTTCACAAGAACTAAATTAAATAGGTTTTGAATTTAAATTTAAATGAATTAAAATTAAATACAACCATGTAATCTAGCTCCCTTGTCACACCCTCGCTATGCCAAGTGCTCAATAGGCCTGTGTGACTGGTGGTACAGCTCTGATTATCATTTTATTTTCTTAGGAAATAAATGAGGTTGGCTGGGCAGGCATTACTATCCACATTGTACATATGAAAAACAAACAAGGCTTAGAGATGACAAAGTGACTCATCTGAGGCTGTAAGGACATCACGGTGAATGGTAGAATCAAATTCAATCCCAAGACTTGCAAGGCCCAGTGATCTTTCCCTACATCTTGCTGCACTGAAAATGAGTGTGGATTCACAGACACACATTACTATATATAAACTAGAGAAACAGCAAGGACCTACTGTATAGCACAGGGAACTATGTTCAATTTCTTGTAATGAGCTGTAAGGGAAAACAACCTGAAGATATATATGTGCATGTATGTGTATATACAACTGAATCACTTTGCTGTACACTTGAAATCAATAAGGTAAATTGACTACACTTCAATAAAAAAATAAGAATTAAAAAAATGAATGTGAGAAATCTCACTCTGTTCACAGGACTGCATTAGGTCATAGAGAATCTTAAATGCCAGATTAATGTCTGGACTTGAGCCACCTCAGAGGTAGCACACAAGCGGCCAAAGGCCTGAATTGAATCACAAATGTGGTCTATTGGCCAGATCCAATTTTTCTTTTAAAACTTTGCATTGGGTACTTCTCAATAAGACATCCATTTTCCAGTTTACCACAGACTCCCCCACCCCCTACTCCTAATGCATGTGACTTTGACAACTGAATGAGGCAAACGTTTTTTGCCTTGAAGGGTTTTCAGGCAAAAGAGGAAAGTGAGTGACCCAATGCTGCTTTCAGATAATGGATCTGGTCCTCTGAGTAGGCTAAACTAGTACCAGAAAAGACTGGAAGCACGGAGGCTAGATTAACTAGAGTACTTGTCTGTTTTTAAAGCTCTTTTTGCTTTTTTCAGATTTATTTCCTTTGAGTTTTCATTAAAATAAATTTTTGCCCCCCCCACAAAAATCTTCTAGAATGTCTTAAATTTTCAGTCAATGGCTCAAAGGAAGATTACAGTGAAATGATAAAACTACTCTCACATACACATTACACACATACCACATACCCATACACCACACATGCCACACATATACCACACTCCCCTACACCTACACACCACACACACAACACACACACATCCACCACACATACCACACACACACACACACAGTCTCTACCTGAAAGGCACCTGGATGACTCCCACTGAAGTCTTCTGAGTAGAAGATAAACATACAGATTTTTTAAATGTAAAGATATCTTTTTTCCTTTCCTACTAGGGGGCACTGAATAAAATCTATAACTCCCATATATCTGTGTTCTTTTCTTCTGAAGTATAAATGTAGACATTTTTCACCTTTGCTACACCACAGGCTTCTAGAGGGGATAACATAATGGAAGTTTTCTGGGTCTTTCTATAAAAGAAACCAAAGAAATGTTGACTTGGATGTTATTGGTAAGGAAGGGAAAATGGCCTAATTTTGAGATGCATCAGTTCTTAAGGACCCCTTGCAGGTACAAAATAGGAAGAACAAAAGCAATGATTACTTTATCAGAATGAGTATGTTGATCGATCTAGTGTAATTGTGACATATTATATTTATCATAATTTGGGAAAGGGTAAGAATTTATTTAAGGCAATTCACTGGAAAAGTCCAACTCTGTTTTCGGTAATTCATTTCAAAGTTAGTTTTCTGTATCAGAAAAAAAAAAACATTCTTTTACTTGTGTCTGCATGTTTCATTGTGTTGAGTAGGAGAAGCTAGTGCAGAGATTCTGAGACCTGAGGTTAAGAGTTATGGGGTGGGGGTGGGGGTACTGATTAACACACAGATTTGTGGGACCCAGGCCCTGAAACCGAGTAGGTAATTGGTAGGTTCAGGGGACCTCAAGTCCCACAGTGAACCTGATGTAGGAAATACATATAGACCACATTTTGAGAAATACAGCTCTCGCAATCAACTATAAGTCCTGGACCTTTCACCTGGGGCAGAGATCACCAGCTTAGTTGAAGATTACTTCCCAACTAAGATGCAGTAGATTGGTTGCACTGGTGGTTCCAAGTAATGGCCTCCCCATATCCACACTCTCTACCATGTGACTCTGCAGCACCTCCCGTCAAAAGGAAGTCTATTTCCCTACCTTTTGAGTCTAGGCTGGCCTTATGACTTGCTGGTAAATTTGGAATAGAAGTCTCAGTGTGCTCCCTCCAAGTCTGAGCCTTGAGAACACTTGCATACTCCTCTTTCTCGGACCTTTATCACCCCCACGTGATCAAGCCCAGACAGGTCTGCTGGAGGATGAGAGACACATGGAGGAGATCCCAACTGTCCCATTCAAGGTGACCTTGGACCAGCTTATAGTCAGCCTAGAAAACCAGAGCTCCCTACCTGGTCCCCAGTGGGCCAGAGATGCGTAGGGAGCCTAGCCAAGAACAGAAGGACAGTCCAGCTGACCTAAGAGCCAGAAATCTTACTTTTTTAGGCCAGAGGTTGGTGTAGTTTCTTTTATGGCAATAGCTACCTGATGCAGAAGGCAAAGTCCTTACCATTTGTCCTCTGTTCAGGAGAATCTGAAGGAGATAAAATTTGGCCAGAATAAATAAACAACAAATCCCTGGTCAAACTTTACTGGTGGATCCAGGTGATGGCCAAGGCTATAGCAGAAGATGAGAAGTGAAACCCAGACCCCAAACAACTTAATAGCTAATAATAAAAAATAGAAAATGACATTTATTTTAAAGCATTGCAAGATTCAAGATCCAAGCCATAATCAAAGGCTTTTTTTTAGGGTCCCATGTCCCATCAGCATCTGGCTGCCCGCTCACCATAAAAGAACAGAAAAGATATTAGAATTTGTTCTTTTGAATAAGAAAAGAGACACGTGTAAGCTGGTACTGTTCATGTTTCCTGTAAAATCCATGAAATCTGTATCAATTCCTCCAAAGCATTTAAAAATCAGATTTTTTTAGAGCTCCCCAAATGCAAAACTAAAATCAAGACATCTCTAATCATTCAAACACAGCTTCGTGGAATTTCACTGCTGTTGAATTATTACAAGCTGTTTCATGTATCTAGAATCAGAATGCTAGAAAAGACCAGGTCTCAAGAGAAAGACATCTTTGCGTTTCCAGAATATTGGTTGTTTGGGCATTAGTCACATTACTCTCTGCTTGTAAAGCAAAGTCCGTCGTGTAGGAAACTCTCTGGCGTGATGGGTCATGGAACAACACACTCCAGGCTCCGCACAGTGGCCTGAAGTCAGGGGTGACACTTTGACTAAGGATCTCTTTACAAACTGAGCTTTATGTGAATGTAATGGGTACATTATATTCAAAGGCCAAATGCATTACTTCTTTTGTTTGATAGGTCATTATTTCACCTCGTATAAAAGAACAAATGAACAAAGTCTATCAAAAATCATAATCTCCTCATCCTTGACCATCTGCAAATACACTAAAATGAAGAAAAGACTTAAAAAGTCTGTCTCTTCTTAGGGAAAATATTAGCCCCACTAGCCCCATCAAGCTTCCATAATTTTCTTACAGATTGGCTTCCTTGGATAAAAATGACCCCACAAGAAATCATCAGAACAGCCTTAAATTAAGACACAATATTATGTAGTGTTCTGTAAAATTATGTATGCCAGCAGTGAAAACAGGAAAAGAAAGCCATTACCCAGATTCCAAGACAATTTCCCACACTTTTCAACAAATTTCTTACCAGGTAAAAGCCCTCAGTTTTTCTTTGAAAATCTCAAAACAAGGAAAATCCTATGGTTTCATAACCATCAGACTTGGAAGCAAAAGTCTACAGGTCAAAATCTCCCTAGATATATATTTGCTGAAGAGTTCCTCCCCATTTTAGGTTGAAGCTACAGTGGATAAGCCTTTCTGATTATATAGATCCTGACATTGGCTGTTTTGCTAGAATCTTCATGGCTTCCAGTTCAAGGGTGCCCACACTCTGGGAGTGCCCTCTTGGTGCGAGCCGTCAGAGATGATTAACCGAAAAATATTTCCAAGTTAAACATTGATTCGCCTCTGCCTCTCTTTATTCCTATCTTGGATGACCTTTCCAACTCTTTTTTTTTTTTCAACAAAAGAAAGCAACACCAGTACCTTTGCATTTTTCAGTAAAAAGCAAAAGCAGAATTCTGCATTTGTTAGTTTTTGTGGTTTTATCTCATAAAGAAATGAGCAGGGTATTAGGGTAATCCAAGGAAGTCTATTTGCTTTTCTTTGTAAGCACACATAGACAGACAGACACGCAGACACACACATCATACACACCCAGACACACACATCATACACACCCAGACACACACCATACTTGGGACTTGAAGGCGAACCTTTCTGTTTTGTTTTGTGTAATCAGTCATTATTTTACTTCAGTGTTTAGTCCACACAGCTTCCGAAGGTCTAAAACTACCTTAGTTCATAAGTTAGCTTGAACCTCCTCCTCTTGCTCATTTTCTTCCTACCTTTTAGGAAAAGGACTGTATATATTGAAGACATCGATCCTCCAGATCTTAATCTACCATTTCAGTCCATCACCAAATCCTGCTGCATCTCACTTTGAAGTGTCTCATGTCAGATACACACACACACACACACACACACACACACACACACACACACACACACACATCCCCCTTAGCTCAGTCCCCACCACTGCTCAGCACTCTAAGCCTTAATTTTCTGGAATAGCATAACAGCCTCCTATCACTTTCTCCTCTCCATCCTATTTGCAAGATTAAGGTTAGTCTTACTAGAACAGGGCTGTCACTGCGCCCTTTCCCTGATCAAAAACCTACAATGGCTTCCTACTGCCTAACATCAAGGTTAAATTCCTCTTCCTAGGTCAAAAGCCTTTCCGTAATCCTCTCCCATTTTATCTAATTCCTTGCCATTTCTTTGCTGTATAACCTTTATCCAATAAGGCTGGTTTTTCCCAAGCCATCCCCCTCCCTGAGGAGTATTATAACTATTTACTAATATTTATTAAACCTCTCCTTCCAGGCACTCACCAAGTTAAGTGTGGCCATGTGACCTCCTCTGGCCAATAAATTCTAAGCAGACAGAAGTGACACATCTGTCTACACCTCTGAGTAGAAGCATTTAAGAGACAATGCATTATTCTCATCCCCTCTCTTCTTGGCCACAAAGACCTATAATCTTCCAGATGGTAGCCTCCATTGCCCCGGATCCCTAAGTGAAGATGAGTTTCAACAGACTCCTCCTACTGATGTGTGATGAACATTAGCTTGAATGGAACATATACTCCATTGCTTTATGTCACTGAGACTTGGGGGATGGTTGTTACTGTATCATAACCTAGCCCATCCTAACTAATATACCCACTGTGCAGGTTCCTGCCTCCAAGCCTTTTTATTATAGACATACCTTCTCTCTACTTCCTCCTGTTTTCTGAAGTTCTGCTCAGGCCTACTGAACCCAGCACAAGTTTTCTTTCTCCAAGAGGTCTTTCCCATTTATCCCATACCACAGTCATCTCCCTTTTCTCTATATGGATTTGTATAATCATACACTTTAACCCTTGATTCAACAGTGACCAGATACTTCAATGAATCAAATTTAATGAATTTTCTCTCCAGTTACTGTGTTTCAGTTAGCTATCACTGTATAACAAATCACTCCCAAATTCAACTTCTTAAAGCAATAAGCATATATTACCATTCTCAAGTGTAGGGGGGCAGTTGGGTTGTTCTTCTGGTCTTGGCAGGACTCACACATGCATGTGGTCAGCTGCATGTTGGGTGGATAGGCAACTCTATTGATGTTAGCTAAGCTTTTTCATGTTTTTGAAGATGACTGAATATGGACTGATTCAGGATGATCTCCACTGAGACCACTGGGCTCTCCAGGTGATTCTCACCCCCACAGCAGACTAGCCCGGGCTTGTCGTATGGTAATGGCACGAGTCCAAGAGAACAGGCAGAAATACAAATGGCACAACATTGCTTCTGTTACATTCTACTTGCCAAAGCAAGTCAGAAGTCCAGCTCAGATTCAGGATGTGAGGAAGTAGATACAAAGTCAAACTGTGAAAGGTGGGGCCTCAGCCAGGCCATTAGTTGTGAAGGAAACATACAAGGAACTAGGCATCCCCTCCCACCCTTTATTCACACTCCTAACTTTAGTCTTCTATAAACTCAGGAGGTCCATTGTTAAACTCACCATTTTCCAGACAAGGAAACTGGGCTTCCACAGGGTTAATAATTCACCTCAGATCATACATAATTGGCAGTGTAATCACTATCTGAAATTCAGTCTAAGCCAAAGCCCATGGAATTTAATTCTTGATAGAGATCATTCTGCTGAGAAAGAGAGAGTGAAAATCAACAGGACATTGTGTTGGGGTCAAAAGAGTTAAATTCAAGTATGAGCTATGTTTGTTTCTTTATCTCTAATCTATCCAGCTGTCTCACAAAGGCTAACATGAAAGCCAAAACATCTACACACATAAAAATATCTTGAAAACTACAAAATTCCATACAAATAGAATATATCCTTACTCTGATTTTTAATATCTTTAGAGAATCTGGAATAAGTCTATGTCGAAGGGAATGAACAACAATCTCCTGGGAAAAAAGGGAGGCATTTACTGTCTAAAATTATGTAAAATATGCCATGCCAAAAAACAGACCAAATATCTTTATATTCTTCTGCTTATGAGAAATTTAATAAAGTGAAAATTCATCGATGTTAAGAAATTATTGTTAATATTTCATGATGATGCTGTGCAGTTGATGCTTTCCTAAGAGGTACTTATTTCTTAGAGTGTTGTAGTGATGGACGAAATCATATGAAGCCAGAGATTTTTCCAGAAAAGCTAGAAGGCATAGGTGAAAGACCTATGATAATTATTATCTTCAATAATTAGCTATGACTAATTATTAAAGCTGAGTGATGAGTACTTTGGGGTCTGTTTGAAGTAATAAGATATGTGTATGAAAAAAATAGTTTTTCTATTTTGCTTAAAATCTTCCACATATGAGTAGATGGCTTTCCTTTAAAATAAAACCTCTTTGCATCTGATATTTCAAAAATATTCCCAAAGCAATAGGCATAGCATATAGAGTCCAGATACGGTTTCTTTCAACATTAAAACCAATTGCCAAAAAAAAAAAAAATGCAGCAACACAGAACCTCAATTAGCATCTTTTGTCCGTAGTCATAGGAAGAGTTTCCTAAGCTGTTTCTCAAACTTCATTCCAACTCTCATTTTAACTTCAGGTCTCAACCTTACACATTAACCACTGCTATCTTACTCCACCCTTGCTATCTGTCCTTAGCAATCGTCTGTTCACCCTCGTCTCAGCCACCCTCTCGCAATCTGTTTTTCTGGGTAGCAGAATATGGAGCCAGGCTTGTGTTGATTTTGCGTAGCCCGCATTCCTAGAATGTTAGTGCTAAGCACAGAATTTGACCTGTAACACAGTGAAGAAAGAGTTCAAATGCAAACTCCAAAGATATCCGTCCCACAGAATAAATGCCAATAAGCAATTTCCTTTTCCCAGCCTACCAGAGATTTTCAGCAGATAGCCCATAACAGACAGAACCCGTGCCAATATTTTATAACCCATAAAATTTCTTCAAGCAGTTGTACAGATTTCCAGCCATCCTTTGATCAGTCTTTGTAACAGTGACTCCGGGCTTTTGCCTAAAAATGATTCTTAGATCTCGATATGTATACAATGGAAAAGATCTGGCCTTCAGAAAGTCTCTCATTAAAGCGCTAATCTGTTCCACCACATTCTTCCAAGACACAGTGATCAGCATTCTAGACGGCCTCAATGGCCAGCCCTCATAAGACTGATAGAAACAGCTTAAGTAATTGGATTGCTATATGGGATTGAATGTCTGACAACAAAAGATAGCCATCTCTATTCGACCACCATATCTTTGTTCCAGCAATGAATTCATTTAGCTATGCACTTAGAGGCTCCCGGGACCCGGGAGAAATGACAGACCAGGGACACAAAAGCTGGGCCAACTGATGAGTCCAGAGACAGAGATTGCGCAATTCCAAAATGTTAATTGCGGTGAACCCAGGCAGCACACAATGACTTGTTGAATCGTTATCATATCACGAGACTGTAACTGGTCTCCGGTTCCCTGCTGAGGGCAGCGGAGGCTGCTTCTCATGCTGACCATGTACTTCATACTCGTTTGCCACCTGCAGTCTACTGTCCCTGACTTCTTGGCTGGCACGCTCTTAACAAGCCCAACTTGTCCCTGTGTCCTAGACATTTTTTTTATTTTAATATTTTTGGTGTCAGAAGAGATTGACAGTACAGAAGTGTTCAAGGAGTCAGTGTAGAAGATGTTCGTGCTAAAATTACCTCCTATCTGTCTCCAAATTTGTGACTCGGGCTAGCACCCTCATCCCTTACAATCTAACTGCAATGTCAAAATCATATTTTTACGTACGACTCTAGATAGGTTTAAATGGGGTGAATATCAGAAAAACCAAAATGTTGATTTATAAGTTTAGGTAGGTCTAAAGCAGGTTAATATAAACAAAGATATTGATACCTAAAGCTGGTCCGTGAGTGAAAAACAGCTAATAGTACCCACACCGAGTGAGTCTGAAGCCACCTTCCCAGTTAATATTTTCCTAGAAGCTTTGACAGATTTATTTCGTGACCACTGGGTATTTCGTTTCCTCAGCGGTGTGACATAAATTATTTTCACTTTGAATCTCTCTGGGACAGTTTGGGGCTGTCTGAAAAGAACATCAGTCATCAACTTATTTTATAATAAACAGAGACATTGGTATGATAACCATAACCAAAAATGTAATAATCCAGCAGCAGTAATAATAGTAGAAATGCCATTATTAAACAATAATTACTCGAGACACGCCAACTTAGAGAGAGGATTCTAAATATTTCTAAATGAAGTCCTGCTGAGCCACACAACATTCTGTAAGAGCAGCAGGCTCAGGGATCATTCCTGCTGCATTAAAATGGAAAGAAACAGCAAAGCCAGGATGCCTTTGCTCTTTCAAACAGTGGCATCAAAGAAGCCCAGATACAAATGTCTCGACATCCAATCCAATCCTCCAGGTCTTTAAAAGGCGTCTTTCAGCCAAGATTCCTTGCCCAACTTGGCAAAGAGATAGAACCAGTTTTACAGTCTAAATTGTGACTTTGGATCATAACTGGAAATACACAATCATATGTTGTCCAAAGTTGGCATGATTGTCCCCTCCCAACTAATGCTGCCAAGTGGAGGACATAGTCTCAAGGGTTATAACCATGAATAAGAGTGAAATACTTCTCATCATGGGTGAAGGACATACTTCTCATTTTGACATAAATAATGAGCAGGACCATAGAAGGATTTTTATTCAAACCTTCTAAGCAGAGACTTCTGGGAGCTTTGCTGATTTCCTGGCAGAGAATTTTTCAGAGGAAAGGACATTTCTAAGTCTCCATCCCAGGAGGTCACTCCTCTGGTGGGAAGCAGGGGCCCCTTTGTCAGCACAGCCTACAACCGCGCACCATCCCTGTGACCATCACATCTTGCCAAACTGAAGTTACTGTAATAAAACAAGCCTCAAATTCAACAAAGCATCCCAAATACCTGCGGAAATGGCCTTCATTTCCTTTTATTTTTTAAGAGGGACTGAAGTCACAATCAATCTGTGAATAAGACCGTCAGGAGCAATAGCATTTGCTACAACTTTAGGTACAACTGCTGTGTATGACAGGAAAGTGAGTCCTACTCCCTACCCCGTGCCAGTCCATCAGGCCCTCCCCCTCCCTCACCTATGCCTCGGGATCCTCCATTCCCACCACTCGTTTCTCACTCACCATGCCCTGCCTGTACTGAACACGGTTTTGCTTTTTTTCTGAACTATATCTTTCTTCCCTCCTTCCTGAGATCATAAAATCCTCAAGCAGGATGGCGTGGTGTATAGTCGACCCATTTCTCACATTCCCAAATATGTCACTGACTGATTAGGATGGAGGTTGGAACACCAGACAGTCAGACAGGATTTGCCGTGCTGATACACAATGGAAATATGCCTTCATTGCTTACCTGTGAGGTCATTACCAATTTCCCAAGAAAATAAGAAAACAATAGGCTTTTGGTTCCAGTGTTTGCCGTCGTTCTAAATTACAAAAAGTATGATTAGAACACATTTTATGTGAACCCCAAGCCTGACAGCTACTCATAGGGTTACAGGAAATGTGTGTCTACACAAATGGAGCCTTGGAGTGGTAAATACCCGACTGCCTCTGTGACTAACGGTGAAATCATCCCTTTCCTGTGCCCTGGCTCCTCTCCCATCTTCTCTGGGGTGATGCAGGCAGGCAGGACATGGTTGAAGACAGGTGGACATATGTCCTCTGACCCAGGCATTTTGCTTCTTCCTCCTTTCTTAGCCATCGTCCTCAGCCTTGCCACCTGCCCCTGTGTGACAATGGAGGAAAAGACTTTTCTCTTTGAAAGGTGTCTGGAAATCTCTGATCAAAGGGCCTCTCCTCAGCCCCTGTAGCTTCTCCTAGGCCCTGGGATGCAGCCCGAACAAGAACCCAGGCTGATTTCTGCCCTGTACCCTTATGCGTAGAGCCTTCCCCAGTCTGGTTGTCACCCACAGGTTATCTGCCCCCCAGGCTCTTATCTGGTCTTCTAGGCATTTCCCATTTAGCACAACATATATCCTAGACCTGAAGTATGTGGGTGACATTGGACCTGCAAATGAATTTTATTTAAGCTCTACACTTCTATTGTTTTTTTATAAATTCATCACCAACATTTTAAAATCAAGAGATTTTATATATCAATGAGACGTCTGACTGATCCTTAAAAACTGGAGTGAGTCCTCTTCTTTCTGAACACACAGTAAGACTCTGTCTCCCATTTTCCCTTGCAGGGAGGTGTGGGCACGTGGCTGTATTCTGGCTGATGGAATGTAGGTGGCCACTTTATGGTGAGTACCATAACATCTCCCACATGTGATCATCCACACTCTTTTCATCTCCACTTGATCCAATCAAGCCACATGTTAAAAACAGAAGGATCTTGGGTTGGCAGATCCACTAGAAGAAATGAAACTACTTTTATCATATCTGAGTGATTACCCATTTTGAGTTTGTTTGTTACAGCAGCTAACATGACCTTAACACACTCGCTTTTGAACTTCCTAGGAAGTCTGTGATGTGATTTAATGCCTGTGTGCCCATAGTTCTCACCTTACAGTGATCCAGCCATGACTAATCCCCCTGAAAGACACCATTTCTTACAGAAATCTGCTCACCATGAACTTCAAAACCATACTTCCTTCCTGGATCTCCTTGGTAATTAGCTTTGTCTAACAACATTAATATGTGCAGCTATGATTGTGTCTGAATTTGCCTGACTCTTAACCTAAGTCTTCATCTTATACCCTGGAAAGTTCTGGCTCTGATCTCCATGAATTTCTTCTCAAAAAATTAATGGATACTTATGAACAATAGAATCAAAATAAATAGAATCACGGTCCTGGAATATGAATAAATCCACTGAGGTAGTCTAATCCATCAGTAAAACTTTCTTTCCAAGGTGGACAAAACTAGGAAACAAAATGACTTGACTGAAATGACACAGCCAGAAGATAGTAGAGAGAACACTCAGACTCTCCTTTTTTCTCCCTAATGCAGTGTACTTGACAACATCACCCTTTGTCTCTGATTGCAACCCCCAGTGTTACTGTGCATTTCTCCACCCCACACACATCTCTAGCAATTTATGGGACATGAAATATATTATATGCCAAGGACTATCTGAGTCTTTCCCATGCATTTTTAACCTTTATTTTCAGATTAAGTACATGAGGTTTTATTGTTATTTCCATTCTTAAGACATGAAAAGCAAGGCATAATAGATTAGTACAATTTTTCAAGATCACGCAGTTAGGAACCAGAAGGTAGGGTCTAACTCAAAAACCCATGCTCCTAAAAACCACGTTACAGTTACCCACTGCAATTTTATCCTTCCCACTAGAGAGTACTTTTGTGTCAATCAGCTGTTCCTGGGAAACAAACCACAAAGAGCATGGTGGCTTAAAACAGCCATCACTGATTTAATCCATGATACTGAGGGTGGTAGCTTGGGCTGGGCTTAACAGCACAGTTCTTCTGCTGGTCTTAGCTGGCCTCACCCATGTGTGTGTGGTCAGCTGGCCAGTTAGCTGGTGGGTAGGTGAGCTAGATGGACTCAGTCTCGAATCTGGGACCTTAGCTGAGGGGGCCAGGGTGTCTGACATGGCAGGGCCTCTCCCCACACCGTCTCTCCTCCTCCAGCAGGCCAGCCAAGGCTTCTTCCCACGGTGATGGCTGCAGTTCCCAAGAGCCTGAGAGCATCAAGAAAGGCAACTACCAAAGCCAAGTACTTTTCAAGTCTCTGCTTGTGTCATATGTGCTCCTATTCCACTGGCCAAAACAACTCGCACTTGCCAAAATGGGGGAATGGACTACTTCTTGATGAGCAGACCTTCAAAGTTATATACTGCAAGGGGCACGCTGAATGAGATGGAAAGAACTGATGGACATTTTTTAATATTTCAAGCAGTTGAATGGTTTTCTTCAGTATTTACGTCCATATTTCTAAATAATACATGTATAGAGCTACCTCTTAAGTAATCAGTTTTAAATATGAGCTTCTGGTTTATTACTAGAACAAGAATTTAGCTTTTTTATCCCTTTCTACAAAAATTCATATGCCTTTCATTCAACTTCACTAAATGTTAAAAGTTAACATAACTGATGTATATATATGTATGTACAATTGACTTTGTATATACATATATATATGTGTATTTTCACATATACACACACATATATATACATATATAGTTGACCTAGGAACAACATGGGTTTGAACTGCGAGGGTCCATTTACACATGGAAGTTTTTCAATAGCAAATACTACAGTATTTAGTAAATAATAAATAGCAAATGTATTAAATTTAGTAAATAGTAAATACTATGTGATCTGCAGTTGGTTGAATCCGCAGATCTGGAGTCATGGATGTGGAGGAAACATGGATACAGAGGAATTGCAGATATGGAAGGCTGACCATAAATTCCATGTGAATTTTTGACTGCATGGAGGGTAGATGCCCCAACGCCCACAATGGATTTTTCAAGGGTCGTAGAAAATATGACAGAAGTATATATGTGTGTGTGTGTGTGTGTATATATATATATGACACTGTGAGAGTATATATTTCCTCCAAATTATTTGAGACTAAGTTGTAACAGACATGATGCTTCTTTACCCTTAAATATTTTGGTATATATTTCCAAAATCAAGGCTTACATCAGCAACTATAATCAGAAAATTAACTTTATGATACTATTATCTAGTCTATCTTGAATTGTCCAATATGGCAGTGATTAGCCACATGTGACTAGTGACTATTTAAATTTAAACTAATTAAAATTAAGCATTCAGTTCCTTGGTCACACTAGCCACAGTTAACATGATAAATAACCACATATGCCCAGAGACTATTATATTGGTTAGTTCAGAGAACATGTCCATCATCACAAAAGGCCCATTGGACAGTGCTGGTCTGTATCTTTCACGTCCTGTTAGGATATAATTGCAGATTTATAGACATGAAATCCATGTGTGTTACAAGATTGTAGTCACAAGGTAGTAATTACTACCTCCAATGTTAGGTAGGAAGACAAAATTAGAAAAGTGAATGGGATCCAATTCTATAAGTGAGGATTAGGATCCAGATTTGACCATTTGAAAGACCTTTCTCTTACCATCATATCATATCCATTCCTGAGAAACATTTGTCCATGTCTTAAGCTGATTTTTTTCAGAACCAAAGCCTGAGACAAAGACTCATGTGCCCAGACTGATTAAGCTGTTCCCTTATTCAGGAAGAACTCCCCGGAGAAACAGTAAAGGAATGAGGGAACCAGGACAGGGGACAGGAGCCATGGGAAGTGATGATTTCAGGCAAAGTCCCAGCCTCAGTCTGACCCTGTGGGCCACTCTGTAGCATCAATGATAACACAGGCTTTGTCGCACCTGGAGGAAAGGGAGCAAGACTTTCACACACCCACACTGTCAGTCATTGGCTGCACCAGCAGATATAAACTCCAGGTGCTTCTGGATCTCTGCTTGTAGTGTAGGCAAGGCAGCCACAGGAGCCCAAGGGAAGTCCTCTGAAGAAGGTGGGTAGTTCCCATGCTGGCATCAAAGCATGCAGAGGCTGAGGCGTGAGCACCCTGACCCAATGAAAAGGGTCCAAGAACATGAGGAGCAGCCCCAACAGAAACCAGGAGAGATGCAATGAAACTTCCATGGTTCCTAGGTCATTAAAAAGGTACAGTTTCTGCCTGATGCTCACTTCTCTCTGTCTCTCTCTCCCTATTCACACTTGGGAACCCAGCCACCAGGCTGTGAGAAAATCCAGGCCCCATGGAAAGGTCAGGTGTCAGCTGGTGACATGTGTGTCCTTTCTTATCACATGGGCAAGTGGAAGCACCCCGGATGGCAACCTACTTTATTTTTCAAACATTATTAACTCGTTAGCCAATGGGATGTACGCAGGGTTACTATTTCCGAGGAGTCTTCTGGTGGTCTGGGGACAAAATATCCCTCTGGGGACAGCGCATTGTCCAGTGCAGCTTTCCATTGCTTTCGAGACTGAAATGTACAGCAGGCCTGTCTGCGTCCATCTTCCTGGAACATCAAAAATCTCAAGAAGTGATAACTCCCTGGATTTCCATGGAGATGGGAAGGGCCTGGAAAGCATGTTTCCTGGCAGTTTCAGAGAGCTGTCTCTTGAGCTTCAAAAAGGGAAGAGCACACATCCTTGAGACTTGCTCTGACGGCTGGCAGCTGCACCACCAGCCCCAAATGCTCAGGCCTTGTAGCTCCCCCATCACTGCCACAGCAGCATTGCAGGCGCACTGAGATAGGTCTCTCTTTCTCCCATGCTCTGGCTCTTCCAGGAAACAGATGTTTAGTGGAGAAAGGACATGTATAACTTTCAATGAAATTGAAAAGAATTTTTAAGGGAAAAGACAATAAATCATTTGTCGGGCAGTGGAGAGGAAAGAGAACTTTTTCATGGGGTCACAGATGCCTGGACATCCCTTCACATTTCTCAGTCAGCTCCAGCCCAGACCTCCACCATGTCTTAGGAAACACCAAGAAGATACATTGGGAAAGACTGGTAATAAGACATTCTTTACAGGAAGAAAATTAAGGTAATAAGAAGATATGTTGTATACTGGACCTTGGACTACCCTTCCTTGGTGGTTCTTAGAACTCTAGCTTTTCTTAATGTTTGAGATTGATGCCAACTCTAAAACTTGTCTTTAGTGCATTTGATTACATGTAGAAGAACTTCTTCATCTCAGTTCACACCCAGCTCTGAACTAAAATGAATTTTTATTATAAGGAAGGCCTACTTCTCCAACCTTTCTGTAGAAAGGAAATATTCAGATTACTACAGTTCAACATAGCATCCAACTGTGGAAGACTCTCTATGAAGAAGAAGATAAAGTCCAAACACTTTATCTTGGCATTCAAGGCCATCCTGAGTCTGGTCAGGATCTTCTCTGTTACTTTCCCCAAACTTCTGTCACGTAAACATGTGTGTATGTTCATAGGCTTAAGTTTATGTTCATAGACGTCCTACCAATGTATACATTGTATCTCTTTATCAAAATGCTAACTCAATCTTCCAGCCCAGCTCTTTTATGAGCCTTTCTCCAACTAAGCAGTCCCCCTATTGCCTCTTCCTTCTTCTGTACCACTCAGTATCAGCTAACTCTGATGATGATTGGCACTTCATCTTTGTTTGCTCCTCTGTGATGCAAAGGCAAGAACCATGTTTTAGACAGTCTCTGAGCACCTAATACATTTTAAACTAGGAGCATAAATATGAATGCATAGGGCAGAATTCTTGGTGGTAAACAACAGAAACTAACAGCAACAAAACATACTAAAGTAACTAAAATTCTAACAAAAGATATACAAGTATTTTATGGACAAAATCTTTATTGAAGGGCATTAATAAATAACCTTAATAAACAAAGTCATGTACCATGTTCATGGATGGGAAGATAAAAATCATAAAAACATCAATCAGCAAATTAAACATCATTTTAGTGTGATTCCAATGAAAATGTCTGCATGGTTTTTCATTATAAAATCCATATAGAACAGCAAAGGCCCAAGTATAGCCAAGTCACTTCTGAAAAAGAATGGGAATGAATGGAGGAACTCATTTACCAAGTGTCTAATATTACATGTAGTGATAATGATGAATGCAGTGTAATATTGGCACAAGGATAAACAAAAGTTAATAGATCAGAATAGAGACTCTTGAAACAGTCCCATTCATACATGAAAATGTGACTCGAAACAGAAGAAGCACTATAGATTATTGAGGAAACAATGGACTATGTATTAATATTGCTGGTGGACAGCTCTTTACACACAAAATTAGATCCCTGCTCCACGCCATATACAAAAATCTATTCCAGGTGGTCTAATGTGGGAGAATCTGATCATGATTTGAGGGTGAGGAAGATTTTCCTAACAACATACAGAAAAGAAAAATCCACAAATCACAAGAATAGAGACTAATAAATTCAACTATATTAAAAGTCATTATATCTGTATATTAAAAGACACCATTGAAAAATTTTAAAAAATCAAGCCACAGATTGGAAGAGGATATTTGCAATGCGTCATGAGGAAGAATTACTATCCAGAATGTATAATTCGCTCCTACAAATATGCAAGAGAAAGACAAAGAACTCAAAAGGGGGGAAAAATAGGCAAAAGATGCAAACGGCTGAAGAGGAAACCCAAATGTCAATCATCAATGAGAAAGGTAATCGTTTCACAAGTAGTCAGGGTAGTGCAAATTGAAACAAAGTACCATTTCCCAGCCATCAGAATTTGCTTTAAAAAAATTAAGTATGAAAGTAGTATTAGGAAGACTATGAAGCAACAAGATGCAGAGTTATCACACAGCGGCAGGAATGAAAACTGAGGCAACCACTCTGGAGAGCAAGTTGGCACCACTCAGTATATTAGAAGATAAATAAGTGCAGGGGCCTGAAATTCTGCTCAGAGGAATAGGCCCCAGGTGATCCTTCCAGGTGATGCCCATGGTGCTTTGAGGGGCAAGTTACTAAAACTTACCTGAAAGTGACAATCAACTCCCCTTTCCAAACAGAGGTAGTAAACGAGCTAGAAGCTCAACTGAATGCGCACTTAACACCCCGAGGTCTTTAAAGAGGACTCTGACACCACCAAGCATTCATTCCAATGGTTCTCCAAAAAGGAGAAGACACTTAACACTGACGGTGATGTCGACTCTTATAGAACAAGTCACAGTATCCAATACTAGTCCTGTCTTCTGTAGCCACTCAGCACCTCGCTGTCAGGACACAGATAGGAGTTTAAATGAGCTTAGTTCCCAGAGATAAAATGTCCCAAGACTGGTTTAGCACTCTGCTAACTGTGATCCAACCCAGAGTTTGACCCAAATAAATTTTAATACCAGGGCAGAAGACAGCCTCTGAACGAAACTGTCATCAGGTTGGCAATTTTCAATCTGTACCTCACCTGGGAACACTTAAATAGAACCATGTTTGCAGAAGGGAGAAGGCCCAGCTTTTGACATGGAACGCTTGGAGTCCACTGTGATTTGGATTCCCCTTTTACAGCCAGAACGGATTCATTATCCTGTCCACTTTATACCAGGAAAGAGAGAGGCCAAGGCGATGCAAAAGGTAGGCCAGGCAAGGTTTCCAACAAGGGGCCTATCTTTTGTCCGTTGCTTTTAGTGGCTTTCAATCTGACCTATTAAAGGTATACCCTCTGCTCCAAAAAAAGGGGAAAGAAACTATAGCTTTGTATTCCCAACTCTTGTATCTTTGCTTGCAATCTTGCATTCAATTTCAGTGTAATATGAAGAGGCCTATTCTTTTACAAAAAGTTCCCTCTTCCCACCAGGCTTGTTTGTTATTTTATGTGTTTCTGCATCATTTGTAGACTCTGCTTTGATCTGCATTCCTCCTGGATGTGGGGTTTCCTTTTCAGCTACCAAAAGGAAAGCTGGTTTGTTTGAAAAATCTGTTTATTTGGAGTTTTTGCTAGCCTGAAGTCCCTGCCTTTATCAGGATGCGCAGAGCTCCGTGTCTGCTCGTCTCAAACAGCATTCGTTTTCCCCAAGGAAAAGGCAACTTGGAAATAATACAGCTTGCCCGTTTGTATTGGGAATATTCTGGGAAAGAATATTCTGGCTTTAGAGGTTTCAGTTTAAAGCTTAAAAGAAGTGATTCTTTACCAGATATATTTAATCAGCAGTGGCTCTTTCAGCTTTAGACTGAGGGAAAAAAAAGTTTCCTCTCTCATTATTTCTCAATCAGGAATTTTTCTCAGCACGCCTGGGTAAAAACCAGCACAGAGCAAGGACATCTAGGACAGTGTGGCATCGCTTTCCCTGTCCAGGCCAGCATGGTCATGAGGGCCGAGGGGAAGAGAAAGTCAAAAATCACATGAAGGTGCCAATATCACTGTCACCATCTCCAGAATATCTTCCTTTCAAAAGAAAAGTCGGCACTTGTCCCAGGAATGGCTACTAGGTGGCAACTAACACCCGGGCTCTGATTAGCAAACACAGGCTGCATGAAGGGCACATAAGGGCCCTTGGGAAGAAAGGAGCCACGGTCACGTGATTAGAGATTCCTTCCACGGCAGGGAAGAATGGGTCACGCATAGGGCGTCATCAGCAGAATGTGTCTAAAGGTACCCTGTGGGTATCAGATCATTGTCTTTGACGTGTTTTGGAGGATGGTGGGGGCGGGGGACTACTTGTTGAGGGCAGGGTCATGGGTTCCTTCAACCAACCCCAGAGGTTACTACTTGTGACCTATAAGTGATATTGGCCCTGGACCAACATTGCTTCCTAGGAAGACTGAAGTAGGCTATAGACAAAACACAGGGAGGAAATAAAGGCTCTCTGAATGGGGAAGACAGGAGACATTCTCCCACATCCTCCAAGTGCGTTTTTGATGGAGAAACAGGATGTGTTCCCCAAGGAGCTTATAAGACAGTCCCTTCCTGGGATGGCAGTGGCCGGGACCCTCTCTTTGGAGGGTTAGCCAGCAGGATTCAATCTGGGAATCCAAACAAACTTAGGAAAACAATAGGCAGGACCAGGAAGGAATGGGAATTATTTGTCTGTTTTTAATAGAATCCTGCCTTCAAATTGCAGCTTTGCTCTAGGGGGAAAAAAAAACACGGTTGTCTTTAAAGTTACACATGAACAGTTTCTAGCTTCAAAAGACAGAGATCAAAATAAACCCCAGTTGTTGCCTAAGAACCACCTCTGGCAGCAGGGACACTGGGCCTCCCTCATATTAGGCTACCTTGGGACAGGTGTCGCGTCTACAAAATAAGACTGATTAAGGAAAATGACTCCACATTGAGATTTCGCAGCTATTCAAGCAGTTACAAACCCCAAATAGGAATTAAGATGGGCTTGTTTACACCAAACTCTCAGCCTGACCATCCGAAGGGAGACCTTTGAGTCTCCAAGAAGCAATAGAAACTTACACCCCTCTTTGATTACCAAACCTCAGAAGCCCACGTTTGAAGGAACCAGGACTTTGTTAACTCAGAGGGCTTTGTTTTGACAGAACATTAAGGTTAGACTTTGCTCCTTAAAAAAAAGACACTATTCGCATTATACGTGTGATCTGTGAGGTCCAGAAAGTGAGTGGGGTGGGGTCAAACTGAATTGAAGATTTCACCCTGACAGATCCAGGAGAAACCAAATGATCCCTTGTGGAAAGTTTTGATTTTGAGACTCAAACTATACAGGAACAGAGTGGACAAGACTCTCAAAAAGTTTGTTAAGAGAAGACTGACTTCCTTCACAACGATCCCCCAGGTGCAAAAAGTATAAGCATGATTGGCATACAGACCTTAAATTTACAAAATTTTATAACACATCTCATCCTCATCTTATGCCTTCGCAGCTCACGTGTTAGGGTGGGACACAGTAAGAAATGGTGGCACTCCTTGGAAGAAATTTGGCATCGCACACTCTGGTTTCCACAAAATCTCCACAAGGACCAACATTTGAGTCCTATTAATAAACTTCCACTGGAAAAGCCCCACCTGAGGCCAAAATCCCAGCTAACGGCCCCTAGAGAATTTACTGATGTTCAATCCCTCCCTTAAGAGGTAAGCAAAGGCACACATTCAGAAATCCTGAGAGGGGCGAGGACGGGTTGCACAAAGCGTGGGCCTCGGACCAGCAGCAGAAGCATCTGGAAGCTTGCTAAGAAGCCAGTTTTCAGCCCCCATCCCAGACAAGATGAATCAGAATTGCGGTGGGAGTGGGGAACGAATCTGTTTAACAACTTTTCAAAGTGATTTTTCTGTATGTTTCATCATGAGATGCACCCAGCGTGGGAGCTCTGAGGGCACTGGTTAGCAGCTGTGACAGAGGTCAGCCCTGAAGGACTCGATACATGCAGTTAGGACATTGCAGGGGGATTGGCAGAGGAGAGTGGGTGCCCAGGACCCCGAGTGAAAAGGGAGCTTAGTAATCACCAGTGGTTCCTTAGTATGAGGCCATGAAAGCAGCAAGGATGCATTAATTTGGATCTTGAGTGAAACACTGGACCCTCCTACCAGCTTTCTCATGTTTCCTGTGGCAATGCCAAGGGAGAGCAGTTTCACGGGGCCAGCAACCTAAACAAACCCTCTCAAAGGAGACAAGGTTTGTCACCAGCCTTGAGTTCAGCTTGTTTCAACTTCACTGCTCCCCCACCCCCGCCTAACCAACAGCTTCTCAGACGCACAGCCCAGGGGCCCCTTCCTCCTCGCTCATCTCGCCCTCCATTCCCAGGTGCCATCACTCAAGCCCGGGACTCACCTGCTGTCACGGACCACCATGGCCAAGCCTCCCACCCTCTCCGCCATTCTCTCAGGTAGAGTCACGCTCAAGCCAAAGGTCAGTGATTCTGCTCCCCTAGCCGCTTCTGTTTCAGATCCATCCAGCAGATTATTCATGGAGCAATCATTCTATAACCTACTGCCTCCTGCCCTGGTTACATTCTACCTCTCCTCCTCTGAAAGTGCCAGACCAACACAGACTTCCTCAGAGAGAGCAGGCTTCCTCCAGCTGAAATGTACCAACCATGATGTCTTTCTTGAACAGCTCCATTAGGCTTACTTTGTGGAATCTGTCATTTACTCTGTTCACTCCTTTCCCATTCCCCTCGATTGAAGTTGGCCTCAGGTCTCCATCCCACACCCAGGGGCAACAACCAGCGAGGTGAGGATAGCGGTGATTGCAGCTAAAACACACGGGGACCTTACACGTGCCAAGCATGGAGCTAAGCATTTTACACATGTCATTTCATGTTCCCAACCACCCCATGAGGAAGGTACTACTATTATTTCCGTTCCACAGATGGGAAAACTGAGGCTTAGAGGGGTTCTCTTGCCCAAGATGACAGAGCTAATCAGTAGCAGAGCTGGGATTCTAACCCAAGTGTATTTTTCATTCTCGATACCTTATTGCCTCTGCAGGCATAAGAGAAAAAACACATGAAAGTAATTTTCACTTGCAAAGCACTAGCCATGAGAAACACATTGTTCTAAAGACTCTCCCTACGCTTTCCAAGTTCTCTGATATTCAGTCGCATTCCCCACTTGACAAGGGTCAACAATTTTGTTTCTCTTTCGCTGTAATCTGCAGATCCCAGTTATGTGTCCTAAAGCTTCCTCTTACCTAACGTTCCTGGCCGATATCACACCATGAGACACACATCTGATGGGCCCTACATAGTAGAGAAGGCCCTGGTTATGTCATTAATTCATTTGCATGCTTAGTACATAGTTTGTCCAGAAGCACATTTCAACCTTAGCTACCCATTGGAAGATGTGAACAGCCTCAGTGCCCAGGCTGAAACCCAGACCAATTAAAGTAGGGCCTCTGGGGGTGGGGCCCAGGTATCGATAATTTGCAAAGTTCCCCAGATGATTCCAATGGACAAGAAAGATCAGGTACACTGACTACAGGCTTCATCTTCCTACTACTGTCCTAATATTTCTTCAAGTACCTGATGATGCCAAAATGCTCCAGGATGACCCAGAATACCTCCCAGAGCATCCTACATTCAGTGGAAGCTTAATACATGTCACCTGCCAAGGGAATGAAATTTTCATGGGGGTCTTATAATAATTTTCCTCATAGGGAAGTCACTCTAAATTAGCCACCTGGAATCACTCAGTCTCCAACTCCTACTTGGGTCCCAAAACTAGCCAGAAGGAATTTATTCTTTGAAGTATGAAAAAAATTCCCTATGTTCTCTTGCTTTTTCTGTAACTGTAGGAAATACAGAACTCAAACGAGGAAGCTTCTCCCAGCCTGGAAAGACCAGAGAAGGTCTGGGAGCATGTTATTACTGAGAAATGTCAATGAGTTCTAGAATGAAAAAGTAGGCTTGATGATCATTCTGGATATATCAGTATCTTATGACCAAATTTCTTAAAATTAAACAACTTGGCTCAGATCTCATACTTCTTGGTGGCAGGCGAGAGACCCATGACATGGAGCTGTGATTGGCAGTAGGGTAAAATGGTCTTTAGAGTTTTCTTTCGCCACATCTGGGATAAAGTATAAAAAATCTGATGGAGCCTTGACCTGAATGAGCCACAGGTGAAAAGCTCCTCAGATCCCCTCCAAGCATCTCCACTTTGCTGCTGCAATTGTGCGATCTTTTCTGAAGGAAAAGCCCAGTAAAAGGAAGTCCAAATGGTCCTTTTCCTTGAAGACCTTATTTTAACAGCTCTCAAACAGGGGTCATGACTGGAGGCTTCTAGATTAGGGTAGAGTCAGCCTCCTGGACAGGATGCCAAACCATGTGACACCTTTCATCTCCTTTCAGACCGGTGAACTAAGCCGAGGTTTACCTCCACCGACCCCACCCCAGTGAAAGAGTGGAGAGGATTTTCAACAGGATTAAATGATATGAATAGCTTTCGGGTTTCCAGTGGGGCCAGAGCTGCCAGGCGGGGGTGCAGCGGCAGCTGCTCCAAGGGGACAAAAAAGGATTTGCTGGAGCCTTGTGACTCGGTGTATCTGCTGAGGATGGATGTGAGAGCCTTTCTTAGCCTCCTTGTGGGGGGAGGAGAAGGGCTCCTTTTCAAAGTCATGTTATCTGGCAACAAAGCCTAACCCAGGAGGGTGGTGTTTGGTGGTGGTGGGGTGGAGGGACAGGGAAGTGCACACTTGCTGGGGAAAGAGGTGGGCTCAAAGCCTCTCTTAAAGAGAGGGCACACAGCCTCAACAAACAGGTCTAGAAGCGAGGAAGGGCTGGGGAAGGGAAGCCCAGCCTCCCTGAATTCCCAAAGCCTCTGACCTCAGCCTTCTCCCAGTGCCTCCTGGCAGCCACCTCCCTGAGATCCCAACGTGAGGGTTGTCTGTCCTGTGAGTGTCCAGGAGCTGGGGGCAGTGCCAACCTGCTGCAGCCACTCTGGGAAAAGGTTTGGCAGTGTCTTCTATACATACATGCAGCAGGTAACCCAGCAATCCCACTCCTAGGTATTTACCGAAGAGAAATGAAACCTAGGTTCACACAAAAACTTGTACTCAAATATTTACAGCAGCTCTATTCATAATCGCCAGGAACCAAAACAACTCAAAGATCTCTCAGCTGGGGATGGATGAGCATGCTGCGGTCCGCCCCTGCAGTGGACTATCACTCCCACAATAAAAAAGGGTCAAACTGTTGACACACGAACAATATGGATGACTTCCAAATGCATTACGTTACGTGAAAGAAGCCAGACCCTAAAGGCTGCATACTGTGCGGCTCCATCTATACAGCATTCTAGAAAAGGCAAAACTACAGGGCTTAGGGGGAAGGGGCTGAGTACAAGGGGGCAGCCTGAGGGGATGTGGGGGGGCGATGGAATAGCTGTATCTTGATTGTGATGATGATTACATGACTGTGTGCAGGAGGAAGGGTGAATTCTATCCAAATAAAGAAAATAAATCAGTGACAATAACGCAATGAAAGATGTGAAGAGAAGCTTTAAAACTCTCAGCCCTCGTAGCAGCTTTCACTGTAAGTCCACACTCCCTTTTCCTGCCAGTGGTAACCAGTAGCGGTTCCAGATTTCCATCACTTGCTCCTGCCACTGGTGACTAGGTGACCATATCCCTAGTTGCTTCCCAGAGGAGATCACGTTAGGGCACACACAGTGGGTGTTCTTACTCTGATGGTCCCAATTCCTTCCCCTTAGCTCCTCCTCCTTTCTCTCAAGAAGAATGCATGGCCTCAGCATTCCTCCTTGGACTCATTCTTTTAATACAGATTCCCCTTTTGTTCCCTCTTCTTCACTGACAAAATGAAAGGCAAAATTGTACTGTGTGTATGACATAATTAAAGGACCACTCAGGACTTCCGCTTCCTGCCGAGGGACATCCCAGGCTCTGCACTGATGCCAGGGCATTGAGACCCTCTCTCCTCCCATTGTGTTGTGGGACCAGCAGCATCGGTGTTACCTTGAAAGCTCATGAGAAATGCAGACTCTCAGGCCTGCCCCAGACCAATGAACAAGGATCTGCCTTTTATCAAGATGCTCAAGGATTCCCCCTCCCTTTTAAAGTTGTCTTGCTCGGTGCCTCCACAAGAATTTATTTTGGCTACTTGGGTTTATTCTCATCAAGCTATATTCAATTTAGACTGGATAAAGAAGATGTGGTACATATATAAAATGGAATACTACTCAGCCATAAAAAGAACAGAATAGTGCCATTTGCAGCAATATGGATGGACCTGAAG